>NW_027464586.1:12245000-12585000 GCF_043290135.1 Rhipicephalus microplus
TACTGTATAAAGTTGATGAAAAGCTGTGAGGTCATGCAAATATCATAATTGTGAACGAAACAGTGTAACAGAGCGTTTTTAAATACAAGTGCGAAGGTTGAGTTATGTTAAGGTATGAAGCGTCATAAAACCACTTTAAACAATGTCAGCTACTGAGATGCAGTGTTTTTCACCATTACAAATCGGAAACTGCGATATCTAATGAGAAAGCGCATGAAACCATCGTAATGTTGCAGAGAGCATTGCAAAGTAGCGAGTAAACCGTTTGCTATTGATAGAAGTGGGAAAGTTAGGTTAGGTTGAGGGTTAAGCTAGGTAGCGTCGTGAAACCACCAAAGACGACGTCATCTAACGAGATGGTGTTGTTTTGTTGCGAGTACGAAAGTGCGATATGTGAAATATTGTGAAAGCACACAAAACGGCGTGAACTAGCCAGATACTGCGTCTTTTAGCGTTACAAGTGCGAAACAGCTATGTTGTGATATTCTCGTGAAAGCGAATGCAATCATCCTGAAACCTTAAAGAAAGATGTCATTTAGCGAGATACAACGTTCCGTACTGTACAAAGCTGGTGATAAACTGTGAAGTCATGCAAATACCGTAATTGTGAACGAGACAGTGTAACAGAGCGTTTTTAGAAACAAGAGCGACGGTTAAGTTAGGTTAAGTTATAAAGCGTCATAATACCGCATTAAAAATGTCAGCTATTGAGATGCAGTGTTTTATTCATTACAAGTCGGAAACTGCGATATCTAATGTGAAAGCGCATGAAACCGTCGTAATGTTGCAGAAAGCATTGTAAAGTAGCGAGTAAAATGTTTTCTAACGATAGAAGTGCGAAGGTTAGGTTAGGTTCAGTTATGTTAGTTTAAGCTAGGTAGCGTCGTGAAACCACCAAAAACGACGTCATATATCTAGATAGTGTTGTTTTGTTGCGAGCACGAAAGTGCGATATGTGAAATATTGTGAAAGCACACAAAACGGCGTGAACTAGCCAGATACTGCGTGTTGTACCGTTACAAGAGCGAAACTTTCATATTGTGATATTCTCGTGAAAGCGCATGCAATCACCCTGAAACCTTAAAGAAAGATGTCATTTAGCGAGATACGGCATTCTGTACTGTACAAAGTTGGTGAAAAACTGTGAGGTCATGCAAATATCGTAATTGTGAACGAAACAGTGTAACAGAGCGTTTTTAGATACAAGTTCGAAGGTCAGGTTAGGTTAAGTTATGAAGCGTCATAAAACCGCCTTAAAGAATGTCAGCTAATGAGCTGCAGTGTTTTTCACCTCTACAAGTCGGGAACTGCGATATCAAATGTGAAAGCGCATGAAACCGTCCTAATGTTGCAGAAAGCATTGTAAAGTAGCGAGTAAAACGTTTTCTAACGATAGAAGTGCGAAAGTCAAGTTAGGTTGAGTTATGTTAGTTTAAGCTAGGTAGAGTCATGAAACCACCAAAAACCACGTCATCTAGCGAGATAGTGTTGTTTTGTTGCGAGTACAAAACTGCGATAGGCGAAATATTGTGAAAGTCCACAAAACGGCGTGAACAAGCCAGATACTGCGTCTTGTACCGTTACAAGTGTGAAACTGCTATATTGTGATATTCTCGTGAAAGCGCATGCAGGCATCGTGAAACCTGAAAAACGATGTCATTTAGCGAGATACAGCGCTCTGTACTGTACTACGTTGGTGAAAAACTGCTAGGTCATGCACATATCGTAATTGTGAACGAAACAGTGTAACAGAGCGTGTTTAGAAACAAGTGCGAATGATAGGCTAGGTTAAGTTATAAAGCGTCAAAAAACCGCATTAAAAAATGTCAGCTATTGAGATGCAGTGTTTTATTCATTACAAGTCGGAAACTGCGATATCTAATGTGAAAGCGCATGAAACCGTCGTAATGTTGCAGAGGGCATTGTAAAATAGCGAGTAAAACGTTTTCTAACGATAGAAGTGCGACGGTTAGGTTAGGTTGAGTTATGTTAGTTTAAGCTAGGTAGCGTCGTGAAACCACCAAAAACGACGTCATATAACTAGATAGTGTTGTTTTGTTGCGAGTTCGAAACTGCGTGTGTGAAATATTGTGAAAGCACACAAAACGGCGTGAACTAGCCACATACTGTGTCTTGTACCGTTACAAGTGCGAAAATTCTATATTGTGATATTCTCGTGAAAGCGCATGCATGCATCGTGAAACCTTAAAGAACGATGTCATTTAGCGAGATACAGCGTTCTGTACTGTACAAAGTTGGTGAAAAGCTGTGAGGTCATGCAAATATCGTAATTGTTAACGAAACAGTGTAACAGAGCGTTTATAAATACAAGTGCGATGGTTAGGTTAGGTTAAGGTATGAAGCGTCATAAAACCGCATAAAAAATGTCAGCTACTGAGACGCAGTGTTTTTCACCATTACAAGTCGGAAACTGCGATATCTAATGTGAAAGCGCATGAAACCATCATAATGTTGCCAAAAGCATTGTAAAGTAGCGAGTGAAACGTTTGCTAACAATAGAAGTGGGAAAGTTAGGTTAGGTTGAGGGTTAAGCTAGGTAGCGTCGTGAAACCACCAAAAACGACGTCATCTAACGAGATGGTGTTGTTTTGTTGCGAGTACGAAACTGAGATAGGTGAAATATAGTGAAAGCACACAAAACGGCATAAACTAGCCAGATACTGCGTCTTGTACCGTTAAATGTGGGAAACTGCTATATTGTGATATTCTCGTGAAAGCGCATGCAATCATCCTGAAACCTTAAAGAAAGATGTCATTTAGCGAGATACAGCATACTGTACTGTACAAAGTTGGTGAAAAACTGTGAGGTCATGAAAATATCATAATTGTGAACGAAACAGTGTAACAGAGCGTTTTTAGATACAAGTGCGAAGGTCAGGTTAGGTTAAGTTATGAAGCGTAATAAAACCGCCTTAAAGAATGTCAGCTAATGAGATGCAGTGTTTTTCACCTTTACAAGACGGGAACTGCGATATCTATTGTGAAAGCGCATGAAACCGTCCTAATATTGCAGAAAGCATTGTAAAGTAGCGAGTAAAATGTTTTCTAACAATAGAAGTGCGAAAGTTAGGTTAGGTTGAGTTATGTTAGTTTAAGCTAGATAGCGTCATGAAACTACCAAAAACACGTCATCTAGCGAGATAGTGTTGTTTTGTTGCGAGTACAAAACTGCGATAGGTGAAATATTGTGAAAGCACACAAAACGGCGTGAACTAGCCAGATACTGCGTCTTGTACCGTTACAAGTGTGAAACTGCTTTATTGTGATATTCTCGTGAAAGCGCATGCAGGCATCGTGAAACCTGAAAGAACGATGTCATTTAGCGAGGTACAGCGTTCAGTACTGTACTACGTTGGTGAAAAACTGTGAGGTCATGCACATATCGTAATTGTGAACGAAACAGTGTAACAGAGCGTTTTTATAAACATGTGCGAACGTTAGGTTAGGTTAAGTTATAAAGCGTCATAAAATCATAATAAACAATTTCAGCTATTGAGATGCAGTGTTTGTCACCATTACAAGTCGGAAACTGCGATATCTAATGTGAAAGCGCATGAAACCGTCGTAATGTCGCAGAAAGCATTGTAAAGTAGGGAGTAAAACGTTTTCTAACGATAGAATTGCGAAAATTAGGTTAGGTTGAGGTTTAAGCTAGGTAGCGTCGTGAAACCACCAAAAACGACGTCATCTAACGAGATAGTGTTGTTTTATTGCAAGTACGAAACTGCGATAGGTGAAATATTGTGAAAGCACACAAAACGGCATGAACTAGCCAGATACTGCGTCTTGTACCGTTACAAGTGCGAAGCTGCTATATTGTCATGTTCTCGTGAAAGCGCATGCAAGCATCGTGAAACCTTAAAGAACGATGTAATTTAGCGAGATACAACGCTCTGTACTGTACTAAGTTGGTGAAAAACTGTGAGGTCAAGAAAATATCGTAATTGTGAACAAAACAGTGTAAGAGAGCGTTTTTAGAAACAAGTGCGAATGATAGGCTAGGTTAAGTTATGAAGCGTCATAAAACCGCATTAAAAAATGTCAACTATTGAGATGCAGTGTTTTATTCATTACAAGTCGGAAACTGCGATATCTAATGTGAAAGCGCATGAAACCGTCGTAATGTTGCAGAAAGCATTGTAAAGTAGCGAGTAAAACGTTTTCTAACGATAGAAGTGCGACGGTTGGGTTAGGTTGAGTTATGTTAGTTTAAGCTAGGTAGCGTCGTGAAACCACCAAAAACGACGTCATATAACTAGATAGTGTTGTTTTGTTGCGAGTACAAAACTGCGTATGTGAATTATTGTGAAAGCACACAAAACGGCGTGAACTAGCCAGATACTGCGTGTTGTACCGTTACAACTGCGAAACTTCTATATTGTGATATTCTCGTGAAAGCGCATGCATGCATCGTGAAACCTTAAAGAACGATGTCATTTAGCGAAATACAGCGTTCTGTACTGTACAAAGTTGGTGAAAAGCTGTAAGGTCATGCAAATATCGTAATTGTTAACGAAACAGTGTATCAGAGCGTTTTTAAATACAAGTGCGAACGTTAGGTTAGGTTAAGTTATAAAGCGTCATAAAATCGCAATAAACAATTTCAGCTTTTGAGATGCAGTGTTTTTCACAATTACAAGTTGGAAACTGCGATATCTATTGTGAAAGCGCATGAAACCGTCGTAATGTCGCAGAAAGCATTGTAAAGTAGGGAGTAAAACGTTTTCTAACGATAGAACTGCGAAGGTTAGGTTAGGTTGAGGTTTAAGCTAGGTAGCGTCGTGAAATGACTAAAAACGACGTCATCAAACGAGATAGTGTTGTTTTGTTGCAAATACGAAACTGCGATAGGTGAAATATTGTGAAAGCACACAAAACGGCATGAACTAGCCAGATATTGCGTCTTGTACCGTTACAAGTGCGAAACTTCTATATTGTTATATTCTCGTGAAAGCGCAAGCAATCATCCTGAAACCTTATAGAAAGATGTCATTTAGCGAGATACAGTGTTTAGTACTGTACTAAGTTGGCGAAAAACTGTGAAGTCATGCAAATACCGTAATTGTGAACGAGACAGCGTAACAGAGCGTTTTAAGAAAGAAGTGCGAAGGTTAGGTTAGGTTAGGTTATAAAGCGTCATAAAACCGCATTAAAAATGTCAGCTATTCAGATGCAGTGTTTTTCACCTTTACAAGTCGGGAACTGCGATATCTAATGTGAAAGCGCATAAAACCATCCTAATGTTGCAGAAAGCATTGTGAAATAGCGAGTAAAACGTTTTCTAACGATAGAAGTGCGAAAGTTAGGATAGGTTGAGTTATGTTAGTTTAAGCTAGGTAGCATCGTGAAACCATCAAAAACGACCTCAGCTAACGAGATAGTGTTGTTTTCTTGCGAGTACGAAAGTGCGAAATGTGAATTATTGTGAATGCACACAAAACGGCGTGAACTAGCCAGATACTGCTTCTTGTACCGTTACAAGTGCGAAACTTCTATATTGTGATATTCTCGTGAAAACGCATGCAATCATCCTGAAACCTTAAAGAAAGATGTCATTTAGCGAGATACAGCATTCTGTACTGTACAAAGTTAGTGAAAAACTGTGAGGTCATGCAAATATCGTAATTGTGAACGAGACAGCGTAACAGAGCGTTTTAAGAAACAAGTGCGAAGGTTAGGTTAGGTTAAGGTATAAAGCGTCATAAAACCGCATTAAAAATGTCAGCTATTCAGATGCAGTGTTGTTCACCATTACAAGTCGGAAACTGCGATATGTAATGTGAAACCGCATGAATGCGTCGTAATGTTGCAGAAATCATTGTAAGGTAGCGAGTAAAACGTTTTCTAACGCTAGAAGTTCGAATTTTAGGGTAGGTTGAGTTATGTTAGTTTAAGCTAGGTAGCATTGTGAAACCACCAAGAATGACGTCATCTAACGAGATAGTGTTGTTTTGATGCGAGTACGAAACTGCGATATGTGAAATACTGTGAAAGCACACAAAACGGCATGAACTAGTCATATACTGCGTCTTGTACCGTTACAAGTGCGAAACTGATATATTGTGATGTTCTCGTGAAAGCGCATGCAGGCATCGTGATACCTTGAAGAACGGTGTCACTTACAGAGGTACAGCGTTCTGTACTGTACTACGTTGGTGTGAAACTTTGAGGTCATGCAAATATCGTAATTGTGAACGAAACAGTGTAACAGAGTGTTTTATATACAAGTGCGAATGTTAGGTTAGGTCAAGTTACGAAGCGTGATAAAACCTCATTAAACAATGTCAGCTAGTGAGATGCAGTGCTTTTCACCATTACAAGTCGGGTGCTGCATATCTAATGTGAAAGCACTTGAAACCGTCGTAATGTTGCAGAAAGCATTGTAAAGTAGCGAGTAAAACGTTTTCTAACGATAGAAGTGCGAAGGTTAGGTTAGATTGAGTTATGTTAGTTTAAGCTAGGTAGTGTCGTGAAACCACCAAAAACGACGTCATATAACGAGATAGTGTTGTTTTGTTGCGAGTACGAAACTGCGATACGTGAAACATTGTGAAAGCACACAAAACGGCGTGAACTAGCCAGATACTGCGTCTTGTACCGTTACATGTGCGAAACTGCTATATTGTGATATTCTCGTGAAAGCGCATGCAAGAATTGTGAAACCCTAAAGAACGATGTCATTTAGCGAGATACAGCGCTCTGTACTGTACTAAGTTGGTGAAAAACTGTGACGTCATGCAAATGTCGTGATTGTGAACGAAACAGTGTAACAGAGCGTTTTTAGAAACAAGTACGAATGTTAGGTTAGGTTAAGTTTTAAAGCTTCATAAAACCGCATTAAATATGTCAGCTATTGAGATGCAGTGTTTTATTCATTACAAGTCGGAAACTGCGATATCTAATGTGAAAGCGCATGAAACCGACGTAATTTTGCAGAAAGCATTGTAAAGTAGCGAGTAAAACGTTTCATAAAGATAGTAGCGCGAAGGTTAGGTTAGGTTGAGATATGTTAGTTTAAGCTAGGTAGCGTCGTGAAACCAGCAAAAACGACGTCATATAACTAGGTAGTGTTGTTTTGTTGCGAGTACGAAAGTGCGACATGTGAAATATTGTGAAAGCACAGAAAACGGCGTGAACTAGCCAGATACTGCTTCTTGTAAAGTTACAAGTGCAAAACTTCTATATTGTGATATTCTCGTGAAAGCGCATGCAATCATCCTGAAACCTTAAAGAAAGATGTCATTTAGCGAGATACAGCATTCTGTACTGCACAATGTTGGTGAAAAACTGTGAGGTCATGCAAATATCGTAATTGTGAACGAAACAGCGTAACAGAGCGTTTTAGATACATGTGCGAAGGTTAGGTTAGGTTAAGTTATGAAGCGTCATAAAACCACTTTAAACAATGTCAGCTAGTGAGTTGCAGTGTTTTTCATCATTACAAGTCGTAAACTGCGATATCTATTGTGAAAGCGTATGAAACCGTCGTAATGTTGCAGAAATCATTGTAAAGTAGCGAGTAAAATGTTTTCTAACGATAGAAGTGCGAAGGTTAGGTTAGGTTGAGTTATGTCAGTTTAAGCTAGGTATCATCGTGAAACCACCAAAAACGACGTCATCTAACGAGATAGTGTTGTTTTGTTGCGAGTATAAAGCTGAGATAGGTGAAATATTGTGAATGCACACAAAACGCCATGAACTAGCGAGATACTGCGTCTTGTAGCGTTACAAGTGCGAAACTGCTATGTTGTGATATTCTCGTGAAAGCACAGGCAATCATCCTGAAACCTTAAAGAAAGATGTCATTTAGCGAGATACAGCGTTCTGTACTGTACAAAGTTGGTGAAAAACTGTGAGGTCATTCAAATATCGTAATTGTGAATGAAACAGTGTAACAGAGCGTTTTTAGATACAAGTGCGAAGGTTAGGTTAGGTTAGCGTTCAGTGCTGTATAAAGTTGGTAAAAAAGTGTGAGGTCATGCAGATACCGTAATTGCGAACGAGACAGTGTAACAGAACGTTTTTAGATACAAGTGCGAAGGTTAGGTTAGGTTAAGTTATGAAGCGTCATAAAACCGCAATGAACAATGTCAGCTAGTGAGATGCAGTGTTGTTCACCATTACAAGTCGGAAACTGCGATATGTAATGTGAAACCGCATGAAAGCGTCGTAATGTTGCAGAAATCATTGTAAGGTAGCGAGTAAAACGTTTTCTAACGCTAGAAGTTCGAATTTTAGGGTAGGTTGAGTTATGTTAGTTTAAGCTAGGTAGCATTGTGAAACCACCAAGAATGACGTCATCTAACGAGATAGTGTTGTTTTGTTGCGAGTACGAAACTGCGATATGTGAAATATTGTGAAAGCACACAAAACGGCATGAACTAGTCATATACTGCGTCTTGTACCGTTACAAGTGCGAAACTGATATATTGTGATGTTCTCGTGAAAGCGCATGCAGGCATCGTGATACCTTGAAGAACGGTGTCATTTAGCGAGGTACAGCGTTCTGTACTGTACTATGTTGGTGTAAAACTGTGAGGTCATGCAAATATCGTAATTGTGAACGAAACAGTGTAACAGAGTGTTTTTATATACAAGTGCGAATGTTAGGTTAGGTTAAGTTACGAAGCGTGATAAAACCTCATTAAACAATGTCAGCTAGTGAGATGCAGTGCTTTTCACCATTACAAGTCGGGTGCTGCATATCTAATGTGAAAGCACTTGAAACTGTCGTAATGTTGCAGAAAGCATTGTAAAGTAGCGAGTAAAACGTTTTCTAACGATAGAAGTGCGAAGGTTAGGTTAGATTGAGTTATGTTAGTTTAAGCTAGGTAGTGTCGTGAAACCACCAAAAACGACGTCATGTAACGAGATAGTGTTGTTTTGTTGCGAGTACGAAACTGCGATGTGTGAAACATTGTGAAAGCACACAAAACGGCGTGAACTAGCCAGATACTGCGTCTTGTACCGTTGCAAGTGCGAAACTGCTATATTGTGATATATTCGTGAAAGCGCACGCAAGCATCGTGAAACCTTAAAGAACGATGTCATTTAGCGAGATACAGCGTTCGGTACTGTACTATGGTAATGAAAAACTGTGAGGTCATGCAAATATCGTAATTGTGAACGAAACAGCGTAACAGAGCGTTTTAGATACATGTGCGAATATTAGGTTAGGTTAAGTTATGAAGCGTCATAAAACAGCTTTAAACAATGTCAGCTAGTGATATGCAATGTTTTTCACCATTACAAGTCGGAAACTGCGATATCTTATGTGAAAGCGCATGAAACTGTCGTAATATTGCAGAACGCATTGTAAAGTAGCGAGTAAAACGTTTTCTAACGATAGAAGTGCGATAGGTGAAATATTGTGAAAGCACACAAAACGGCATAAACTAGCCAGATACTGCGTCTTGTACCGTTACATGTGCGAAACTGCTATATTGTGATATTCTCGTGAAAGCGCATGCAAGAATCGTGAAACCCTAAAGAACGATGTCATTTAGCGATGTACAGCGCTCTGTACTGTACTAAGTTGGTGAAAAACTGTGAGGTCATGCAAATGTCGTAATTATGAAAGAAACAGTGTAACAGAGCGTTTTTAGAAACAAGTGCGAATGTTAGGTTAGGTTAAGTTATAAAGCGTCATAAAACCGCATTAAAAATGTCAGCTATTGAGATGCAGTGTTTTATTCATTACGAGTCGGAAACTGCGATATCTAATGTGAAAGCGCTTGAAACCGTCGTAATGTTGCAGAAAGCATTGTAAAGTAGCGAGTAAAACGTTTTCTAACGATAGTAGTGTGAAGGTTAGGTTAGGTTGAGGTATGTTAATTTAAGCTAGGTAGCGTCGTCAAACCAGCAAAAACGACATCATATAACTAGGTAGTGTTGTTTTGTTGCGAGTACGAAAGTGCGATATGTGAAATGTTGTGAAAGCACACAAAACGGCGTGAACTAGCCAGGTACTGCTTCTTGTACCGTCACAAGTGCGAAACTTCTATATTGTGATATTCTCGTGAAAGCGCATGCAAGCATCGTGAAACCTTAAAGAACGATGTCATTTAGCGAGATACAGCATTCTGTACTGTACAAAGTTGGTGAAAAACTGTGAGGTCATGCAAGTATCGTAATTGTGAACGAAACAGTGTAACAGAGCGTTTTCAAAT
Source organism: Rhipicephalus microplus (assembly GCF_043290135.1). Lineage (NCBI taxonomy): Eukaryota > Metazoa > Arthropoda > Arachnida > Ixodida > Ixodidae > Rhipicephalus > Rhipicephalus microplus. Next base: position 12,255,191 of record NW_027464586.1, read on the forward strand.
ACAAGTGGGAAGGTTAGGTTAGGGTAAGGTAGGAAGCGTCATAAAACCGCTTTAAACAATGTCAGCTACTGAGATGCAGTGTTTTTCACCATTACAAGACGGAAACTGCGATATCTAATGTGAAAGCGCATGAAACCATCGTAATCTTGCAGAAAGCGTTGTAAAGTAGCGAGTAAAGCGCTTGCTAACGATAGAAGTGGGAAAGTTAGGTTACGTACAGGGTTAAGCTAGGTAGCGTCGTGAAACCACCAAAAACGACGTCATCTAACGAGATAGTGTTGTTTTGTTGCGAGTACGAAACTGAGACAGGTGAAATTTTGTGAAAGCACACAAAACGGCATAAACTAGCCAGATACTGCGTCTTGTACCGTTACATGTGCGAAACTGCTATATTGTGATATTCTCGTGAAAGCGCATGCAAGAATTGTGAAACCCTAAAGAACGATGTCATTTAGCGAGATACAGCGCTGTGTACTGTACTAAGTTGGTGAAAAACTAAGAGGTCATGCAAATGTCGTAATTGTGAACGAAACAGTGTAACAGAGCGTTTTTAGAAACAAGTACGAATGTTAGGTTAGGTTAAGTTATAAAGCGTCATAAAACCGCATTAAATATGTCAGCTATTGAGATGCAGTGTTTTATTCATTACAAGTCGGAAACTGCGATATCTAATGTGAAAGCACATGAAACCGACGTAATTTTGCAGAAAGCATTGTAAAGTAGCGAGTAAAACGTTTTCTAAAGATAGTAGCGCGAAGGTTAGGTTAGGTTGAGATATGTTAGTTTAAGCTAGGTAGCGTCGTGAAACCAGCAAAAACGACGTCATATAACTAGGTAGTGTTGTTTTGTTACGAGTACAAAAGTGCGACATGTGAAATAATGTGAAAGCACACAAAACGGCATGAACTAGCCAGATACTGCTTCTTGTACCGTTACAAGTGCAAAACTGCTATATTGTGATATTCTCGTGAAAGCGCATGCAATCATCCTGAAACCTTAAAGAAAGATGTCATTTAACGAGATACAGCATTCTGTACTGCACAATGTTAGTGAAAAAGTGTGAGGTCATGCAAATATCGTAATTGTGAACGAAACAGCGTAACAGAGCGTTTTAGATACATGTGCGAAGGTTAGGTTAGGTTAAGTTATGAAGCGTCATAAAACCACTTTAAACAATGTCAGCTAGTGAGATGCAGTGTTTTTCATCATTACAAGTCGGAAACTGCGATATGTAATGTGAAACCGCATGAAAGCGTCGTAATGTTGCAGAAATCATTGTAAGGTAGCGAGTAAAACGTTTTCTAACGCTAGAAGTTCGAATTTTAGGGTAGGTTGAGTTATGTTAGTTTAAGCTAGGTAGCATTGTGAAACCACCAAGAATGACGTCATCTAACGAGATAGTGTTGTTTTGTTGCGAGTACGAAACTGCGATATGTGAAATATTGTGAAAGCACACAAAACGGCATGAACTAGTCATATACTGCGTCTTGTACCGTTACAAGTGCGAAACTGATATATTGTGATGTTCTCGTGAAAGCGCATGCAGGCATCGTGATACCTTGAAGAACGGTGTCATTTAGCGAGGTACAGCGTTCTGTACTGTACTATGTTGGTGTAAAACTGTGAGGTCATGCAAATATCGTAATTGTGAACGAAACAGTGTAACAGAGTGTTTTTATATACAAGTGCGAATGTTAGGTTAGGTTAAGTTACGAAGCGTGATAAAACCTCATTAAACAATGTCAGCTAGTGAGATGCAGTGCTTTTCACCATTACAAGTCGGGTGCTGCATATCTAATGTGAAAGCACTTGAAACTGTCGTAATGTTGCAGAAAGCATTGTAAAGTAGCGAGTAAAACGTTTTCTAACGATAGAAGTGCGAAGGTTAGGTTAGATTGAGTTATGTTAGTTTAAGCTAGGTAGTGTCGTGAAACCACCAAAAACGACGTCATATAACGAGATAGTGTTGTTTTGTTGCGAGTACGAAACTGCGATGTGTGAAACATTGTGAAAGCACACAAAACGGCGTGAACTAGCCAGATACTGCGTCTTGTACCGTTGCAAGTGCGAAACTGCTATATTGTGATATATTCGTGAAAGCGCACGCAAGCATCGTGAAACCTTAAAGAACGATGTCATTTAGCGAGATACAGCGTTCTGTACTGTACTATGTTAATGAAAAACTGTGAGGTCATGCAAATATCGTAATTGTGAACGAAACAGCGTAACAGAGCGTTTTAGATACATGTGCGAATATTAGGTTAGGTTAAGTTATGAAGCGTCATAAAACAGCTTTAAACAATGTCAGCTAGTGATATGCAATGTTTTTCACCATTACAAGTCGGAAACTGCGATATCTTATGTGAAAGCGCATGAAACTGTCGTAATATTGCAGAACGCATTGTAAAGTAGCGAGTAAAACGTTTTCTAACGATAGAAGTGCGATAGGTGAAATATTGTGAAAGCACACAAAACGGCATAAACTAGCCAGATACTGCGTCTTGTACCGTTACATGTGCGAAACTGCTATATTGTGATATTCTCGTGAAAGCGCATGCAAGAATCGTGAAACCCTAAAGAACGATGTCATTTAGCGATGTACAGCGCTCTGTACTGTACTAAGTTGGTGAAAAACTGTGAGGTCATGCAAATGTCGTAATTATGAAAGAAACAGTGTAACAGAGCGTTTTGAGAAACAAGTGCGAATGTTAGGTTAGGTTAAGTTATAAAGCGTCATAAAACCGCATTAAAAATGTCAGCTATTGAGATGCAGTGTTTTATTCATTACGAGTCGGAAACTGCGATATCTAATGTGAAAGCGCTTGAAACCGTCGTAATGTTGCAGAAAGCATTGTAAAGTAGCGAGTAAAACGTTTTCTAACGATAGTAGTGTGAAGGTTAGGTTAGGTTGAGGTATGTTAATTTAAGCTAGGTAGCGTCGTCAAACCAGCAAAAACGACATCATATAACTAGGTAGTGTTGTTTTGTTGCGAGTACGAAAGTGCGATATGTGAAATGTTGTGAAAGCACACAAAACGGCGTGAACTAGCCAGGTACTGCTTCTTGTACCGTCACAAGTGCGAAACTTCTATATTGTGATATTCTCGTGAAAGCGCATGCAAGCATCGTGAAACCTTAAAGAACGATGTCATTTAGCGAGATACAGCATTCTGTACTGTACAAAGTTGGTGAAAAACTGTGAGGTCATGCAAGTATCGTAATTGTGAACGAAACAGTGTAACAGAGCGTTTTCAAATACAAGTGGGAAGGTTAGGTTAGGGTAAGGTAGGAAGCGTCATAAAACCGCTTTAAACAATGTCAGCTACTGAGATGCAGTGTTTTTCACCATTACAAGACGGAAACTGCGATATCTAATGTGAAAGCGCATGAAACCATCGTAATCTTGCAGAAAGCGTTGTAAAGTAGCGAGTAAAGCGCTTGCTAACGATAGAAGTGGGAAAGTTAGGTTACGTATAGGGTTAAGCTAGGTAGCGTCGTGAAACCACCAAAAACGACGTCATCTAACGAGATAGTGTTGTTTTGTTGCGAGTACGAAACTGAGACAGGTGAAATTTTGTGAAAGCACACAAAACGGCATAAACTAGCCAGATACTGCGTCTTGTACCGTTACATGTGCGAAACTGCTATATTGTGATATTCTCGTGAAAGCGCATGCAAGAATTGTGAAACCCTAAAGAACGATGTCATTTAGCGAGATACAGCGCTGTGTACTGTACTAAGTTGGTGAAAAACTAAGAGGTCATGCAAATGTCGTAATTGTGAACGAAACAGTGTAACAGAGCGTTTTTAGAAACAAGTACGAATGTTAGGTTAGGTTAAGTTATAAAGCGTCATAAAACCGCATTAAATATGTCAGCTATTGAGATGCAGTGTTTTATTCATTACAAGTCGGAAACTGCGATATCTAATGTGAAAGCACATGAAACCGACGTAATTTTGCAGAAAGCATTGTAAAGTAGCGAGTAAAACGTTTTCTAAAGATAGTAGCGCGAAGGTTAGGTTAGGTTGAGATATGTTAGTTTAAGCTAGGTAGCGTCGTGAAACCAGCAAAAACGACGTCATATAACTAGGTAGTGTTGTTTTGTTACGAGTACAAAAGTGCGACATGTGAAATAATGTGAAAGCACACAAAACGGCATGAACTAGCCAGATACTGCTTCTTGTACCGTTACAAGTGCAAAACTGCTATATTGTGATATTCTCGTGAAAGCGCATGCAATCATCCTGAAACCTTAAAGAAAGATGTCATTTAACGAGATACAGCATTCTGTACTGCACAATGTTAGTGAAAAAGTGTGAGGTCATGCAAATATCGTAATTGTGAACGAAACAGCGTAACAGAGCGTTTTAGATACATGTGCGAAGGTTAGGTTAGGTTAAGTTATGAAGCGTCATAAAACCACTTTAAACAATGTCAGCTAGTGAGATGCAGTGTTTTTCATTATTACAAGTCGGAAACTGCGATATCTATTGTGAAAGCGTATGAAACCGTCGTAATGTTGCAGAAATCATTGTAAAGTAGCGAGTAAAATGTTTTCTAACGATAGAAGTGCGAAGGTTAGCTTAGGTTGAGTTATGTCAGTTTAAGCTAGGTATCATCGTGAAACCACCAAAAACGACGTCATCTAACGAGATAGTGTTGTTTTGTTGCGAGTATAAAGCTGATATAGGTGAAATATTATGAATGCACACAAAACGCCATGAACTAGCGAGATACTGCGTCTTGTAGCGTTACAAGTGCGAAACTGCTATGTTGTGATATTCTCGTGAAAGCACATGCAATCATCCTGAAACCTTAAAGAAAGATGTCATTTAGCGAGATACAGCGTTCTGTACTGTACAAAGCTGGTGAAAAACTGTGAGGTCATGCAAATATCGTAATTGTGAACGAAACAGTGTAACAGAGCGTTTTTAGAAACAAGTGCGAATGTTAGGTTAGGTTAAGTTATAAAGCGTCATAAAACCGCATTAAAAATGTCAGCCATTGAGATGCAGTGTTTTATTCATTACGAGTCGGAAACTGCGATATCTAATGTGAAAGCGCTTGAAACCGTCGTAATGTTGCAGAAAGCATTGTAAAGTAGCGAGTAAAACGTTTTCTAACGATAGTATTGTGAAGGTTAGGTTAGGTTGAGTTATGTTAATTTAAGCTAGGTAGCGTCGTGAAACCAGCAAAAACGACATCATATAACTAGGTAGTGTTGTTTTGTTGCGAGTACGAAAGTGCGATATGTGAAATGTTGTGAAAGCACACAAAACGGCGTGAACTAGTCATATACTGCGTCTTGTACCGTTACAAGTGCGAAACTGATATATTGTGATGTTCTCGTGAAAGCGCATGCAGGCATCGTGATACCTTGACTAACGGTGTCATTTAGCGAGGTACAGCGTTCTGTCCTGTACTATGTTGGTGTAAAACTGTGAGGTCATGCAAATATCGTAATTGTGAACGAAACAGTGTAACAGAGTGTTTTTATATTCAAGTGCGAATGTTAGGTTAGGTTAAGTTACGAAGCGTGATAAAACCTCATTAAACAATGTCAGCTAGTGAGATGCAGTGCTTTTCACCATTACAAGTCGGGTGCTGCATATGTAATGTGAAAGCACTTGAAACTGTCGTAATGTTGCAGAAAGCATTGTAAAGTAGCGAGTAAAACGTTTTCTAACGAAAGAAGTGCGAAGGTTAGGTTAGATTGAGTTATGTTAGTTTAAGCTAGGTAGTGTCGTGAAACCACCAAAAACGACGTCATATAACGAGATAGTGTTGTTTTGTTGCGAGTACGAAACTGCGATGTGTGAAACATTGTGAAAGCACACAAAACGGCGTGAACTAGCCAGATACTGCGTCTTGTACCGTTGCAAGTGCGAAACTGCTATATTGTGATATATTCGTGAAAGCGCACGCAAGCATCGTGAAACCTTAAAGAACGATGTCATTTAGCGAGATACAGCGTTCCGTACTGTACTATGTTAATGAAAAACTGTGAGGTCATGCAAATATCGTAATTGTGAACGAAACAGCGTAACAGAGCGTTTTAGATACATGTGCAAATATTAGGTTAGGTTAAGTTATGAAGCGTCATAAAACAGCTTTAAACAATGTCAGCTAGTGATATGCAATGTTTTTCACCATTACAAGTCGGAAACTGCGATATCTAATGTGAAAGCGCATGAAACTGTCGTAATATTGCAGAACGCATTGTAAAGTAGCGAGTAAAACGTTTTCTAACGATAGAAGTGCGATAGGTGAAATATTGTGAAAGCACACAAAACGGCATAAACTAGCCAGATACTGCGTCTTGTACCGTTACATGTGCGAAACTGCTATATTGTGATATTCTCGTGAAAGCGCATGCAAGCATCGTGAAACCCTAAAGAACGATGTCATTTAGCGAGGTACAGCGCTCTGTACTGTACTAAGTTGGTGAAAAACTGTGAGGTCATGCAAATGTCGTAATTATGAAAGAAACAGTGTAACAGAGCGTTTTTAGAAACAAGTGCGAATGTTAGGTTCGGTTAAGTTATAAAGCGTCATAAAACCGCATTAAAAATGTCAGCTATTGAGATGCAGTGTTTTATTCATTACGAGTCGGAAACTGCGATATCTAATGTGAAAGCGCTTGAAACCGTCGTAATGTTGCAGAAAGCATTGTAAAGTAGCGAGTAAAACGTTTTCTAACGATAGTAGTGTGAAGGTTAGGTTAGGTTGAGTTATGTTAATTTAAGCTAGGTAGCGTCGTGAAACCAGCAAAAACGACATCATATAACTAGGTAGTGTTGTTTTGTTGCGAGTACGAAAGTGCGATATGTGAAATGTTGTGAAAGCACACAAAACGGCGTGAACTAGCCAGGTACTGCTTCTTGTACCGTCACAAGTGCGAAACTTCTATATTGTGATATTCTCGTGAAAGCGCATGCAAGCATCGTGAAACCTTAAAGAACGATGTCATTTAGCGAGATACAGCATTCTGTACTGTACAAAGTTGGTGAAAAACTGTGAGGTCATGCAAGTATCGTAATTGTGAACGAAACAGTGTAACATAGCGTTTTCAAATACAAGTGCGAAGGTTAGGTTAGGGTAAGGTAGGAAGCGTCATAAAACCGCTTTAAACAATGTCAGCTACTGAGATGCAGTGTTTTTCACCATTACAAGACGGAAACTGCGATATCTAATGTGAAAGCGCATGAAACCATCGTAATCTTGCAGAAAGCGTTGTAAAGTAGCGAGTAAAGCGCTTGCTAACGATAGAAGTGGGAAAGTTAGGTTACGTATAGGGTTAAGCAAGGTAGCGTCGTGAAACCACCAAAAACGACGTCATCTAACGAGATAGTGTTGTTTTCTTGCGAGTACGAAACTGAGACAGGTGAAATATTGTGAAAGCACACAAAACGGCATAAACTAGCCAGATACTGCGTCTTGTACCGTTACATGTGCGAAACTGCTATATTGTGATATTCTCGTGAAAGCGCATGCAAGAATTGTGAAACCCTAAAGAACGATGTCATTTAGCGAGATACAGCGCTGTGTACTGTACTAAGTTGGTGAAAAACTAAGAGGTCATGCAAATGTCGTAATTGTGAACGAAACAGTGTAACAGAGCGTTTTAAAAACAAGTACGAATGTTAGGTTAGGTGAAGTTATAAAGCGTCATAAAACCGCATTAAATATGTCAGCTATTGAGATGCAGTGTTTTATTCATTACAAATTGGAAACTGCGATATCTAATGTGAAAGCGCATGAAACCGACGTAATTTTGCAGAAAGCATTGTAAAGTAGCGAGTAAAACGTTTTCTAAAGATAGTAGCGCGAAGGTTAGGTTAGGTTGAGATATGTTAGTTTAAGCTAGGTAGCGTCGTGAAACCAGCAAAAATGACGTCATATAACTAGGTAGTGTTTTTTGTTGCGAGTACAAAAGTGCGACATGTGAAATATTGTGAAAGCACACAAAACGGCGTGAACTAGCCAGATACTGCTTCTTGTACCGTTACAAGTGAAAAAATTCTATATTGTGATATTCTCGTGAAAGCGCATGCAATCATCCTGAAACCTTAAAGAAAGATGTCATTTAGCGAGATACAGCATTCTGTACTGCACAATGTTAGTGAAAAAGTGTGAGGTCATGCAAATATCGTAATTGTGAACGAAACAGCGTAACAGAGCGTTTTAGATACATGTGCGAAGGTTAGGTTAGGTTAAGTTATGAAGCGTCATAAAACCACTTTAAACAATGTCAGCTAGTGAGATGCAGTGTTTTTCATTATTACAAGTCGGAAACTGCGATATCTATTGTGAAAGCGTATGAAACCGTCGTAATGTTGCAGAAATCATTGTAAAGTAGCGAGTAAAATGTTTTCTAACGATAGAAGTGCGAAGGTTAGCTTAGGTTGAGTTATGTCAGTTTAAGCTAGGTATCATCGTGAAACCACCAAAAACGACGTCATCTAACGAGATAGTGTTGTTTTGTTGCGAGTATAAAGCTGATATAGGTGAAATATTGTGAATGCACACAAAACGCCATGAACTAGCGAGATACTGCGTCTTGTAGCGTTACAAGTGCGAAACTGCTATGTTGTGATATTCTCGTGAAAGCACATGCAATCATCCTGAAACCTTAAAGAAAGATGTCATTTAGCGAGATACAGCGTTCTGTACTGTACAAAGCTGGTGAAAAACTGTGAGGTCATGCAAATATCGTAATTGTGAACGAAACAGTGTAACAGAGTGTCTTTAGAAACAAGTGCGAATGTTAGGTTAGGTTAAGTTATAAAGCGTCATAAAACCGCATTAAAAATGTCAGCTATTGAAATGCAGTGTTTTATTCATTACGAGTCGGAAACTGCGATATCTAATGTGAAAGCGCTTGAAACCGTCGTAATGTTGCAGAAAGCATTGTAAAGTAGCGAGTAAAACGTTTTCTAACGATAGTAGTGTGAAGGTTAGGTTAGGTTGAGTTATGTTAATTTAAGCTAGGTAGCGTCGTGAAACCAGCAAAAACGACATCATATAACTAGGTAGTGTTGTTTTGTTGCGAGTACGAAAGTGCGATATGTGAAATGTTGTGAAAGCACACAAAACGGCGTGAACTAGTCATATACTGCGTCTTGTACCGTTACAAGTGCGAAACTGATATATTGTGATGTTCTCGTGAAAGCGCATGCAGGCATCGTGATACCTTGAAGAACGGTGTCATTTAGCGAGGTACAGCGTTCTGTCCTGTACTATGTTGGTGTAAAACTGTGAGGTCATGCAAATATCGTAATTGTGAACGAAACAGTGTAACAGAGTGTTTTTATATTCAAGTGCGAATGTTAGGTTAGGTTAAGTTACGAAGCGTGATAAAACCTCATTAAACAATGTCAGCTAGTGAGATGCAGTGCTTTTCACCATTACAAGTCGGGTGCTGCATATGTAATGTGAAAGCACTTGAAACTGTCGTAATGTTGCAGAAAGCATTGTAAAGTAGCGAGTAAAACGTTTTCTAACGATAGAAGTGCGAAGGTTAGGTTAGATTGAGTTATGTTAGTTTAAGCTAGGTAGTGTCGTGAAACCACCAAAAACGACGTCATATAACGAGATAGTGTTGTTTTGTTGCGAGTACGAAACTGCGATGTGTGAAACATTGTGAAAGCACACAAAACGGCGTGAACTAGCCAGATACTGCGTCTTGTACCGTTGCAAGTGCGAAACTGCTATATTGTGATATATTCGTGAAAGCGCACGCAAGCATCGTGAAACCTTAAAGAACGATGTCATTTAGCGAGATACAGCGTTCTGTACTGTACTATGTTAATGAAAAACTGTGAGGTCATGCAAATATCGTAATTGTGAACGAAACAGCGTAACAGAGCGTTTTAGATACATGTGCGAATATTAGGTTAGGTTAAGTTATGAAGCGTCATAAAACAGCTTTAAACAATGTCAGCTAGTGATATGCAATGTTTTTCACCATTACAAGTCGGAAACTGCGATATCTAATGTGAAAGCGCATGAAACTGTCGTAATATTGCAGAACGCATTGTAAAGTAGCGAGTAAAACGTTTTCTAACGATAGAAGTGCGAGAGGTGAAATATTGTGAAAGCACACAAAACGGCATAAACTAGCCAGATACTGCGTCTTGTACCGTTACATGTGCGAAACTGCTATATTGTGATATTCTCGTGAAAGCGCATGCAAGCATCGTGAAACCCTAAAGAACGATGTCATTTAGCGAGGTACAGCGCTCTGTACTGTACTAAGTTGGTGAAAAACTGTGCGGTCATGCAAATGTCGTAATTGTGAACGAAACAGTGTAACAGAGCGTTTTTAGAAACAAGTACGAATGTTAGGTTAGGTTAAGTTATAAAGCGTCATAAAACCGCATTAAATATGTCAGCTATTGAGATGCAGTGTTTTATTCATTACAAGTCGGAAACTGCGATATCTAATGTGAAAGCACATGAAACCGACGTAATTTTGCAGAAAGCATTGTAAAGTAGCGAGTAAAACGTTTTCTAAAGATAGTAGCGCGAAGGTTAGGTTAGGTTGAGATATGTTAGTTTAAGCTAGGTAGCGTCGTGAAACCAGCAAAAACGACGTCATATAACTAGGTAGTGTTGTTTTGTTACGAGTACAAAAGTGCGACATGTGAAATAATGTGAAAGCACACAAAACGGCATGAACTAGCCAGATACTGCTTCTTGTACCGTTACAAGTGCAAAACTGCTATATTGTGATATTCTCGTGAAAGCGCATGCAATCATCCTGAAACCTTAAAGAAAGATGTCATTTAGCGAGATACAGCATTCTGTACTGCACAATGTTGGTGAAAAGCTGTGAGGTCATGCAAATATCGTAATTGTGAACGAAACAGCGTAACAGAGCGTTTTAGATACATGTGCGAAGGTTAGGTTAGGTTAAGTTATGAAGCGTCATAAAACCACTTTAAAAATGTCAGCTAGTGAGATGCAGTGTTTTTCATCATTACAAGTCGGAAACTGCCATATCTATTGTGAAAGCGTATGAAACCGTCGTAATGTTGCAAAAATTATTGTAAAGTAGCGAGTAAAATGTTTTCTAACGATAGAAGTGCGAAGGTTAGGTTAGGTTGAGTTATGTCAGTTTAAGCTAGGTATCATCGTGAAACTACCAAGGACGACGTCATCTAACGAGATAGTGTTGTTTTGTTGCGAGTATAAAGCTGAGATAGGTGAAATATTGTGAATGCACACAAAACGCCATGAACTAGCGAGATACTGCGTCTTGTAGCGTTACAAGTGCGAAACTGCTATGTTGTGATATTCTCGTGAAAGCACATGCAATCATCCTGAAACCTTAAAGAAAGATGTCATTTAGCGAGATACAGCGTTCTGTACTGTACAAAGTTGGTGAAAAACTGTGAGGTCATTCAAATATCGTAATTGTGAACGAAACAGTGTAACACAGCGTTTTTAGATACAAGTGCGAAGGTTAGGTTAGGTTAGCGTTCAGTGCTGTATAAAGTTGGTAAAAAAGTGTGAGGTCATGCAGATACCGTAATTGCGAACGAGACAGTGTAACAGAACGTTTTTAGATACAAGTGCGAAGGTTAGGTTAGGTTGAGTTATGAAGCGTCATAAAACCGCAATGAACAATGTCAGCTAGTGAGATGCAGTGTTGTTCACCATTAGAAGTCGGAAACTGCGATATGTAATGTGAAACCGCATGAAAGGGTCGTAATGTTGCAGAAATCATTGTAAGGTAGCGAGTAAAACGTTTTCTAACGCTAGAAGTTCGAATTTTAGGGTAGGTTGAGTTATGTTAGTTTAAGCTAGGTAGCATTGTGAAACCACCAAGAATGACGTCATCTAACGAGATAGTGTTGTTTTGTTGCGAGTACGAAACTGCGATATGTGAAATATTGTGAAAGCACACAAAATGGCATGAACTAGTCATATACTGCGTCTTGTACCGTTACAAGTGCGAAACTGATATATTGTGATGTTCTCGTGAAAGCGCATGCAGGCATCGTGATACCTTGAAGAACGGTGTCATTTAGCGAGGTACAGCGTTCTGTACTGTACTATGTTGGTGTAAAACTGTGAGGTCATGCAAATATCGTAATTGTGAACGAAACAGTGTAACAGAGTGTTTTTATATACAAGTGCGAATGTTAGGTTAGGTTAAGTTACGAAGCGTGATAAAACCTCATTAAACAATGTCAGCTAGTGAGATGCAATGCTTTTCACCATTACAAGTCGGGTGTTGCATATCTAATGTGAAAGCACTTGAAACCGTCGTAATGTTGCAGAAAGCATTGTAAAGTAGCGAGTAAAACGTTTTCTAACGATAGAAGTGCGAAGGTTAGGTTAGATTGAGTTATGTTAGTTTAAGCTAGGTAGTGTCGTGAAACCACCAAAAACGACGCCATATAACGAGATAGAGTTGTTTTGTTGCGATTACGAAACTGCGATGTGTGAAACATTGTGAAAGCACACAAAACTGCGTGAACTAGCCAGATACTGCGTCTTGTACCGTTGCAAGTGCGAAACTGCTATATTGTGATATTCTCGTGAAAGCGCACGCAAGCATCGTGAAATTTTAAAGAACGATGTCATTTAGCGAGATACAGCGTTCTGTACTGTACTATGTTTGTGAAAAACTGTGAGGTCATGCAAATATCGTAATTGTGAACGAAACAGCGTAACAGAGCGTTTTAGATACATGTGCGAATATTAGGTTAGGTTAGGTTATGAAGCGTCATAAAACCGCTTTGAACAATGTCAGCTAGTGATATGCAATGTTTTTCACCATTACAAGTCGGAAACTGTGATATCTAATGTGAAAACGCATGAAACTGTCGTAATATTCCAGAACGCATTGTAAAGTAGCGAATAAAACGTTTTCTAACGATAGAAGTGCGATAGGTGAAATATTGTGAAAGCACACAAAACGGCATAAACTAGCCAGATACTGCGTGTTGTACCGTTACACGTGCGAAACTGCTATATTGTGATATTCTCGTGAAAGCGCATGCAAGCATCGTGAAACCCTAAAGAACGATGTCATTTAGCGAGGTGCAGCGCTCTGTACTGTACTAAGTTGGTGAAAAACTGTGAGGTCATGCAAATGTCGTAATTGTGAACGAAACAGTGTAACAGAGCGTTTTTAGAAACAAGTGCGAATGTTAGGTTAGGTTAAGTTATAAAGCGTCATAAAACCGCATTAAAAATGTCAGCTATTGAGATGCAGTGTTTTATTCATTACAAGTCAGAAACTGCGATATCTAATGTGAAAGCGCATGAAACCGTCGTAATGTTGCAGAAAGCATTGAAAAGTAGCGAATAAAGCGTTTTCTACCAATAGAAGTGCGAAGGTTAGGTTAGGTTGAGTTATGATAGTTTAAGTTAGGTAGCGTCGTGAAACCACCAAAAACGACGTCATCTAACGAGATAGTGTTGTTTTGTTGCGAGTACGAAACTGCAATGTGTGAAACATTGTGAAAGCACACAAAACGGCGTGAACTAGCCAGATACTGCTTCTTGTACCGTCACAAGTGCGAAACTTCTATATTGTGATATTCTCGTGAAAGCGCATGCAAGCATCGTGAAACCTTAAAGAACGATGTCATTTAGCGAGATACTGCATTCTGTACTGTACAAAGTTGGTGAAAAACTGTGAGGTCATGCAAGTATCGTAATTGTGAACGAAACAGTGTAACAGAGCGTTTTCAAATACAAGTGCGAAGGTTAGGTTAGGGTAAGGTAGGAAGCGTCATAAAACCGCTTTAAACAATGTCAGCTACTGAGATGCAGTGTTTTTCACCATTACAAGACGGAAACTGCGATATCTAATGTGAAAGCGCATGAAACCATCGTAATCTTGCAGAAAGCGTTGTAAAGTAGCGAGTAAAGCGCTTGCTAACGATAGAAGTGGGAAAGTTAGGTTACGTATAGGGTTAAGCTAGGTAGCATCGTGAAACCACCAAAAACGACGTCATCTAACGAGATAGTGTTGTTTTGTTGCGAGTACGAAACTGAGACAGGTGAAATATTGTGAAAGCACACAAAACGGCACAAACTAGCCAGATACTGCGTCTTGTACCATTACATGTGCGAAACTGCTATATTGTGATATTCTCGTGAAAGCGCATGCAAGAATTGTGAAACCCTAAAGAACGATGTCATTTAGCGAGATACAGCGCTCTGTACTGTACTAAGTTGGTGAAAAACTGTGCGGTCATGCAAATGTCGTAATTGTGAACGAAACAGTGTAACAGAGCGTTTTTAGAAACAAGTACGAATGTTAGGTTAGGTTAAGTTATAAAGCGTCATAAAACAGCATTAAATATGTCAGCTATTGAGATGCAGTGTTTTATTCATTACAAGTCGGAAACTGCGATATCTAATGTGAAAGCACATGAAACCGACGTAATTTTGCAGAAAGCATTGTAAAGTAGCGAGTAAAACGTTTTCTAAAGATAGTAGCGCGAAGGTTAGGTTAGGTTGAGATATGTTAGTTTAAGCTAGGTAGCGTCGTGAAACCAGCAAAAACGACGTCATATAACTAGGTAGTGTTGTTTTGTTACGAGTACAAAAGTGCGACATGTGAAATAATGTGAAAGCACACAAAACGGCATGAACTAGCCAGATACTGCTTCTTGTACCGTTACAAGTGCAAAACTGCTATATTGTGATATTCTCGTGAAAGCGCATGCAATCATCCTGAAACCTTAAAGAAAGATGTCATTTAGCGAGATACAGCATTCTGTACTGCACAATGTTGGTGAAAAACTGTGAGGTCATGCAAATATCGTAATTTTGAACGAAACAGCGTAACAGAGCGTTTTAGATACATGTGCGAAGGTTAGGTTAGGTTAAGTTATGAAGCGTCATAAAACCACTTTAAAAATTTCAGCTAGTGAGATGCAGTGTTTTTCATCATTACAAGTCGGAAACTGCCATATCTATTGTGAAAGCGTATGAAACCGTCGTAATGTTGCAAAAATTATTGTAAAGTAGCGAGTAAAATGTTTTCTAACGATAGAAGTGCGAAGGTTAGGTTAGGTTGAGTTATGTCAGTTTAAGCTAGGTATCATCGTGAAACTACCAAGAACGACGTCATCTAACGAGATAGTGTTGTTTTGTTGCGAGTATAAAGCTGAGATAGGTGAAATATTGTGAATGCACACAAAACGCCATGAACTAGCGAGATACTGCGTCTTGTAGCGTTACAAGTGCGAAACTGCTATGTTGTGATATTCTCGTGAAAGCACATGCAATCATCCTGAAACCTTAAAGAAAGATGTCATTTAGCGAGATACAGCGTTCTGTACTGTACAAAGTTGGTGAAAAACTGTGAGGTCATTCAAATATCGTAATTGTGAACGAAACAGTGTAACACAGCGTTTTTAGATACAAGTGCGAAGGTTAGGTTAGGTTAGCGTTCAGTGCTGTATAAAGTTGGTAAAAAAGTGTGAGGTCATGCAGATACCGTAATTGCGAACGAGACAGTGTAACAGAACGTTTTTAGATACAAGTGCGAAGGTTAGGTTAGGTTGAGTTATGAAGCGTCATAAAACCGCAATGAACAATGTCAGCTAGTGAGATGCAGTGTTGTTCACCATTAGAAGTCGGAAACTGCGATATGTATTGTGAAACCGCATGAAAGGGTCGTAATGTTGCAGAAATCATTGTAAGGTAGCGAGTAAAACGTTTTCTAACGCTAGAAGTTCGAATTTTAGGGTAGGTTGAGTTATGTTAGTTTAAGCTAGGTAGCATTGTGAAACCACCAAGAATGACGTCATCTAACGAGATAGTGTTGTTTTGTTGCGAGTACGAAACTGCGATATGTGAAATATTGTGAAAGCACACAAAATGGCATGAACTAGTCATATACTGCGTCTTGTACCGTTACAAGTGCGAAACTGATATATTGTGATGTTCTCGTGAAAGCGCATGCAGGCATCGTGATACCTTGAAGAACGGTGTCATTTAGCGAGGTACAGCGTTCTGTACTGTACTATGTTGGTGTAAAACTGTGAGGTCATGCAAATATCGTAATTGTGAACGAAACAGTCTAACAGAGTGTTTTTATATACAAGTGCGAATGTTAGGTTAGGTTAAGTTACGAAGCGTGATAAAACCTCATTAAACAATGTCAGCTAGTGAGATGCAATGCTTTTCACCATTACAAGTCGGGTGTTGCATATCTAATGTGAAAGCACTTGAAACCGTCGTAATGTTGCAGAAAGCATTGTAAAGTAGCGAGTAAAACGTTTTCTAACGATAGAAGTGCGAAGGTTAGGTTAGATTGAGTTATGTTAGTTTAAGCTAGGTAGTGTCGTGAAACCACCAAAAACGACGCCATATAACGAGATAGAGTTGTTTTGTTGCGATTACGAAACTGCGATGTGTGAAACATTGTGAAAGCACACAAAACTGCGTGAACTAGCCAGATACTGCGTCTTGTACCGTTGCAAGTGCGAAACTGATATATTGTGATATTCTCGTGAAAGCGCACGCAAGCATCGTGAAATTTTAAAGAACGATGTCATTTAGTGAGATACAGCGTTCTGTACTGTACTATGTTTGTGAAAAACTGTGAGGTCATGCAAATATCGTAATTGTGAACGAAACAGCGTAACAGAGCGTTTTAGATACATGTGCGAATATTAGGTTAGGTTAGGTTATGAAGCGTCATAAAACCGCTTTGAACAATGTCAGCTAGTGATATGCAATGTTTTTCACCCTTACAAGTCGGAAACTGTGATATCTAATGTGAAAACGCATGAAACTGTCGTAATATTCCAGAACGCATTGTAAAGTAGCGAGTAAAACGTTTTCTAACGATAGAAGTGCGATAGGTGAAATATTGTGAAAGCACACAAAACGGCATAAACTAGCCAGATACTGCGTGTTGTACCGTTACACGTGCGAAACTGCTATATTGTGATATTCTCGTGAAAGCGCATGCAAGCATCGTGAAACCCTAAAGAACGATGTCATTTAGCGAGGTACAGCGCTCTGTACTGTACTAAGTTGGTGAAAAACTGTGAGGTCATGCAAATGTCGTAATTGTGAACGAAACAGTGTAACAGAGCGTTTTTAGAAACAAGTGCGAATGTTAGGTCAGGTTAAGTTATAAAGCGTCATAAAACCGCATTAAAAATGTCAGCTATTGAGATGCAGTGTTTTATTCATTACAAGTCAGAAACTGCGATATCTAATGTGAAAGCGCATGAAACCGTCGTAATGTTGCAGAAAGCATTGAAAAGTAGCGAATAAAGCGTTTTCTACAAATAGAAGTGCGAAGGTTAGGTTAGGTTGAGTTATGATAGCTTAAGTTAGGTAGCGTCGTGAAACCACCAAAAACGACGTAATCTAACGAGATAGTGTTGTTTTGTTGCGAGTACGAAACTGCAATGTGTGAAACATTGTGAAAGCACACAAAACGGCGTGAACTAGCCAGATACTGCTTCTTGTACCGTCACAAGTGCGAAACTTCTATATTGTGATATTCTCGTGAAAGCGCATGCAAGCATCGTGAAACCTTAAAGAACGATGTCATTTAGCGAGATACAGCATTCTGTACTGTACAAAGTTGGTGAAAAACTGTGAGGTCATGCAAGTATCGTAATTGTGAACGAAACAGTGTAACAGAGCGTTTTCAAATACAAGTGCGAAGGTTAGGTTAGGGTAAGGTAGGAAGCGTCATAAAACCGCTTTAAACAATGTCAGCTACTGAGATGCAGTGTTTTTCACCATTACAAGACGGAAACTGCGATATCTAATGTGAAAGCGCATGAAACCATCGTAATCTTGCAGAAAGCGTTGTAAAGTAGCGAGTAAAGCGCTTGCTAACGATAGAAGTGGGAAAGTTAGGTTACGTATAGGGTTAAGCTAGGTAGCATCGTGAAACCACCAAAAACGACGTCATCTAACGAGAGAGTGTTGTTTTGTTGCGAGTACGAAACTGAGACAGGTGAAATATTGTGATAGCACACAAAACGGCATAAACTAGCCAGATACTGCGTCTTGTACCATTACATGTGCGAAACTGCTATATTGTGATATTCTCGTGAAAGCGCATGCAAGAATTGTGAAACCCTAAAGAACGATGTCATTTAGCGAGATACAGCGCTCTGTACTGTACTAAGTTGGTGAAAAACTGTGCGGTCATGCAAATGTCGTAATTGTGAACGAAACAGTGTAACAGAGCGTTTTTAGAAACAAGTACGAATGTTAGGTTAGGTTAAGTTATAAAGCGTCATAAAACCGCATTAAATATGTCAGCTATTGAGATGCAGTGTTTTATTCATTACAAGTCGGAAACTGCGATATCTAATGTGAAAGCACATGAAACCGACGTAATTTTGCAGAAAGCATTGTAAAGTAGCGAGTAAAACGTTTTCTAAAGATAGTAGCGCGAAGGTTATGTTAGGTTGAGATATGTTAGTTTAAGCTAGGTAGCGTCGTGAAACCAGCGAAAACGACGTCATATAACTAGGTAGTGTTGTTTTGTTACGAGTACAAAAGTGCGACATGTGAAATAATGTGAAAGCACACAAAACGGCATGAACTAGCCAGATACTGCTTCTTGTACCGTTACAAGTGCAAAACTGCTATATTGTGATATTCTCGTGAAAGCGCATGCAATCATCCTGAAACCTTAAAGAAAGACGTCATTTAGCGAGATACAGCATTCTGTACTGCACAATGTTGGTGAAAAACTGTGAGGTCATGCAAATATCGTAATTGTGAACGAAACAGCGTAACAGAGCGTTTTAGATACATGTGCGAAGGTTAGGTTAGGTTAAGTTATGAAGCGTCATAAAACCACTTTAAACAATGTCAGCTAGTGAGATGCAGTGTTTTTCATCATTACAAGTCGGAAACTGCGATATCTATTGTGAAAGCGTATGAAACCGTCGTAATGTTGCAAAAATTATTGTAAAGTAGCGAGTAAAATGTTTTCTAACGATAGAAGTGCGAAGGTTAGGTTAGGTTGAGTTATGTCAGTTTAAGCTAGGTATCATCGTGAAACTACCAAGAACGACGTCATCTAACGAGATAGTGTTGTTTTGTTGCGAGTATAAAGCTGAGATAGGTGAAATATTGTGAATGCACACAAAACGCCATGAACTAGCGAGATACTGCGTCTTGTAGCGTTACAAGTGCGAAACTGCTATGTTGTGATATTCTCGTGAAAGCACATGCAATCATCCTGAAACCTTAAAGAAAGATGTCATTTAGCGAGATACAGCGTTCTGTACTGTACAAAGTTGGTGAAAAACTGTGAGGTCATTCAAATATCGTAATTGTGAACGAAACAGTGTAACACAGCGTTTTTAGATACAAGTGCGAAGGTTAGGTTAGGTTAGCGTTCAGTGCTGTATAAAGTTGGTAAAAAAGTGTGAGGTCATGCAGATACCGTAATTGCGAACGAGACAGTGTAACAGAACGTTTTTAGATACAAGTGCGAAGGTTAGGTTAGGTTGAGTTATGAAGCGTCATAAAACCGCAATGAACAATGTCAGCTAGTGAGATGCAGTGTTGTTCACCATTAGAAGTCGGAAACTGCGATATGTAATGTGAAACCGCATGAAAGCGTCGTAATGTTGCAGAAATCATTGTAAGGTAGCGAGTAAAACGTTTTCTAACGCTAGAAGTTCGAATTTTAGGGTAGGTTGAGTTATGTTAGTTTAAGCTAGGTAGCATTGTGAAACCACCAAGAATGACGTCATCTAACGAGATAGTGTTGTTTTGTTGCGAGTACGAAACTGCGATATGTGAAATATTGTGAAAGCACACAAAATGGCATGAACTAGTCATATACTGCGTCTTGTACCGTTACAAGTGCGAAACTGATATATTGTGATGTTCTCGTGAAAGCGCATGCAGGCATCGTGATACCTTGAAGAACGGTGTCATTTAGCGAGGTACAGCGTTCTGTACTGTACTATGTTGGTGTAAAACTGTGAGGTCATGCAAATATCGTAATTGCGAACGAAACAGTGTAACAGAGTGTTTTTATATACAAGTGCGAATGTTAGGTTAGGTTAAGTTACGAAGCGTGATAAAACCTCATTAAACAATGTCAGCTAGTGAGATGCAATGCTTTTCACCATTACAAGTCGGGTGTTGCATATCTAATGTGAAAGCACTTGAAACCGTCGTAATGTTGCAGAAAGCATTGTAAAGTAGCGAGTAAAACGTTTTCTAACGATAGAAGTGCGAAGGTTAGGTTAGATTGAGTTATGTTAGTTTAAGCTAGGTAGTGTCGTGAAACCACCAAAAACGACGCCATATAACGAGATAGAGTTGTTTTGTTGCGATTACGAAACTGCGATGTGTGAAACATTGTGAAAGCACACAAAACTGCGTGAACTAGCCAGATACTGCGTCTTGTACCGTTGCAAGTGCGAAACTGCTATATTGTGATATTCTCGTGAAAGCGCACGCAAGCATCGTGAAACCTTAAAGAACGTTGTCATTTAGCGAGATACAGCGTTCTGTACTGTACTATGTTTGTGAAAAACTGTGAGGTCATGCAAATATCGTAATTGTGAACGAAACAGCGTAACAGAGCGTTTTAGATACATGTGCGAATATTAGGTTAGGTTAAGTTATGAAGCGTCATAAAACCGCTTTGAACAATGTCAGCTAGTGATATGCAATGTTTTATTCATTACAAGTCAGAAACTGCGATATCTAATGTGAAAGCGCATGAAACCGTCGTAATGTTGCAGAAAGCATTGAAAAGTAGCGAATAAAGCGTTTTCTGCCAATAGAAGTGCGAAGGTTAGGTTAGGTTGAGTTATGATAGTTTAAGTTAGGTAGCGTCGTGAAACCACCAAAAACGACGTCATCTAACGAGATAGTGTTGTTTTGTTGCGAGTACGAAACTGCAATGTGTGAAACATTGTGAAAGGACACAAAACGGCGTGAACTAGCCAGATACTGCGTCTTGTACCGTTACAAGGGCGAAACTTCTATATTGTGATATTCTCGTGAAAGCGCACGCAAGCATCGTGAAACCCTAAAGAACGATGTCATTTAGCGAGATACAGCGTTCGGTACTGTACAATGTTGGTGAAAAACTGTGAGGTCATGCAAATAACGTAATTGTGAACGAAACAGCGTAACAGAGCATTTTTAGATACATGTGCGAAGGTTAGGTTAGGTTGAGCTATGAAGCGTCATAAAACCACTTTAAACAATGTCAGCTAGTGAGATGCAGTGTTTTTCATCATTACAAGTCGGAAACTGCGATATCTATTGTGAAAGCGCATGAAACCATCGTAATGTTGCAGAAATTATTGTAAAGTAGCGAGTAAAATGTTTTCTAACGATAGAAGTGCGAAGGTTAGGTTAGGTTGAGTTATGTTAGTTTAGGCTAGGTATCATCGTGAAACCACGAAAAATGACGTCATCTAACGCGATAGTGTTGTTTTGTTGCGAGTAAAAAACTGCGATTTATGAAATATTGTGAACGCACACAAAAAGGCGTGAACTAGCCAGATACGGCGTCTTGTACCGTTGCAAGTGCGAAACTGCTATATTGTGATATTCTCGTGAAAGCGCACTCAAGCATCGTGAAACCTTAAAGAACGATGTCATTTAGTGAGATACAGCGTTCTGCACTGTACTATGTTGGTGAAAAACTTTGAGTTCATGCAAATATCGTAATTGTGAACGAAACAGTGTAACAGAGTGTTTTTAGATACAAGTGCGAAGGTTAGGTTAGGTTAAGTTACGAAGCGTCATAGAACGTCTATAAACAATGTCAGCTAGTGAGATGCAGTGTTTTTCACCATTACAAGTCGGGTGCTGCAATATCTAATGTGAAAGCACATGAAACCGTCGTAATGTTGCAGAAAGCATTGTAAAGTAGCGAGTAAAACGTTTTCTAACGACAGAATTGCGAAGGTTAGGTTAGGTTGAGTTATGTTAGTTTAAGCTAGATAGTGTCATGGTGAAACCACCAAAAACGACGTCATATAACGAGATAGTGTTGTTTTGTTGCGAGTACGAAACTGCGATGTGTGGAACATTGTGAAAGCACACAAAACGGCGTGAACTAGCCAGATACTGCGTCTTGTACCGTTACAAGTGCAAAACGTCTATATTTTGACATTCTCGTGAAAGCGCATGCAAGCATCGTTAAACCTTAAAGAACGATGTAATTTAGCGTGATACGGCGTTCAGTACTGTACTATGTTGGTGAAAAACCGTGAGGTCATGAAAATGTCGTAATTGTGAACGAAACCGCGTAACAGAGCGTTTTTAGATACATGTGCGAAGGTTAGGTTAGGTTAAGTTATGAAGCGTCATAAAACCGCTTTAAACAATGTCAGCTAGTGAGATGCAGTGTTTTTCACCATTAAAAGTCGGAAACTGCGATATGTATTGTGAAAGCGCATGAAACCGTCGTAATGTTGCATAAAGCATTGTATAGTAGCGAGTAAAACGTTTTACAACGATAGGAGTGCGAAGGTTAGGTTAGGTTGAGTTATGTTGGTTTAAGCTAGGTAGCGTCGTGAAACCACGAAAAACGACGTCATATAACAAGATAGTGTTGTTTTGTTGCGAGTACAAAGCTGCGATAGGTGAAATATTGTGAAAGCACACAAAACGCCATGAACTAGCCAGATACTGCGTCTTGTACAGTGACATGTGCGAAACTGCTATATTGTGATATTCTCGTGAAAGCGCATGCAAGCGCCGTTAAACCTTCAATAACGATGTCATTCAGCGAGATACAGCGTTGAGTCCTGTATTATGTTGGTAAAAAACTGTGAAGTCATGCGAATATCGTAATTGTGAACGAGACAGTGTAACAGAGCGTTTTTAGATACAAGTGCGTAGGTTAGGTTAGGTTCAGTTATGAAGCGTCATAAAACCACAATAAACAATGTCAGCTATTCAGATGCAGTGTTTTTCACTATTACAAGTCGGAAACTGCGATATCTAATGTGAAAGCGCATGAAATCGTTGTAGTGTTGCAGAAATCATTGTAAAGTAGCGAGTAAAACGTTTTCTAACGATAGAAGTTCGAACGTTAGGGTAGGTTGAGTTAAGTTAGTTTAAGCTTGGTAGTATAGTCAAACCACCAAGAACGAGGTCATCTAACGAGATAGTGTTGTTTTGTTGCAAGTACGAAACTGCAATATGTGAAATATTGTGAAAGCACACAAAACGGCAATAACTACCCAGATACTGCGTCTTGTACCGTTACAAGTGCGAAACTGCCATATTGTGATATTCTCGTGAAAGCACATGCAAGCACCGTGAAACCTTGAATAACGATGTCATTTAGCGAGATACAGCGTTCAGTACTGTATTAAGTCGGTAAAAGAACTGTGAGGTCATGCAAATACCGCAATTGTGAACGAGACAGTGTAACAGAGCGTTTTTAGATACAGGTGCGAAGGTTAGGTTAGGTTAAGTTATGAAGCGTCATAAAACCGCAATAAACAATATCAGCTGCAGTGTTGAGATGCAATGTTTTTCACCATTACAAGTTGGAAACTGCGATATCTAATGTGAAAGCGCAATAAACCGTCGTAATGTTGCAGAAAGCATTGTAAAGTAGCGAGTAAAGCGTTTTCTACCAATAGAAGTGCGAAGGTTAGGTAAGGTAGAGTTATGTTAGTTTAAGCTAGGTAGCGTCGTGAAACCACCAAAAACGACGTCATCTAACGAGATAGTGTTGTTTTGTTGCGAGTACGAAACTGCGATGTGTGGAACAATGTGAAAGCACACGAAACGGTGTGAACTAGCGAGATACTGCGTCTTGTACCGTTGAAAGTGCGAAGCTTCTTTATTGTGATATTCTCGTGAAAGCGCATGCAAGCACTATGAACCCTTAAATAACGATGTCATTTAGTGAGATACAGCGATCAGTACTGTACTAAGTTGCTGAAAAACTGTGAAGTCATGCAAATACCGTAATTGTTAACGAGACAGTGTAACAGAACTTTTTAGATACATGTGCGAAGGTTAGGTTAGGTTAAGTTATGAAGCGTCATACAACCACTTTAAACAATGTCAGCTAGTGAGATGCAGTGTTTTTCATCATTACAAGTCGGAAACTGCGATATCTATTGTGAAAGCGTAAGAAACCGTCGTAATGTTGCAGAAATTATTGTAAAGTAGCGAGTAAATTTTTTTCTAACGATAGAAGTGCGAAGGTTAGGTTAGGTTGAGCTATGTTAGTTTAAGCTAGATAGCATCGTGAAACCACCAAAAACGACGTCATCTAACGAGATAGTGTTGTTTTGTTGCGAGTACAAAGCTGAGATAGGTGAAATATTGTGAATGCACACAAAACGCCATGAACTAGCCAGATACTGCGTTTTGTACCGTTACAAGTGCGAAACTGATATATTGTGATGTTCTCGTGAAAGCGCATGCAAGCATCGTGAAACCTTGAAGAACAATGTCTTTTAGCGAGATACAGCGTTCTGTACAGTACTAAGTTGGTGAAAAGCTGTGAAGTCATGCAAATATTGTAATTGTGAATGAAACAGTGTAATAGAGCGTTTTTAGATACAAGTGCGAAGCTTAGGTTAGGTCAAGTTATGACGCTTCATAAAACCGCAATAAACAAATTCAGCTATTGATATGCAGTGTTTTTCACCATTACAAGTCGGAAACTGCGATATCTAATGTGAAAGCGCATGAAACCGTCGTAGTGTTGCAGAAATCATTGTAACGTAGCGAGTAAAACGTTTTCTAACGCTAGAAGTTCGAAGGATAGGTAGGTTGAGTTATGTTAGTTTAAGCTAGGTACTATAGTGAAACCACCAAGAACGACGTCATCTAACGAGATAGTGTTGTTTTGTTGCGAGTATGAAACTGCAGTATACGAAATATTGTGATAGCACACAAAACGGCAATAACTACCCAGATACTGCGTCTTGTACCGTTACGTGTGCGAAACTGCTATATTGTGATATTATCGTGAAAGCGCATGCAAGCACTGTGAAACCTTGAATAACGATGTCATTTAGCGAGATACAGCGTTCAGTACTGTAGAATGTTGGTGAAAAACTGTGAGGTCATGAAAATGTCGTAATTGTGAACGAAACCGCGTAACAGAGCGTTTTTAGATACAAGTGCGAAGGTTAGGTTAAGTTAAGTTTTGAAGTCTCATAAAACCGCAATAAACAATGTTAGCTATTGAGATGCAGTGTGTTTCACCATTACAAGTTGTAAACTGCGATATCTAGTGTGAAAGCGCATGAAACCGTCGTAATGTTGCAGAAAGCATTGTAAAGTAGCGAGTAAAACGTTTTCTACCAATAGAAGTGCGAAGGTTAGGTTAGGTTGAGTTATGTTAGTTTAAGCTAGGTAGCGTCGTGAAACCACCAAAAACGACGTCTTCTAACGAGATAGTGTTTTTTTGTTGCGAGTACGAAACTGCGATGTGTGAAACATTGTGAAAGCACACAAAACGGCAATAACGAGCCAGATACTGCGTCTTGTACCGTTACAAGTGCGAAACTCCTATATTGTGATATTCTCGTGAAAGCGCACGCAAGCATCGTGAAACATTAAAGAACGATGTCATTTAGCGAGATACAGCGTTCTGTACTGTACTAAGTTGGTGAAAAGCTGTGAAGTCATGCAAATATAGTAATTGTGAACAAAACAGTGTAATAGAGCGTTTTTAGATACAAGTGCGAAGCTTAGCTTAGGTTAAGTTATGACGCGTCATAAAACCGCATTAAACAATCTCAGCTAGTGAGATGCAGTGTTTTTCATCATTACAAGTCGGAAACTGCGATATCTATTGTGAAAGCGTATGAAACCGTCGTAATGTTGCAGAAATCATTGTAAAGTAGCGAGTAAACTGTTTTATTTATACTTTTTATTTATACATGTACCTACGTCGCCCTTACGGGCAATATTGTAGGGGGAGAACAAGCAAAAGAATACAGTACAGTCGATAAACCAAAAAAGATGGTTGCGGATAAAAGGCTGTATCGTTTGAAAGAACATAGTCATAACAAAGTGAAACAACAAAGTGAAACAACACTGTCATAAATAAGGCATCAAATTGCAAATACAAAGCAAACGTTGAAAGAGAAGAGTGCTATTGGTAACACAGGGCAATAAAAACAAAAGAAAATAATTAGTACGGAACGCATCAGAAATGTACAGTAGTGATTAGATCAACAAAAAATTGTGCAAATTTTTAACAAAAGATAAGGGAGGCGCAGAGACAATTTCCTCTGGCAAGCCGTTTCACTCATGCGTGGTTCTTGGAAAAAAGGCGTATTTGAATGCGTTGATCCTGGAAGTGTATTCACGCAGTTTTAAAGAATGGTCAGTACGGGGTGACACATAGCTAGGTGGCCTTATATACTGATCCTTGTCGATGCCTGTTTTGTTTATGAATATGCTGTAAAATAGGAACAGTCGTAGGTATTTTCGCCGGTCAGCTAACAGAGGCCATTGCAATCCTGAACGAATGTCAGCTGATCTTATGGTAAAGTTATAATTGCTGGCCACAAAGCGTGCTGCGCGTGCCTGTACACGCTCCAGGGCTTCTATATTTGATTTTGTTGAGGGGTCCCAGGCACTGCAGGCATATTCTAATATGGGACGCACATTGGATATGTATAGTGTTTCTTTCAACTTAGTTGGTGCCTGTCTGAAATTGCGCCTCAAAAAATTTAGCACTCGACTAGCCTTTAATGTTAAGTAATTAATATGAGCGTTCCAAGATAGGTTGGCAGAAAAAATGACCCCAAGGTATTTATATTCTGTTTCAACCGGCAAGGTAGCCCCGGCCATGACGTAATTTGAAATCCGAGGCTGTTTTTTGTTCGTAAACCTCACCAATTTACACTTCGACAGATTTAGTGTCATTCTCCATGAATCACCCCAAGAAACTATGGAGTTCAAGTCCTTCTGCAATTGAACGGTGTCCGCTTCAGAGGTAATGTTACTGTAAATGCAGCAATCGTCAGCATACAATCGAACACGGCTAGAGAGATTGTCGGAGATATCATTTATAAAAATAAGAAAAAGCAGGGGCCCCAAAACTGACCCTTGCGGCACTCCTGACAATACACCGACGCTTGACGAGCATACACCGTCAAGAATCACGCACTGCTGTCTTTCTGAAAGGTACGCCTCAATCCACATGAGAAGGGCATTAGGTATGCCTAGACAATGAAGCTTTTTCAACAACAACACATGTGACACGGAATCGAATGCCTTCTGGAAATCCAGAAATATACAGTCAACCTGAAGGCCTGAGTTAATAGAAGCTGCAATGTCGTGCGTGAACTCGACCAGTTGTGTATCGCACGAGAAACCCGCCCTGAGACCGTGTTGCAATGGAAAAAAGAAGTTATTACTTTGAAGATGATTCATTAAGTTTGTGTAAATGATATGTTCGAGTGTCTTGCAGCACACGCTTGTCAGAACAATGGGCCTGTAGTTACACTTTTTTGTTTTATCCCCGCTTTTATATACTGGGGTCACGTTGGCATTTTTCCAATCAGCCGGTAAAACGCATTGTTCAAGCGACGTTTTGTACATGAGAGTTAAAAAAGGGGCGATAGACACTGCGCAGTTTTTCAAGACGAAGTTGGATATACAGTCAGGACCAGGAGCAGAGTGAACATTTATTTTTTCCAACAAGAGCACGACACCGCGTTCGGAAATTTCTATGTCGTTCATTTGCGGGAGCGAGCCATCATTCTGGCATAGACTACATGTGTTAACTGGATGCGAGAACACAGACTGAAAGTATGTATTGAAACCCTGAGCTTCGGCTTCCGTGTTAGATTCGTAATTTATCCCGTCCATGATGTCAGGAATAGTGGGTCTAGAATTACTTTTATTTTTCACGTATTTCCACACTTCCTTGGGGTTGGTTTTAAGTTTCTCGCCTAGATCACAAAGGTACATTTCTTGTGCTCTGCGCATAGCTTTTGTCACCATTTTGCCTATCTCTTTCCTTTTTGAAAGTAACGCAGGATCAGGCACTTGGCAATACTTTCGATACAATCGATTCTTTCTATTTATCTTTGATCGGAGTTCCCTACTGAGCCATGGTTTATCATTGCGTCGCCTGGCCGAAATGATACACGAAGGAATGAAAATTTGGGTCAAGGACATTATCTTTGTTTTGAAGAAATTCCACTGCGCATTCATGTCTAACGATGAACTATGCGATTGGAACTCAGGAAAAAATGCATCCAGTTCACGCGACAGTGATGGGTAGTCACCTTTTTCATATGAGAACACTTTGCGCGGTGCCTGAGCGCGGCGGTTTTTAGCACTACAAGACATTTTAGTGACAACAACTTCATGGTCACTGATACCAGGGATCGTGACAACAGAGGATACAAGATCCGGTTCACTGCACAAAAATAAATCAAGAATGTTTGCACTGTCACCACCAATTCTTGTTGGCGCTTCGACAAATTGAAATAATGAGTCGGCATTAATCATCTCCCTAAAGGTAGTATACAGGAAAAACGTTGTGTTTAACACGGGTTTAAAGGACTTCCATTCTACATCCGGGAAGTTAAAATCGCCTCCGAGAATTACGTGCGTTGTTTGCAAACTTAATAAAACGTTGCTCAACTGAAAGAGAAGATGGGCAGTTCTTATACCGGGCGGCCTATAAAATGAGCCAATGGCAACGGAAGAACCGCTTTGTAGCAAAATTTTACACCAGACAGTTTCGCATGAGCCGGCTTCGATGCTTATAGAATTGCTAGCTATGCTATCTTGAATAAGAACAAATGCACCACCACCATGGCAGTTACGGTCTTTCCTATATACGGTATAGCCAGAGGGATGCATTTCCCTGTCGCTAATTGTGTTGTCGAGCCATGATTTTGTACCGATGACTACGTGCGGATTTGTTGATTCTATCAAGGAACTGAACTCTATACTTTTATTTTTGAGGCTTCTGCAATTTACTACAATACATACGAGATCGTGTTTGCCGGATGGTTTCTTTTTACGGTAAGCTGCATTCGTTAGTAGCTATCGAGTATCTCTGGTCACGGTGTCGGTTTCAGCATTATATACGAAGGTTTGCTTGCCTATTTTCATTTTATTAAAATGCAACTTGTATTCTGCTTTACGGTCTTTGGCGAACTGAATCAATTTCTTCCTTTCCTGTCGAACTTTACTGGAATAGTCCTCACTCAACGCGAACTCAGTTCCTTTCAGCTTTGAGGCAACAACATGCACACGTTCTTTGTCTTTAAATGACAAATACCTCAGAATCATGGGCCTTGCCTTTACCGCTAGGTAGCGTCCTAGCCTGTGAGCTCTTTCAATGGCAGCAGTGCTGATTGCCACGTTCAGTTTTCTAACGATAGAAGTGCGAAGGTTAGGTTAGGTTGAGTTATGTTAGTTTAAGCTAGGTATCATCGTGAAACCACCAAAAACGACGTCATCTAACGAGATAGTGTTGTTTTGTTGCGAGTAAAAAACTGCGATTTATGAAATATTGCGAAAGCACACAAAACGGCGTGAACTAGCCAGATACTGCATCTTGTACCGTTGCAAGTGCGAAACTGCTATATTGTGATATTCTCGTGAAAGCGCACGCAAGCATCGTGAAACCTTAAAGAACGATGTCATTTAGCGAGATACAGCGTTCAGTACTGTATTAAGTCGGTAAAAAAACTGTGAGGTCATGCAAATACCGCATCTGTGAACGAGACAGTGTAACGGAGCGTTTTTAGATACAGGTGCGAAGGTTAGGTGAGGTTAAGTTATGAAGCGTCATAAAACCGCAACAAACAATATCAGCTGCAGTGTTGAGATGCAGTGTTTTTCACCATTACAAGTTGGAAACTGCGATATCTAATGTGAAAGCGCATTAAACCGTCGTAATGTTGCAGAAAGCATAGTAAAGTAGCGAGTAAGGCGTTTTCTACCAATAGAAGTCGAAGGTTAGGTTAGGTAGAGTTATGTTAGTTTAAGCTAGGTAGCGTCGTGAAACCACCAAAATGACGTCATCTAACGAGATAGTGTTGTTTTGTCTCGAGTACGAAACTGCGATGTGTGAAACATTGTGAAAGCACACAAAACGACAATAACGAGCCAGATACTGCGTCTTGTACCGCTACAAGTGCGAAACTTCTATATTGTGATATTCTCGTGAAAGCGCACGCAAGCATCGTGAAACATTAAAGAACTATGTCATTTAGCGAGATACAGCGTTCTGTACTGTACTAAGTTGGTGAAAAGCTGTGAAGTCATGCAAATATAGTAATTGTGAACAAAACAGTGTAATAGAGCGTTTTTAGATACAAGTGCGAAGGTTAGGTTAGGTTAAGTTATGAAGCGTCATGCAACCACTTTAAACAATGTCAGCTAGTGAGATGCAGTGTTTTTCATCATTACAAGTCGGAAACTGCGATATCTATTGTGAAAGCGTAAGAAACCGTCGTAATGTTGCAGAAATTATTGTAAAGTAGCGAGTAAATTTTTTTCTAACGATAGAAGTGCGAAGGTTAGGTTAGGTTGAGCTATGTTAGTTTAAGCTAGATAGCATCGTGAAACCACCAAAAACGACGTCATCTAACGAGATAGTGTTGTTTTGTTGCGAGTACAAAGCTGAGATAGGTGAAATATTGTGAATGCACACAAAACGCCATGAACTAGCCAGATACTGCGTTTTGTACCGTTACAAGTGCGAAACTGATATATTGTGATGTTCTCGTGAAAGCGCATGCAAGCATCGTGAAACCTTGAAGAACAATGTCTTTTAGCGAGATACAGCGTTCTGTAGAGTACTAAGTTGGTGAAAAGCTGTGAAGTCATGCAAATATTGTAATTGTGAATGAAACAGTGTAATAGAGCGTTTTTAGATACAAGTGCGAAGCTTAGGTTAGGTCAAGTTATGACGCGTCATAAAACCGCATTAAACACTCTCAGCTAGTGAGTTGCAATGTTTTTCAGCATTACAAGTCGGAAACTGCGATATCTAGTGTGAAAGCGCATGAAACCGTCATAATGTTGCAGAAAGAATTGTAAAGTAGCGAGTAAACTGTTTTCTACCAATAGAAGTGCGAAGGTTAGGTTAGGTTGAGTTATGTTAGTTTAAGCTAGGTAGCATCGTGAAACCCGCAAAAACGACGTCATCTAACGGGATAGTGTTGTTTTGTTGCGAGTACGAAACTGCGATCTGTGAAACATTGTGAAAGCACACAAAACGGCGTGAACTAGCCAGATACTGCGTCTTGTACCGTTACAAGTGCGACACTTCTATACTGTGATATTCTCGTGAAAGCGCATGCAAGCACCGTGAAACCTTGAATAACGATGTCATATAGCGAGATACAGCATTCAGTCCTGTATTATGTTGGTAAAAAACTGTGAGGTCATGCAGATACCCTAATTGTGAACGAGACAGTGTAACAGAGCGTTTTTAGATACAAGTGCGTAGGTTAGGTTTGGTTAAGTTATGAAGCGTCATAAAACCACAATAAACAATGTCAGCTATTGAGATGCAGTGTTTTTCACCATTACAAGTCGGAAACTGCGATATCTAATGTGAAAGCGCATGAAACCGTCGTAGTGTTGCAGAAATCATTGTAAAGTAGCGAGTAAAACGTTTTCTAACGCTAGAAGTTCGAAGGTTAGGGTAGGTTTAGTTAAGTTAGTTTAAGCTTGGTAGTATAGTGAAACCACCAAGAACGAGGTCATCTAACGAGATCGTGTTGTTTTGTTGCGAGTACAAAACTGCAATATGTGAAATATTGTGAAAGCACACAAAACGGCAATAACTAGCCAGATACTGCGTCTTGTACCGTTACAAGGGCGAAATTGCTATATTGTGATATTCTCGTGAAAGCACATGCAAGCACCGTGAAACCTTGAATAACGATGTCATTTAGCGAGATACAGCGTTCAGTACTGTATTAAGTCGGTAAAAAAACTGTGAGGTCATGCAAATACCGCATCTGTGAACGAGACAGTGTAACGGAGCGTTTTTAGATACAGGTGCGAAGGTTAGGTGAGGTTAAGTTATGAAGCGTCATAAAACCGCAACAAACAATATCAGCTGCAGTGTTGAGATGCAGTGTTTTTCACCATTACAAGTTGGAAACTGCGATATCTAATGTGAAAGCGCATTAAACCGTCGTAATGTTGCAGAAAGCATAGTAAAGTAGCGAGTAAAGCGTTTTCTACCAATAGAAGTCGAAGGTTAGGTTAGGTAGAGTTATGTTAGTTTAAGCTAGGTAGCGTCGTGAAACCACCAAAAATGACGTCATCTAACGAGATAGTGTTGTTTTGTCTCGAGTACGAAACTGCGATGTGTGAAACATTGTGAAAGCACACAAAACGGCGTGAACTAGCCAGATACTGCGTCTTGTACGGCTACAAGGGCGAAACTTCTATATTGTGATATTCTCGTGAAAGCGAACGCAAGCATCGTGAAACCTTAAAGAACGATGTCATTTAGCGAGATACAGCGTTCTGTACTGGACAATGTTGGTGAAAAACTGTGAGGTCATGCAAATATCGTAATTGTGAACGAAACAGCGTAACAGAGCGTTTTTAGATACATGTGCGATGCTTAGGTTAGGTCAAGTTATGACGCGTCATAAAACCGCATTAAACAATCTCAGCTAGTGAGTTGAAATGTTTTTCAGCATTACAAGTCGGAAACTGCGATATCTAGTGTGAAAGCGCATGAAACCGTCGTAATGTTGCAGAAAGCATTGTAAAGTAGCGAGTAAAACGTTTTCTACCAATAGAAGTGCGAAGGTTAGGTTAGGTTGAGTTATGTTAGTTTAAGCTAGGTAGCATCGTTAAACCCGCAAAAACGACGTCATCTAACGAGATAGTGCTGTTTTGTTGCGAGTACGAAACTGCTATGTGCGAAACATTGTGAAAGCACACAAAACGGCGTGAACTAACCAGATACTGCGTCTTGTACCGTTACAAGTGCGAAACTTCTATACTGTGATATTCTCGTGAAAGCGAACGCAAGCAACGTGAAACATTAAAGAACGATGTCATTTAGCGAGATACAGCGTTCTGTACTGGACTATGTTGGCGAAAAACTGTGAGGTCATGCAAATATCGTAATTGTGAACGAAACAGCGTAACAGAGCGTTTTTAGAGACATGTGCGAAGGTTAGGTTAGGTTAAGTTATGACGCGTCATAAAACCGCAATAAACAAATTCAGCTATTGAGATGCAGTGTTTTTCACCATTACAAGTCGGAAACTGCGATATCTAATGTGAAAGCGCATGAAACCGTCGTAGTGTTGCAGAAATCATTGTAACGTAGCGAGTAAAACGTTTTCTAACGCTAGAAGTTCGAAGGATAGGTAGGTTGAGTTATGTTAGTTTAAGCTAGGTACTATAGTGAAACCACCAAGAACGACGTCTTCTAACGAGATAGTGTTTTTTTGTTGCGAGTACGAAACTGCGATGTGTGAAACATTGTGAAAGCACACAAAACGGCAATAACGAGCCAGATACTGCGTCTTGTACCGTTACAAGTGCGAAACTCCTATATTGTGATATTCTCGTGAAAGCGCACGCAAGCATCGTGAAACATTAAAGAACGATGTCATTTAGCGAGATACAGCGTTCTGTACTGTACTAAGTTGGTGAAAAGCTGTGAAGTCATGCAAATATAGTAATTGTGAACAAAACAGTGTAATAGAGCGTTTTTAGATACAAGTGCGAAGCTTAGCTTAGGTTAAGTTATGACGCGTCATAAAACCGCATTAAACAATCTCAGCTAGTGAGATGCAGTGTTTTTCATCATTACAAGTCGGAAACTGCGATATCTATTGTGAAAGCGTATGAAACCGTCGTAATGTTGCAGAAATCATTGTAAAGTAGCGAGTAAACTGTTTTATTTATACTTTTTATTTATACATGTACCTACGTCGCCCTTACGGGCAATATTGTAGGGGGAGAACAAGCAAAAGAATACAGTACAGTCGATAAACCAAAAAAGATGGTTCCGGATAAAAGGCTGTATCGTTTGAAAGAACATAGTCATAACAAAGTGAAACAACAAAGTGAAACAACACTGTCATAAATAAGGCATCAAATTGCAAATACAAAGCAAACGTTGAAAGAGAAGAGTGCTATTGGTAACACAGGGCAATAAAAACAAAAGAAAATAATTAGTACGGAACGCATCAGAAATGTACAGTAGTGATTAGATCAACAAAAAATTGTGCAAATTTTTAACAAAAGATAAGGGAGGCGCAGAGACAATTTCCTCTGGCAAGCCGTTTCACTCATGCGTGGTTCTTGGAAAAAAGGCGTATTTGAATGCGTTGATCCTGGAAGTGTATTCACGCAGTTTTAAAGAATGGTCAGTACGGGGTGACACATAGCTAGGTGGCCTTATATACTGATCCTTGTCGATGCCTGTTTTGTTCATGAATATGCTGTAAAATAGGAACAGTCGTAGGTATTTTCGCCGGTCAGCTAACAGAGGCCATTGCAATCCTGAACGAATGTCAGCTGATCTTATGGTAAAGTTATAATTGCTGGCCACAAAGCGTGCTGCGCGTGCCTGTACACGCTCCAGGGCTTCTATATTTGATTTTGTTGAGGGGTCCCAGGCACTGCAGGCATATTCTAATATGGGACGCACATTGGATATGTATAGTGTTTCTTTCAACTTAGTTGGTGCCTGTCTGAATTTGCGCCTCAAAAAATTTAGCACTCGACTAGCCTTTAATGTTAAGTAATTAATATGAGCGTTCCAAGATAGGTTGGCAGAAAAAATGACCCCAAGGTATTTATATTCTGTTTCAACCGGCAAGGTAGCCCCGGCCATGACGTAATTTGAAATCCGAGGCTGTTTTTTGTTCGTAAACCTCACCAATTTACACTTCGACAGATTTAGTGTCATTCTCCATGAATCACCCCAAGAAACTATGGAGTTCAAGTCATTCTGCAATTGAACGGTGTCCGCTTCAGAGGTAATGTTACTGTAAATGCAGCAATCGTCAGCATACAATCGAACACGGCTAGAGAGATTGTCGGAGATATCATTTATAAAAATAAGAAAAAGCAGGGGCCCCAAAACTGACCCTTGCGGCACTCCTGACAATACACCGACGCTTGACGAGCATACACCGTCAAGAATCACGCACTGCTGTCTTTCTGAAAGGTACGCCTCAATCCACGTGAGAAGGGCATTAGGTATGCCTAGACAATGAAGCTTTTTCAACAACAACACATGTGACACGGAATCGAATGCCTTCTGGAAATCCAGAAATATACAGTCAACCTGAAGGCCTGAGTTAATAGAAGCTGCAATGTCGTGCGTGAACTCGACCAGTTGTGTATCGCACGAGAAACCCGCCCTGAGACCGTGTTGCAATGGAAAAAAGAAGTTATTACTTTGAAGATGAATCATTAAGTTTGTGTAAATGATATGTTCGAGTGTCTTGCAGCACACGCTTGTCAGAACAATGGGCCTGTAGTTACACTTTTTTGTTTTATCGCCGCTTTTATATACTGGGGTCACGTTGGCATTTTTCCAATCAGCCGGTAAAATGCATTGTTCAAGCAACGTTTTGTACATGAGAGTTAAAAAAGGGGCGATAGACACTGCGCAGTTTTTCAAGACGAAGTTGGATATACAGTCAGGACCAGGAGCAGAGTGAACATTTATTTTTTCCAACAAGAGCACGACACCGCGTTCGGAAATTTCTATGTCGTTCATTTGCGGGAGCGAGCCATCATTCTGGCATAGACTACATGTGTTAACTGCATGCGAGAACACAGACTGAAAGTATGTATTGAAACCCTGAGCTTCGGCTTCCGTGTTAGATTCGTAATTTATCCCGTCCATGATGTCAGGAATAGTGGGTCTAGAATTACTTTTATTTTTCACGTATTTCCACACTTCCTTGGGGTTGGTTTTAAGTTTCTCGCCTAGATCACAAAGGTACATTTCTTGTGCTCTGCGCATAGCTTTTGTCACCATTTTGCCTATCTCTTTCCTTTTTGAAAGCAACGCAGGATCAGGCACTTGGCAATACTTTCGATACAATCGATTCTTTCTATTTATCTTTGATCGGAGTTCCCTACTGAGCCATGGTTTATCATTGCGTCGCCTGGCCGAAATGATACACGAAGGAATGAAAATTTGGGTCAAGGACATTATCTTTGTTTTGAAGAAATTCCACTGTGCATTCATGTCTAACGATGAACTATGCGATTGGAACTCAGGAAAAAATGCATCCAGTTCACGCGACAGTGATGGGTAGTCACCTTTTTCATATGAGAACACTTTGCGGGGTGCCTGAGCGCGGCGGTTTTTAGCACTACAAGACATTTTAGTGACAACAACTTCATGGTCGCTGATACCAGGGGCCGTGACAACAGAGGATACAAGATCCGGTTCACTGCACAAAAATAAATCAAGAATGTTTGCACTGTCACCACCAATTCTTGTTGGCGCTTCGACAAATTGAAATAATGAGTCGGCATTAATCATCTCCCTAAAGGTAGTATACAGGAAAAACGTTGTGTTTAACACGGGTTTAAAGGACTTCCATTCTACATCCGGGAAGTTAAAATCGCCTCCGAGAATTACGTGCGTTGTTTGCAAACTTAATAAAACGTTGCTCAACTGAAAGAGAAGATGGGCAGTTCTTATACCGGGCGGCCTATAAAATGAGCCAATGGCAACAGAAGAACCGCTTTGTAGCAAAATTTTACACCAGACAGTTTCGCATGAGCCGGCTTCGATGCTTATAGAATTGCTAGCTATGCTATCTTGAATAAGAACAAATGCACCACCACCATGGCAGTTACGGTCTTTCCTATATATGGTATAGCCAGAGGGAAGCATTTCGCTGTCGCTAATTGTGTTGTCGAGCCATGATTTTGTACCGATGACTACGTGCGGATTTGTTGATTCTATCAAGGAACTGAACTCTATACTTTTATTTTTTAGGCTTCTGCAATTTACTACAATACATACGAGATCGTGTTTGCCGGATGGTTTCTTTTTACGGTAAGCTGCATTCGTTAGTAGCTATCGAGTATCTCTGGTCACGGTGTCGGTTTCAGCATTATATACGAAGGTTTGGTTGCCTATTTTCATTTTATTAAAATGCAACTTGTATTCTGCTTTACGGTCTTTGGCGAACTGAATCAATTTCTTCCTTTCCTGTCGAACTTTACTGGAATAGTCCTCACTCAACGCGAACTCAGTTCCTTTCAGCTTTGAGGCAACAACATGCACACGTTCTTTGTCTTTAAATGACAAATACCTCAGAATCATGGGCCTTGCCTTTACCGCGAGGTAGCGTCCTAGCCTGTGAGCTCTTTCAATGGCAGCAGTGCTGATTGCCACGTTCAGTTTTCTAACGATAGAAGTGCGAAGGTTAGGTTAGGTTGAGTTATGTTAGTTTAAGCTAGGTATCATCGTGAAACCACCAAAAACGACGTCATCTAACGAGATAGTGTTGTTTTGTTGCGAGTAAAAAACTGCGATTTATGAAATATTGCGAAAGCACACAAAACGGCGTGAACTAGCCAGATACTGCATCTTGTACCGTTGCAAGTGCGAAACTGCTATATTGTGATATTCTCGTGAAAGCGCACGCAAGCATCGTGAAACCTTAAAGAACGATGTCATTTAGCGAGATACAGCGTTCAGTACTGTATTAAGTCGGTAAAAAAACTGTGAGGTCATGCAAATACCGCATCTGTGAACGAGACAGTGTAACGGAGCGTTTTTAGATACAGGTGCGAAGGTTAGGTGAGGTTAAGTTATGAAGCGTCATAAAACCGCAACAAACAATATCAGCTGTAGTGTTGAGATGCAATGATTTTCACCATTACAAGTTGGAAACTGCGATATCTAATGTGAAAGCGCATTAAACCGTCGTAATGTTGCAGAAAGCATTGTAAAGTAGCGAGTAAAGCGTTTTCTACCAATAGAAGTGCGAAGGTTAGGTAAGGTAGAGTTATGTTAGTTTAAGCTAGGTAGCGTCGTGAAACCACCAAAAACGACGTCATCTAACGAGATAGTGTTGTTTTGTTGCGAGTACGAAACTGTGATGTGTGGAACAATGTGAAAGCACACGAAACGGTGTGAACTAGCGAGATACTGCGTCTTGTACCGTTGAAAGTGCGAAGCTTCTTTATTGTGATATTCTCGTGAAAGCGCATGCAAGCACTATGAACCCTTAAATAACGATGTCATTTAGTGAGATACAGCGATCAGTACTGTACTAAGTTGCTGAAAAACTGTGAAGTCATGCAAATACCGTAATTGTTAACGAGACAGTGTAACAGAACTTTTTAGATACATGTGCGAAGGTTAGGTTAGGTTAAGTTATGAAGCGTCATACAACCACTTTAAACAATGTCAGCTAGTGAGATGCAGTGTTTTTCATCATTACAAGTCGGAAACTGCGATATCTATTGTGAAAGCGTAAGAAACCGTCGTAATGTTGCAGAAATTATTGTAAAGTAGCGAGTAAATTTTTTTCTAACGATAGAAGTGCGAAGGTTAGGTTAGGTTGAGCTATGTTAGTTTAAGCTAGATAGCATCGTGAAACCACCAAAAACGACGTCATCTAATGAGATAGTGTTGTTTTGTTGCGAGTACAAAGCTGAGATAGGTGAAATATTGTGAATGCACACAAAACGCCATGAACTAGCCAGATACTGCGTTTTGTACCGTTACAAGTGCGAAACTGATATATTGTGATGTTCTCGTGAAAGCGCATGCAAGCATCGTGAAACCTTGAAGAACAATGTCTTTTAGCGAGATACAGCGTTCTGTACAGTACTAAGTTGGTGAAAAGCTGTGAAGTCATGCAAATATTGTAATTGTGAATGAAACAGTGTAATAGAGCGTTTTTAGATACAAGTGCGAAGCTTAGGTTAGGTCAAGTTATGACGCGTCATAAAACCGCATTAAACAATCTCAGCTAGTGAGTTGCAATGTTTTTCAGCATTACAAGTCGGAAACTGCGATATCTAGTGTGAAAGCGCATGAAACCGTCATAATGTTGCAGAAAGCATTGTAAAGTAGCGAGTAAACTGTTTTCTACCAATAGAAGTGCGAAGGTTAGGTTAGGTTGAGTTATGTTAGTTTAAGCTAGGTAGCATCGTGAAACCCGCAAAAACGACGTCATCTAACGGGATAGTGTTGTTTTGTTGCGAGTACGAAACTGCGATCTGTGAAACATTGTGAAAGCACACAAAACGGCGTGAACTAGCCAGATACTGCGTCTTGTACCGTTACAAGTGCGACACTTCTATACTGTGATATTCTCGTGAAAGCGCATGCAAGCACCGTGAAACCTTGAATAACGATGTCATATAGCGAGATACAGCATTCAGTCCTGTATTATGTTGGTAAAAAACTGTGAGGTCATGCAGATACCCTAATTGTGAACGAGACAGTGTAACAGAGTGTTTTTAGATACAAGTGCGAAGGTTAGGTTAAGTTAAGTTTTGAAGTGTCATAAAACCGCAATAAACAATGTTAGCTATTGAGATGCAGTGTGTTTCACCATTACAAGTTGTAAACTGCGATATCTAGTGTGAAAGTGCATGAAACCGTCGTAATGTTGCAGAAAGCATTGTAAAGTAGCGAGTAAAACGTTTTCTACCAATAGAAGTGCGAAGGTTAGGTTAGGTTGAGTTATGTTAGTTTAAGCTAGGTAGCGTCGTGAAACCACCAAAAACGACGTCTTCTAACGAGATAGTGTTTTTTTGTTGCGAGTACGAAACTGCGATGTGTGAAACATTGTGAAAGCACACAAAACGGCAATAACGAGCCAGATACTGCGTCTTGTACCGTTACAAGTGCGAAACTTCTATATTGTGATATTCTCGTGAAAGCGCACGCAAGCATCGTGAAACATTAAAGAACGATGTCATTTAGCGAGATACAGCGTTCTGTACTGTACTAAGTTGGTGAAAAGCTGTGAAGTCATGCAAATATAGTAATTGTGAACAAAACAGTGTAATAGAGCGTTTTTAGATACAAGTGCGAAGGTTAGGTTAGGTTAAGTTATGAAGCGTCATACAACCACTTTAAACAATGTCAGCTAGTGAGATGCAGTGTTTTTCATCATTACAAGTCGGAAACTGCGATATCTATTGTGAAAGCGTAAGAAACCGTCGTAATGTTGCAGAAATTATTGTAAAGTAGCGAGTAAATTTTTTTCTAACGATAGAAGTGCGAAGGTTAGGTTAGGTTGAGCTATGTTAGTTTAAGCTAGATAGCATCGTGAAACCACCAAAAACGACGTCATCTAACGAGATAGTGTTGTTTTGTTGCGAGTACAAAGCTGAGATAGGTGAAATATTGTGAATGCACACAAAACGCCATGAACTAGCCAGATACTGCGTTTTGTACCGTTACAAGTGCGAAACTGATATATTGTGATGTTCTCGTGAAAGCGCATGCAAGCATCGTGAAACCTTGAAGAACAATGTCTTTTAGCGAGATACAGCGTTCTGTACAGTACTAAGTTGGTGAAAAGCTGTGAAGTCATGCAAATATTGTAATTGTGAATGAAACAGTGTAATAGAGCGTTTTTAGATACAAGTGCGAAGCTTGGGTTAGGTCAAGTTATGACGCGTCATAAAACCGCATTAAACACTCTCAGCTAGTGAGTTGCAATGTTTTTCAGCATTACAAGTCGGAAACTGCGATATCTAGTGTGAAAGCGCATGAAACCGTCATAATGTTGCAGAAAGAATTGTAAAGTAGCGAGTAAACTGTTTTCTACCAATAGAAGTGCGAAGGTTAGGTTAGGTTGAGTTATGTTAGTTTAAGCTAGGTAGCATCGTGAAACCCGCAAAAACGACGTCATCTAACGGGATAGTGTTGTTTTGTTGCGAGTACAAAACTGCGATCTGTGAAACATTGTGAAAGCACACAAAACGGCGTGAACTAGCCAGATACTGCGTCTTGTACCGTTACAAGTGCGACACTTCTATACTGTGATATTCTCGTGAAAGCGCATGCAAGCACCGTGAAACCTTGAATAACGATGTCATATAGCGAGATACAGCATTCAGTCCTGTATTATGTTGGTAAAAAACTGTGAGGTCATGCAGATACCCTAATTGTGAACGAGACAGTGTAACAGAGCGTTTTTAGATACAAGTGCGTAGGTTAGGTTTGGTTAAGTTATGAAGCGTCATAAAACCACAATAAACAATGTCAGCTATTGAGATGCAGTGTTTTTCACCATTACAAGTCGGAAACTGCGATATCTAATGTGAAAGCGCATGAAACCGTCGTAGTGTTGCAGAAATCATTGTAAAGTAGCGAGTAAAACGTTTTCTAACGCTAGAAGTTCGAAGGTTAGGGTAGGTTTAGTTAAGTTAGTTTAAGCTTGGTAGTATAGTGAAACCACCAAGAACGAGGTCATCTAACGAGATCGTGTTGTTTTGTTGCGAGTACAAAACTGCAATATGTGAAATATTGTGAAAGCACACAAAACGGCAATAACTAGCCAGATACTGCGTCTTGTACCGTTACAAGTGCGAAATTGCTATATTGTGATATTCTCGTGAAAGCACATGCAAGCACCGTGAAACCTTGAATAACGATGTCATATAGCGAGATACAGCATTCAGTCCTGTATTATGTTGGTAAAAAACTGTGAGGTCATGCAGATACCCTAATTGTGAACGAGACAGTGTAACAGAGCGTTTTTAGATACAAGTGCGTAGGTTAGGTTTGGTTAAGTTATGAAGCGTCATAAAACCACAATAAACAATGTCAGCTATTGAGATGCAGTGTTTTTCACCATTACAAGTCGGAAACTGCGATATCTAATGTGAAAGCGCATGAAACCGTCGTAGTGTTGCAGAAATCATTGTAAAGTAGCGAGTAAAACGTTTTCTAACGCTAGAAGTTCGAAGGTTAGGGTAGGTTTAGTTAAGTTAGTTTAAGCTTGGTAGTATAGTGAAACCACCAAGAACGAGGTCATCTAACGAGATCGTGTTGTTTTGTTGCGAGTACAAAACTGCAATATGTGAAATATTGTGAAAGCACACAAAACGGCAATAACTAGCCAGATACTGCGTCTTGTACCGTTACAAGTGCGAAATTGCTATATTGTGATATTCTCGTGAAAGCACATGCAAGCACCGTGAAACCTTGAATAACGATGTCATTTAGCGAGATACAGCGTTCAGTACTGTATTAAGTCGGTAAAAAAACTGTGAGGTCATGCAAATACCGCATCTGTGAACGAGACAGTGTAACGGAGCGTTTTTAGATACAGGTGTGAAGGTTAGGTGAGGTTAAGTTATGAAGCGTCATAAAACCGCAACAAACAATATCAGCTGCAGTGTTGAGATGCAGTGTTTTTCACCATTACAAGTTGGAAACTGCGATATCTAATGTGAAAGCGCATTAAACCGTCGTAATGTTGCAGAAAGCATAGTAAAGTAGCGAGTAAAGCGTTTTCTACCAATAGAAGTCGAAGGTTAGGTTAGGTAGAGTTATGTTAGTTTAAGCTAGGTAGCGTCGTGAAACCACCAAAAATGACGTCATCTAACGAGATAGTGTTGTTTTGTCTCGAGTACGAAACTGCGATGTGTGAAACATTGTGAAAGCACACAAAACGGCGTGAACTAGCCAGATACTGCGTCTTGTACGGCTACAAGGGCGAAACTTCTATATTGTGATATTCTCGTGAAAGCGAACGCAAGCATCGTGAAACCTTAAAGAACGATGTCATTTAGCGAGATACAGCGTTCTGTACTGGACAATGTTGGTGAAAAACTGTGAGGTCATGCAAATATCGTAATTGTGAACGAAACAGCGTAACAGAGCGTTTTTAGATACATGTGCGAAGCTTAGGTTAGGTCAAGTTATGACGCGTCATAAAACCACTTTAAACAATGTCAGCTAGAAAGATGCAGTGTTTTTCACCATTACAAGTCGGAAACTGCGATATCTATTGTGAAGCGTATGAAAGCGTCGTCATGTTGCAGAAATCATTGTAAAGTAGCGAGTAAAATGTTTTCTAACGCTAGAAGTGCGAAGGTTAGGTTAGGTTGAAATATGTTAAATTAAGCTAGGTAGCATAGTGAAACCACCAAAAACGACGTCAACTAACGAGATAGCGTTGTTTTGTTGCGAGTACAAAGCTGATATAGGTGAAATATTGTGAATGCACACAAGACGCCATGAACTAGCCAGATGCTGCGTCTTGTACAGTGACATGTGCGAAACTGCTATATTGTGATATTCTCGTGAGAGCGCATGCAAGCACCGTGAAACCTTGAATAACGATGTCATTTAGCGAGATACAGCGTTCAGTCCTGTATTATGTTGGTAAAAAACTGTGAGGTCATGCAGATACCGTAATTGTGAACGAGACAGTGTAATTGAGCGTTTTTAGATACAAGTGCGAAGGTTAGGTTAGGTTAAGTAATGAAGCGTCATAAAACCGCAATAAACAAATTCAGCTATTGAGATGCAGTGTTTTTCACCATTACAAGTCGGAAACTGCGATATCTAATGTGAAAGCGCATGAAACCGTCGTAGTGTTGCAGAAATCATTGTAACGTAGCGAGTAAAACGTTTTCTAACGCTAGAAGTTCGAAGGTTAGGGTAGGTTGAGTTATGTTAGTTTAAGCTAGGTACTATAGTGAAACCACCAAGAACGACGTCATCTAACGAGATAGTGTTGTTTTGTTTCGAGTATGAAACTGCAATATACGAAATATTGTGAAAGCACACAAAACGGCAATAACTACCCAAATACTGCGTCTTGTACCGTTACGTGTGCGAAACTGCTATATTGTGATATTATCGTGAAAGCGCATGCAAGCACTGTGAAACCTTGAATAACGATGTCATTTAGCAAGATACAGCGTTCAGTACTGTATTAAGTTGGTAAAAAACTGTGAGGTCATGCAAATACCGCAATTGTGAACGAGATAGTGTAACAGAGCGTTTTTAGATACAAGTGCGAAGGTTAGGTTAGGTTAAGTTTTGAAGCGTCATAAAACCGCAATAAACAATGTCACCAATTGAGATGCAGTGTGTTTCACCATCACAAGTTGTAAACTGCGATATCTAATGTGAAAGCGCATGAAACTGTCGTAATGTTGCATAAAGCATTGTAAAGTAGCGAGTAAAACGTTTTCTACCAATAGTAGTGCGAAGGTTAGGTTAGGTTGAGTTATGTTAGTTTAAGCTAGGTAGCGTCGTGAAACCACCAATAACGACGTCGTCTAACGAGATAGTGTTGTTTTGTTGCGAGTACGAAACTGCGATGTGTGAAACATTGTGAAAGCACACAAAACGGCATGAACTAGCCAGATACTGCGTCTTGTACCGTTACAAGTGCGAAACTTCTATATTGTGATATTCTCGTGAAAGCGCACGCAAGCATCGTGAAACCTTAAAGAACAATGTCATTTAGCGAGATACAGCGTTCTGTACTGTACTAAGTTGGTGAAAAGCTGTGAAGTCATGCAAATATAGTAATTGTGAACAAAAAAGTGTAATAGAGCGTTTTTAGATACAAGTGCGAAGCTTAGCTTAGGTTAAGTTATGACGCGTCATAAAACCGCATTAAACGACCTCAGCTTGTGAGATGCAATGTTTTTCAGCATTACAAGCCGGAAACTGCGATATCTAGTGTGAAAGCGCATGAAACCGTCGCAATGTTGCAGAAAG
Source organism: Rhipicephalus microplus (assembly GCF_043290135.1). NCBI lineage: Eukaryota > Metazoa > Arthropoda > Arachnida > Ixodida > Ixodidae > Rhipicephalus > Rhipicephalus microplus. The sequence goes on from NW_027464586.1 coordinate 12,299,836, forward strand.
CATTGTAAAGTAGCGAGTAAAACTTTTTCTACCAATAGAAGTGCGAAGGTAGGGTTAGGTTGAGTTATGTTAGTTTAAGCTAGGTAGTGTCGTGAAACCACCAAAAACGACGTCATATAACGAGATAGTGTTGTTTTGTTGCGAGTAAGAAACTGCGATGTGTGAAACATTGTGAAAGCACACAAAACGGCATGAACTAGCCAGATACTGCGTCTTGTATCGTTACAAGTGCGAAATGTCTATATTTTGATATTCTCGTGAAAGCGCATGCAAGCATCGTGAAACCTTGAAGAACGATGTCATTTAGCGTGATACAGCGTTCAGTACTGTACTATGTTGGTGAAAAACTGTGAGGTCATGCAAATATCGTAATTGTGAACGAAACAGCGTAACAGAGCGTTTTATATACATGTGCGAAGGTTAGGTTAGGTTAAGTTATGAAGCGTCATAAAACCGCTTTAAACAATGTCAGCTAGTGAGATGCAGTGTTTCTCACCATTACGAGTTGGAAACTGCGATATCTATTGTGAAAGCGCATGAAACCGTCGTAATGTTGCAGAAATCATTGTAAACTGGCGAGTAAAATGTTTTCTATCGCTAGAAGTGCGAAGGTTAGCTTAGGTTGAGTTATGTTAGTTTAAGCTAGGTAGCATTGTGAAACCACCAAAAATGATGTCATCTAACGAGATAGTGTTGTTTTGTTGCGAGTAAGAAACTGCGATAAGTGAAATATTGTGAAAGCACACAAAACGGCGTGAACTTGCCAGATACGGCGTATTGTACCATTACAAGTTCGAAACTGCTCTATTTGAGATTCTCGTGGAAGCGCATGCAAGCATCGTGAAACCTTAAAGAACGACGTCTTTTAGCGAGATACAGCGTTCTGTATTGTACTAAGGTGGTGAAAAACTGTGAGGTCATGCAAATAAGGTAATTGTGAACGAAACACTGTAACAGAGCTTTTTTAGAAACAAGTTCGAACGTTAGATTAGGTTAAGTTATAAAGCGTCATAAACCGCAATAAACAAAGTCAGCTATTGAGATGCAGTGTTTTTCACCATTACAAGACAGAAACTGCGATATCTAATGTGAAAGCGCATGAAACCGTCGTAATGTTGCAGAAAGCATTTTAAAGTAGCGAGTAAAACATCTTCTAATGCTACCAGTGCGAAGGTTAGGTTAGGTTGAGAGATGTTAGTTTAAGATAGGTAGCGTCGTGAAACCACCAAAAACGACGTCGTCTAACGAGATAGTGTTGTTTTGTTGCGAGTAAGAAACTGCGATAAGTGAAATATTGTGAAAGCACACAAAACGGCGCGAACCAGCCAGATACTGCGTTTTGTACCATTACAAGTGCTAAACTGCTATATTGTGATATTTTCGTGAAACCGCATGCAAGCATCGTGAAACCTTGAAGAACAATGTCATTTATCGAGATACAGCGTTCTGTACTGAACTAAGTTAGTGAAAAGCTGTGAAGTCTTGCAAATATCGTAATTGTGAACGAAACAGTGTAACAGAGCGTTTTTAGATACAAGTGCGAAGGTTAGGTTAGGTTAAGTTATGAAGCGTCATTAAACCGCATTAAACAATGTCAGCTATTGAGATGCAGTGTTTTTCACTATTACAAGTAGAAAACTGCGATATCTAATGTGAAAGTGCATGAAACCTTCGTAATGTTGCAGAAATTATTGTAAAGTAGCGAGCGAAACGTTTTATAACGATAGAAGTGCGAAGGATAAGTTAGGTTGAAATATGTTAAATTAAGCTAAGTAGCATCGTGAAACTACCAAAAACGACGTTATCTAACGAGATAGCGTTGTTTTGTTGCGAGTACAAAGCTGATATAGGTGAAATATTGTGAAAGCACACAAGACGCCATGAACTAGCCAGATGCTGCGTCTTGTACAGTGACATGTGCGAAACTGCTATATTGTGATATTCTCGTGAAAGCGCATGCAAGCACCGTGAAACCTTGAATAACGATGTCATTTAGCGAGATACAGCGTTCAGTCCTGTATCATGTTGGTAAAAAACTGTGAGGTCATGCAGATCCGTAATTGTGAACGAGACAGTGTAGCAGAGCGTTTTTAGATACAAGTGCGAAGGTTAGGTTAGGTTAAGTTATGAAGCGTCATAAAACCGCAATAAACAAATTCAGCTATTGAGATGCAGTGTTTTTCACCATTACAAGTCGGAAACTGCGATATCTAATGTGAAAGCGCATGACACCGTCGTAATGTTGCAGAAATCATTGTAACGTAGCGAGTAAAACGTTTTCTAACGCTAGAAGTTCGAAGGTTAGGGTAGGTTGAGTTATGTTAGTTTAAGCTGGGTACTATAGTGAAACCACCAAGAACGACGTCATCTAACGAGATAGTGTTGTTTTGTTGCGAGTATGAAACTGCTATATACGAAATATTGTGAAACCACACAAAACGGCAATAACTACCCAGATACTGCGTCTTGTACCGTTACGTGTGCGAAACTGCCATATTGTGATATCGTGAAAGCGCATGCAAGCACTGTGAAACCTTGAATAACGATGTCATTTAGCGAGATACCGCGTTCAGTACTGTACTAAGTTGGTAAAAAACTGTGAGGTCATGCAAATAACGCAATTGTGAACGAGACAGTGTAACAGAGCGTTTTTAGATACAAGTGCGAAGGTTAGGTTAGGTTAGGTTTTGAAGCGTCATAAAACCGCAATAAACAATGTCAGCTATTGAGATGCAGTGTGTTTCACCATCACAAGTTGTAAACTGCGATATCTATTGTGAAAGCGCATGAAACTGTCGTAATGTTGCATAAAGCATTGTAAAGTAGCGAGTAAAACGTTTTATACCAATAGAAGTGCGAAGGTTAGGTTAGGTTGAGTTATGTTAGTTTAAGCTAGGTAGCGTCGTGAAACCACCAAAAACGACATCGTCTAACGAGATAGTGTTGTTTTGTTGCGAGTACAAAACTGCGATGTGTGAAACATTGTGAAAGCACAGAAAACGGCGTGAACTACCCAGATACTGCGTCTTGTACCGTTACAAGTGCGAAACTTCTATATTGTGATTTTCTCGTGAAAGCGCACGCAAGCATCGTGAAACCTTAAGGAACGATGTCATTTAGCGAGATACAGCGTTCTGTACTGTACTAACTTGGTGAAAAGCTGTGAATTCATGCAAATAAAGTAATTGTGAACAAAACAGTGTAATAGAGCGTTTTTAGATACAAGTGCGAAGCTTAGCTTAGGTTAAGTTATGACGCGTCATAAAACCGCATTAAACAATCTCAGCTAGTGAGATGAAATGTTTTTCAGCATTACAAGTTGGAAACTGCGATATCTAGTGTGAAAGCGCATGAAACCGTCGTAATGTTGCAGAAAGCATTGTAAAGTAGCGAGCAAAACGTTTTTTACCAATAGAAGTGCGAAGGTTAGGTTAGGTTGAGTTATGTTATTTTAAGCTAGGTAGCATCGTGAAACCCGCAAAAACGACGTCATCTAACGAGATAGTGTTGTTTTGTTGCGAGCACGAAACTGCGATGTGTGAAACATTGTGAAAGCACACAAAACGGCGTGAACTAACCAGATACTGCGTCTTGTACCGTTACTAGTGCGAAACTTCTATACTGTGATATTTTCGTGAAAGCGAACGCAAGCATCGTGAAACGTTAAAGAACGATGTCATTTAGCGAGATACAGCGTTCTGTACTGGACTATGTTGGTGAAAAACTGTGAGGTCATGCAAATATCGTAATTGTGAACGAAACAGCGTAACAGAGCGTTTTTAGAGACATGTGCGAAGGTTAGGTTAGGTTAAGTTATGAAGCGTCATAAAACCACTTTAAACAATGTCAGCTAGAAAGATGCAGTGTTTTTCACCATTACAAGTCGGAAACTGCGATATCTATTGTGAAGCGTATGAAACCGTCGTCATGTTGCTGAAATCATTGTAAAGTAGCGAGTAAAATGTTTTCTAACGCTAGAAGTGCGAAGGTTACGTTAGGTTGAAATATGTTAAATTAAGCTAGGTAGCATCGTGAAATCACCAAAAACGATGTCATCTAACGAGATAGCGTTGTTTTGTTGCGAGTACAAAGCTGATATAGGTGAAATATTGTGAATGCACACAAGACGCCATGAACTAGCCAGATGCTTCGTCTTGTACAGTGACATGTGCGAAACTGCTATATTGTGATATTCTCGTGAAAGCGCATGCAAGCACCGTGAAACTTTGAATAACGATGTCATTTAGCGAGATACAGCGTTCAGTCCTGTATTATGTTGGTAAAAAACTGTGAGGTCATGCAGATACCGTAATTGTGAACGAGACAGTGTAACAGAGCGTTTTAGATACAAGTGCGAAGGTTAGGTGAGGTTAAGTTATGAAGCGTCATAAAACCGCAATAAACAAATTCAGCTATTGAGATGCAGTGTTTTTCACCATTACATGTCGGAAACTGCGATATCTAATGTGAAAGCGCATGAAACCGTCGTAGTGTTGCATAAATCATTGTAACGTAGCGAGTAAAACGTTTTCTAACGCTACAAGTGCGAAGGTTAGGTTAGGTTGAGAGATGTTAGTTTAAGATAGGTAGCATCGTGAAACCCGCAAAAACGACGTCATCTAACGAGATAGTGTTGTTTTGTTGCGAGTAAGAAACTGCGATAAGTGAAATATTGTGAAAGCACACAAAACGGCGCGAACCAGCCAGATACTGCGTATTGTACCGTTACAAGTGCTAAACTGCTATATTGTGATATTTTCGTGAAAGCGAACGCAAGCATCGTGAAACCTTAAAGAACGATGTCATTTAGCGAGATACAGCGTTCAGTAGTGTATTAAGTTGGTGAAAAGCTGTGAAGTCATGCAAATATAGTAATTGTGAACAAAACAGTGTAATAGAGCATTTTTAGATACAAGTGCGAAGCTTAGCTTAGGTTAAGTTATGACGCGTCATAAAACCGCATTAAACGATCTCAGCTGGTGAGATGCAATGTTTTTCAGCATTACAAGCCGGAAACTGCGATATCTAGTGTGAAAGCGCATGAAACCGTCGTAATGTTGCAGAAAGCATTGTAAAGTAGCGAGTAAAACGTTTTCTACCAATAGAAGTGCGAAGGTAGGGTTAGGTTGAGTTATGTTAGTTTAAGCTAGGTAGTGTCGTGAAACCACAAAAACGACGTCATATAACGAGATAGTGTTGTTTTGTTGCGAGTAAGAAACTGCCATGTGTGAAACATTGTGAAAGCACACAAAACGGCATGAACTAGCCAGATAGTGCGTCTTGTATTGTTACAAGTGCTAAATGTCTATATTTTGATATTCTCGTGAAAGCGCATGCAAGCATCGTGAAACCTTGAAGAACGATGTCATTTAGCGTGATACAGCGTTCAGTACTGTACTATGTTGGTGAAAAACTGTGAGGTCAGGCAAATATCGTAATTGTGAAAGAAACAGCGTAACAGAGCGTTTTAGATACATGTGCGAAGGTTAGGTTAGGTTAAGTTATGAAGCGTCATAAAACCGCTTTAAACAATGTCAGCTAGTGAGATGCAGTGTTTCTCACCATTACAAGACAGAAACTGCGATATCTAATGTGAAAGCGCATGAAACCGTCGTAATGTTGCAGAAAGCATTTTAAAGTAGCGAGTAAAACGTTTTCTAACGCTACAAGTGCGAAGGTTAGCTTAGGTTGAGAGATTTTAGTTTAAGATAGGTAGCGTCGTGAAACCACCAAAAACGACGTCATCTAACGAGATAGTGATGTTTTGTTGCGAGTAAGAAACTGCGATAAGTGAAATATTGTGAAAGCACACAAAATGGCGCGAACCAGCTAGACACTGCGTATTGTACCGTTACAAGTGCTAAACTGCTATATTGTGATATTTTCGTGAAAGTGCATGCAAGCATCGTGAAACCTTGAAGAACGATGTCATTTATCGAGATACAGCGTTCTGTACTGTACTAAATTGGTGAAAAGCTGTGAAGTCATGCAAATATCGTAATTGTGAACGAAACAGTGTAACAGAGCGTTTTTAGATACAAGTGCGAAGGTTAGGTTAGGTTAAGTTATGAAGCGTCATAAAACCGCATTAGACAATTTCAGCTATTCAGATGCAGTGTTTTTCACTATTACAAGTAGAAAACTGCGATATCTAATGTGAAAGCGCATGAAACCTTCGTAATGTTGCAGAAATCATTGTAAAGTAGCGAGTGAAACGTTTTAAAACGATAGAAGTGCGAAGGTTAGGTTAGGTTGAGTTATGTTAGTTTAAGCTAGGTAGCGTCGTGAAACCACGAAAAACGACGTCATACAACGAGATAGTGTTGTTTTGTTGCGAGTACAAAGCTGAGATAGGTGAAATATTGTGAAAGCACACAAAACGCCATTAACTAGCCAGATACTGCGTCTTGTAAGGTGACATGTGCATGTGCTATATTGTGATATTCTCGTTAAAGCGCATGCAAGCACCGTGAAACCTTGAATAACGATGTCATTTAGCGAGATACAGCGTTCAGTACTGTATTAGGTTGGTAAAAAACTGTGAGGTCATGCAAATAACGCAATTGTGAAGGAGACAGTGTAACAGAGCGTTTTTAGATACAAGTGCGAAGATTAGGTCAAGTTAAGTTATGAAGTGTCATAAAACCGCAATAAACAATTTCAGCCATTGAGTTGCAGTGTTTTTCACCATTACAAGTCTGAAACTGCGATATCTAATATGAAAGCGCTTGAAACTGTCGTAATGTTGCAGAAAGCATTGTAAAGTAGCGAGTAAAACGTTTGCAAACGTTAGAAGTTCGAAGGTTAGGGTAGGTTGAGTTATGTTAGTTTAAGCTAGGTAGCGTCGTGAAACCACCAAGAACGACGTCATCTAACGAGATAATGTTGTTTTGTTGCGAGTACAAAACTGCGATATGTGGAATATTGTGAAAGCACACAAAACGTCAATAACTAGCCAGATACTGCCTCTTGTACCGTTACAAGTGTTAAACTGCTATATTGTGATATTCACGTGAAAGCGCACGCAAGCATATTGAAACCTTCAAGAACGATGTCATTTAGCGAGATAAAGCGTTCTGTACTGTACTATGTTGGTGAAAAACTGTGAGGTCACGCAAATATCGTAATCGTGAACGAAACAGCGTAACAGAGCGTTTTTAGATACAAGTGCGGAGGTTAGGTTAGGTTAAGTTATGAAGCGTCATAAAACCGCAATAAACAATGTCAGCTAGTGAGAAGCAGTGTTTTTTACCATTCCAAGTCGGAAACTGCGATATCTATTGTGAAAGCGCATGAAACCGTCGTAATGTTGCAGAAATCTTTGTAAAATAGCGAGTAAAATGTTTTCTAACGCTAGAAGTGCGAAGGTTAGCTTAGGTTGAGTTATGTTTGTTTATGCTAGGTTGCATCGTGAAACCACCAAAAACGACGTCATCTAACGAGATAGTGTTGTTTTGTTGCGAGTAAGAAACTGCGATATGTGAAATATTGTGAAAGCACACAAAACGGCGTGAACAAGCCAGATACTGCGTCTTGTACCGTTACAAGTGCGAAACGTCTATATATTGATATTCTCGTGAAAGCGCATGCAAGCATAGTGAAACCTAAAAGAACGATGTCATTTAGCGAGATAAAGCGTTCTGTACTGTACTATGTTGGTCAAAAAGTGTGAGGTCATGCAAATATTGTAATCGTGAACGAAACAACGTAACAGAGCGTTTTTAGATACAAGTGCGAAGCTTAGGTTAGGTTAAGTTATGACGCGTCATAAACCGCAATAAACAAAGTCAGCTATTGAGATGCAGTGTTTTTCACCATTACAAGACAGAAACTGCGATATCTAATGTAAAAGCGCATGAAACCGTCGTAATGTTGCAGAAAGCATTTTAAAGTAGCGAGTAAAACTTTTTCTAACGCTACAAGTGCGAAGGTTAGGTTAGGTTGAGAGATGTTAGTTTAAGATAGGTAGCGTCGTGAAACCACCAAAAACGACATCTAACGAGATAGTGTTGTTTTGTTGCGAGTAAGAAACTGCGATATGTGAAATATTGTGAAAGCACACAAAACGGCGTGAACAAGCCAGATACTGCGTCTTGTACCGTTACAAGTGCGAAACGTCTATATATTGATATTCTCGTGAAAGCGCATGCAAGCATAGTGAAACCTTATAGAACGATGTCATTTAGCGAGATACAGCGTTCAGTACTGTACTATGTTGGTGAAAAACTGTGAGGACAAGCAAATATTGTAATTGTGAACGAAACAATGTAACAGAGTGTTTTTGTATACAAGTGCAAAGGTTAGGTTAGGTTAAGTTACGAAGCGTCATAAAACCTCATTAAAACATGTCAGCTTGTGGGATGCAGTGTTTTTCACCATTACAAGTCGGGTGCTGCGATATCTAATGTGAAAGCACATGAAACCGTCGTAATGATGCAGAAAGCATTGTAAAGTAGCGAGTAAAACGTTTTCTAACGATAGAAGTGCGAAGGTAGGGTTAGGTTTAGTTATGTTAGTTTAAGCTAGGTAGCGTCGTGAAACCACCAAAAACGACGTCGTCTAATGAGATAGAGTTGTTTTGTTGCGAGTACGAAACTGCGATGTGTGAAACATTGTGAAAGCACACAAAACGGCGTGAACTAGCCAGATACTCGTCTTGTATCGTTACAAGTGCGAAACGTCTATATATTGATATTCTCGTGAAAGCGCGTGCAAGCATAGTGAAACCTTAAAGAACGATGTCATTCAGCGAGATACAGCGTTCAGTACTGTACTATGTTGGTGAAAAACTGTGTGGACATGCAAATATTGTAATTGTGAACGAAACAGTGTAACAGAGTGTTTTTATATACAAGTGCAAAGGTTAGGTTAGGTTAAGTTACGAAGCGTCACAAAACCTCAATAAACAATGTCAGCTAGTGAGATGCAATGTTTTTAAGCATTACAAGTCGGAAACTGCGATATCTAGTGTGAAAGCGCATGAAACCGTCGTAATGTTGCAGAAAGCATTGTAAAGTAGCGAGTAAAACGTTTTCTAACGCTACAAGTGCGAAGGTTAGGTTAGGTTGAGTTATGTTAGTTTAAGCTAGGTAGCGTCATGAAACCACCAAAAATGACGTCATCTAGCGAGATAGTGTTGCTTTGTTGCGAGTACAAAACTGCGATAGGTGAAAGATTGTGAAAGCACACAAAACGGCAATAACTAGCCAGATACTGCGCCTTGTACCATTACAAGTGCTAAACTGCTATATTGTGATATTTTCGTGAAAGCGCATGCAAGCATAGTGAAACCTTAAAGAAAGATGTCATTCAGCGAGATACAGCGTTCAGTACTGTATTATGTTGGTGAAAAACTGTGTGGTCATCCAAATATTGTAATTGTGAACGAAACAGCGTAACAGAGCGTTTTTAGACTCAAGTGCGAAGCTTAGGTTAGGTTAAGTTATAAAGCGTCATAAAACCGCATTAAAAATGTCAGCTATTGAGATGCAGTGTTTCATTCATTACAAGTCGGAAACTGCGATATCTAATGTGAAAGCGCATGAAACCGTCGTAATGTTGCAGAAAGCATTGTAAAGTAGCGAGTAAAACGTTTTCTAACGAAAGTAGTGCGAAGGTTAGGTTACGTTGAGTTACGTTAGTTTAAGCTAGGTAGCGTCGTGAAACCAGCAGAAACGACGTCAATTAACTAGGTAGTGTTGTTTTGTTGCGAGTAAGAAACTGCGATATGTGAAATATTGTGAAAGCACACAAAACGGCGTGAACTAGCCAGATACTGCGTCTTGTACCGCTACAAGTGCGAAACGTCTATATATTGATAGTCTTGTGATAGCGCATGCAAGCATAGTGAAACCTTAAAGAACGATGTCATTCAGTGAGATACAGCGTTCAGTACTGTACTATGTTGGTGAAAAACTGTGAAGACATGCAAATATTGTAATTGTGAACGAAACAGTGTAACAGAGTGTTTTTATATATAAGTGCAAAGGTTAGGTTAGGTTAAGTTACGAAGCGTCATAAAACCTCATTAAACAATGTCAGCTAGTGAGATGCAATGTTTTTCAGCATTACAAGTGGGAAACTGCGATATCTAGTGTGAAAGCGCATGAAACCGTCGTAATGTTGCAGAAAGCATTGTAAAGTAGCGAGTAAAACGTTTTGTACCAATAAAAGTGCGAAGGTTAGGTTAGGTTGAGTTATGTTAGTTTAAGCTAGGTAGCGTCGTGAAACCACCAAAAACGACGTCGTCAACGAGATAGTGTTGTTTTGTTGCGAGTACGAAACTGCGATGTGTGAAACATTGTGAAAGCACACAAAACGGCGTGAACTAGCCAGATACTGCGTCTTGTACCGTTACAAGTGCGAAACTTCTATATTGTGATATTCTCGTGAAAGCGCACGCAAGCATCGTGAAACCTTAAAGAACGATGTCATTTAGCGAGATACGGCGTTCTGTACTGTACTATGTTGGTGAAAAACTGTGATGTCATGCAAATATCGTAATTGTGAACGAAACAGCGTAACAGAGTGTTTGTAGATACATGTGCGAAGGTTAGGTTAGGTTAAGTTATGAAGCGTCATAAAACCACTTTAAACAATGTCTCCTAGTGAGATGCAGTGTTTTTCACCATTACAAGTGGGAAACTGCGATATCTATTGTGAAAGCCTAAGAAACTGTCGTAATGTTGCCGAAATCATTGTAAAGTAGCGAGTACATTGTTTTCTAACGCTAGAAGTGCGAAGGTTAGGTTAGGTTGAGTCATGTTAGTTTAAGCTAGGTAGCTTCGTGAAACCACAAAAAACGACGTCATCTAACGAGATAGTGTTGTTTTGTTGCGAGTAAGAAACTGCGATATGTGAAATGTTGTGAAAGCAGACAAAACGGCGTGAACTTGCCATATACTTCGTCTTGTACCGTTACAAATGCGAAACTGATATATTGTGATGTTCTCGTGAAAGCGCATGCAGGCACCGTCAAACCTTAAAGAACGATGTGATTTAGCGAGATACAGCGTTCTGTACTGTACTAAGTTGGTGAAAAGCTGTGAAGTCATGCAAATATAGTAATTGTGAACAAAACAGTGTAATAGAGCGTTTTTAGATACAAGTGCGAAGCTTAGGTTAGGTTAAGTTATGACGCGTCATAAAACCGCATTAAACAATCTCAGCTAGTGAGATGCAGTGTTTTTCAGCATTACAAGTCGGAAGTTGCAATATCTAGTGTGAAAGCGCATGAAACCATCGTAATGTTGCAGAAAGAATTGTAATGTAGCGAGTAAAACGTTTTTTACCAATAGAAGTGCGAAGGTAAGGTTAGGTTGAGTTATGTTAGTTTAAGCTAGGTAGTGTCGTGAAACCACCAAAAACGACGTCATATAAAGAGATAGTGTTGTTTTGTTGCGAGTACGAAACTGCGATGTGTGAAACATTGTGAAAGCACACAAAACGACGTGAACTAGCCAGATACTGCGTCTTGTACCGTTACAAGTGCGAAACGTCTATATTTTGATATTCTCGTGAAAGCGCACGCAAGCATTGTGAAACCTTGAAGAACGATGTCATTTAGCGAGATACAGCGTTCAGTAGTGTACTATGTTGGTGAGAAACTGTGAGTTCATGCAAATATCGTAATTGTGAACGAAACAGCGTAACAGAGTGTTTGTAGATACATGTGCGAAGGTTAGGTTAGGTTAAGTTATGAAGCGTCATAAAACCACTTTAAACAATGTCTCCTAGTGAGATGCAGTGTTTTTCACCATTACAAGTGGGAAACTGCGATATCTATTGTGAAAGCCTAAGAAACTGTCGTAATGTTGCCGAAATCATTGTAAAGTAGCGAGTACATTGTTTTATAACGATAGAAGTGCGAAGGTTAGGTTAGGTTGAGTTATGTTTGTTTAAGCTAGGTGGCGTCGTGAAACCACGAAAAACGACGTCATATAACGAGATAGTGTTGTTTTGTTGCGAGTACAAAGCTGAGATAAGTGAAATATTGTGAAAGCACACGAAACGCCATGAACTAGCCAGAAACTGCGTCTTGTACAGTGACATGTGCATGTGCTATATTGTGATATTCTCGTGAAAGCGCATGCAAGCACCGTGAAACCTTGAATAACGATGTCATTCAGCGAGATACAGCGTTCAGTACTGTATTAAGTTGGTAAAAAACTGTGAGGTCATGCAAATAACGCAATTGTGAACGAGACAGTGTAACAGGGCGTTTTTAGATACAAGTCCGAAGGTTAGGTTAAGTTATGAAGCGTCATAAAACCGCAATAAACAAAGTCAGCCATTGAGATGCAGTGTTTTTCACCATTACAAGTCTGAAACTGCGATATATAATGTGAAAACGCATCAAACTGTCGTAATGTTGGAGAAAGCATTGTAAAGTAGTCAGTAAAACATTTTCAAACGTTAGAAGTTCGATAATTAGGGTAGGTTGAGTTATGTTAGTTTAAGCTAGGTAGCATCGTAAAACCACCAATAACGACGTCATCTAACGAGATAGTGTTGTTTTGTTGCGAGTACAAAACTGCGATATGTGGAATATTGTGAAAGCACACAAAACGGCAATAACTAGCCAGATACTGCGCCTTGTACCATTACAAGTGCTAAACTGCTATATTGTGATATTTGCGTGAAAGCGCATGCAAGCATAGTGAAACCTTGAAGAACGATGTCATTTAGCGAGATACAGCGTTCAGTACTGTATTATGTTGGTGAAAAACTGTGAGGACATGCAAATATTGTAATTGTGAACGAAACAGCGTAACAGAGCGTTTTTAGACACAAGTGCGAAGCTTAGGTTAGGTTAAGTTATAAAGCGTCATAAAACCGCATTAAAAATGTCAGCTATTGAGATGCAGTGTTTCATTCATTACAAGTCGGAAACTGCAATATTTAATGTGAAAGCGCATGAAACCGTCGTAATGTTGCAGAAAGCATTGTGAAGTAGCGAGTAAAACGTTTTCAAACGGTAGAAGTTCGAAGGTTAGGGTAGGTTGAGTTATGTTAGTTTAAGCTAGGTAGCATCGTGAAACCACCAAGAACGACGTCATCTAACGAGATAGTGTTCTTTTGTTGCGAGTACAAAACTGCGATATGTGGAATATTGTGAAAGCACACAAAACGGCAATAACTAGCCAGATACTGCCTCTTGTACCGTTACAAGTGCTAAACTGCTATATTGTGATATTTTCGTGAAAGCGCATGCAAGCATCGTGAAACCTTGAAGAACGATGTCATTTAGCGAGAGACAGCGTTCTGTACTGCACTAAGTTGGTGAAAAGCTGTGAAGTCATGCAAATATAGTAATTGTGAACGAAACAGTGTAACAGAGTGTTTTTATATACAAGTGCAAAGGTTAGGTTAGGTTAAGTTATGAAGCGTCAAAAAACCTCATTAAACATTGTCAGTTAGTGAGATGCAATGTTTTTCAGCATTACAAGTCGGAAACTGCGATATCTAGTGTGAAAGCGCATTAAACCGTCGTAATGTTGCAGAAAGCATTGTAAAGTAGCGAGTAAAACGTTTTCTACCAATAGAAGTGCGAAGGTTAGGTTAGGTTGAGTTATGTTAGTTTAAGCTAGGTAGTGTCGTGAAACCACCAAAAACGACGTCATATAACGAGATAGTGTTGTTTTGTTGCGAGTACGAAACTGCGATGTGTGAAACATTGTGAAAGCACACAAAACGACGTGAACTAGCCAGATACTGCGTCTTGTACCGTTACAAGTGCGAAACGTCTATATTTTGATATTCTCGTGAAAGCGCGTGCAAGCATTGTGAAACCTTGAAGAACGATGTCATTTAGCGAGATACAGCGTTCAGTACTGTACTATGTTGGTGAAAAACTGTGAAGACATGCAAATATTGTAATTGTGAACGAAACAGTGTAACAGAGTGTTTTATATATAAGTGCAAAGATTAGGTTAGGTTAAGTTACGAAGCGTCATAAAACCTCATTAAACAATGTCAGCTAGTGAGATGCAATGTTTTTCAGCATTACAAGTGGGAAACTGCGATATCTAGTGTGAAAGCGCATGAAACCGTCGTAATGTTGCAGAAAGCATTGTAAAGTAGCGAGTAAAACGTTTTCTACCAATAGAAGTGCGAAGGTTAGGTTAGGTTGAGTTATGTTAGTTTAAGCTAGGTAGCGTCGTGAAACCACCAAAAACGACGTCGTCTAACGAGATAGTGTTGTTTTGTTGCGAGTACGAAACTGCGATGTGTGAAACATTGTGAAAGCACACAAAACGGCGTGAACTAGCCAGATACTGCGTCTTGTACCGTTACAAGTGCGAAACTTCTATATTGTGATATTCTCGTGAAAGCGCACGCAAGCATCGTGAAACCTTAAAGAACGATGTCATTTAGCGAGATACGGCGTTCTGTACTGTACTATGTTGGTGAAAAACTGTGATGTCATGCAAATCTCGTAATTGTGAACGAAACAGCGTAACAGAGCGTTTGTAGATACATGTGCGAACGTTAGGTTAGGTTAAGTTATGAAGCGTCATAAAACCACTTTAAACAATGTCTCCTAGTGAGATGCAGTGTTTTTCACCATTACAAGTGGGAAACTGCGATATCTATTGTGAAAGCCTAAGAAACTGTCGTAATGTTGCCGAAATCATTGTAAAGTAGCGAGTAAATTGTTTTCTAACGCTAGAAGTGCGAAGGTTAGGTTAGGTTGAGTCATGTTAGTTTAAGCTAGGTAGCTTCGTGAAACCACAAAAAACGACGTCATCTAACGAGATAGTGTTGTTTTGTTGCGAGTAAGAAACTGCGATATGTGAAATGTTGTGAAAGCACACAAAACGGCGTGAACTTGCCATATACTGCGTCTTGTACCGTTACAAATGCGAAACTGATATATTGTGATGTTCTCGTGAAAGCGCATGCAGGCACCGTGAAACCTTAAAGAACGATGTCATTTAGCGAGATACAGCGTTCTGTACTGTACTAAGTTGGTGAAAAGCTGTGAAGTCATGCAAATAAAGTAATTGTGAACAAAACAGTGTAATAGAGCGTTTTTAGATACAAGTGCGAAGCTTAGGTTAGGTTAAGTTATGACGCGTCATAAAACCGCATAAAACAATCTCAGCTAGTGAGATGCAATGTTTTTCAGCATTACAAGTCGGAAGTTGCAATATCTAGTGTGAAAGCGCATGAAACCATCGTAATGTTGCAGAAAGAATTGTAATGTAGCGAGTAAAACGTTTTCTACCAATAGAAGTGCGAAGGTAAGGTTAGGTTGAGTTATGTTAGTTTAAGCTAGGTAGTGTCGTGAAACCACCAAAAACGACGTCATTTAAAGAGATAGTGTTGTTTTGTTGCGAGTACGAAACTGCGATGTGTGAAACATTGTGAAAGCACACAAAACGACGTGAACTAGCCAGATACTGCGTCTTGTACCGTTACAAGTGCGAAACGTCTATATTTTGATATTCTCGTGAAAGCGCATGCAAGCATTGTGAAACCTTGAAGAACGATGTCATTTAGCGAGATACAGCGTTCAGTAGTGTACTATGTTGGTGAGAAACTGTGAGTTCATGCAAATATCGTAATTGTGAACGAAACAGCGTAACAGAGCGTTCTAGATACATGTGCGAAGGTTAGGTTAGGTTAAGTTATCAAGCGTCATAAAACTACTTTAAACAATGTCAGCTAGTGATATGCAGTGTTTTTTACCTTTACAAGTCGAAACTTCGATATTCAATGTGAAAGCGCTTGAAACCGTCGTAATGTTGCAGAAATCATAGTAAAGTAGCGAGTCAAACTTTTTATAACGATAGAAGTGCGAAGGTTAGGTTAGGTTGAGTTATGTTTGTTTAAGCTAGGTAGCGTCGTGAAACCACGAAAAACGACGTCATATAACGAGATAGTGTTGTTTTGTTGCGAGTACAAAGCTGAGATAAGTGAAATATTGGGAAAGCACACGAAACGCCAGGAACTAGCAAGAAACTGCGTCTTGTACAGTGACATGTGCATGTGCTATATTGTGATATTCTCGTGAAAGCGCATGCAAGCACCGTGAAACCTTGAATAACGATGTCATTCAGCGAGATACAGCGTTCAGTACTGTATTAAGTTGGTAAAAAACTGTGAGGTCATGCAAATAACGCAATTGTGAACGAGACAGTGTAACAGGGCGTTTTTAGATACAAGTCCGAAGGTTAGGTTAAGTTATGAAGCGTCATAAAACCGCAATAAACAAAGTCAGCCATTGAGATGCAGTTATTTTCACCATTACAAGTCTGAAACTGCGATATATAATGTGAAAGCGCATCAAACTGTCGTAATGTTGGAGAAAGCATTGTAAAGTAGTGAGTAAAACATTTTCAAACGTTAGAAGTTCGATAATTAGGGTAGGTTGAGTTATGTTAGTTTAAGCTAGGTAGCATCGTAAAACCACCAATAACGACGTCATCTAACGAGATAGTGTTGTTTTGTTGCGAGTACAAAACTGCTATATGTGGAATATTGTGAAAGCACACAAAACGGCAATAACTAGCCAGATACTGCGCCTTGTACCATTACAAGTGCTAAACTGCTATATTGTGATATTTGCGTGAAAGCGCGTGCAAGCATAGTGAAACCTTGAAGAACGATGTCATTTAGCGAGATACAGCGTTCAGTACTGTATTATGTTGGTGAAAAACTGTGAGGACATGCAAATATTGTAATTGTGAACGAAACAGCGTAACAGAGCGTTTTTAGACACAAGTGCGAAGCTTAGGTTAGGTTAAGTTATAAAGCGTCATAAAACCGCATTAAAAATGTCAGCTATTGAGATGCAGTGTTTCATTCATTACAAGTCGGAAACTGCAATATCTAATGTGAAAGCGCATGAAACCGTCGTAATGTTGCAGAAAGCATTGTCAAGTAGCGAGTAAAACGTTTTCAAACGGTAGAAGTTCGAAGGTTAGGGTAGGTTGAGTTATGTTAGTTTAAGCTAGGTAGCATCGTGAAACCACCAAGAACGACGTCATCTAACGAGATAGTGTTGTTTTGTTGCGAGTACAAAACTGCGATATGTGGAATATTGTGAAAGCACACAAAACGGCAATAACTAGCCAGATACTGCCTCTTGTACCGTTACAAGTGCTAAACTGCTATATTGTGATATTTTCGTGAAAGCGCATGCAAGCATCGTGAAACCTTGAAGAACGATGTCATTTAGCGAGAGGCAGCGTTCTGTACTGTACTAAGTTGGTGAAAAGCTGTGAAGTCATGCAAATATAGTAATTGTGAACGAAACAGTGTAACAGAGTGTTTTTATATACAAGTGCAAAGGTTAGGTTAGGTTAAGTTATGAAGCGTCATAAAACCTCATTAAACATTGTCAGTTAGTGAGATGCAATGTTTTTCAGCATTACAAGTCGGAAACTGCGATATCTAGTGTGAAAGCGCATTAAACCGTCGTAATGTTGCAGAAAGCATTGTAAAGTAGCGAGTAAAACGTTTTCCACCAATAGAAGTGCGAAGGTTAGGTTAGGTTGAGTTATGTTATGTGTGCGAAAGCGCAGTCTACTAATCCGTTCGTCTTCACTATGCAGATACTCACCGTTCTCACGAGCTCGCTCCTGACGGCTTTCCTGCCTACCGGACAAATGCCGTATCCCGCCCCCAACACCTTTGTGAATGGCTCCCACAACTGGTGCCATCTCTCGACCGATCTTCACTTCATCGTACCGCCGCCAGATGTCTCGATCTACGTTCCAGCCTGGCCATTCTCGTCAAAGCAAACTTCAACGTCACCGGCTATAAAAGAGTGCCACCCGTCTTCGCCGCTCTGTGGGCTCGGTAGCTGTGCGAAAGCGCAGTCTACTAATCCGTTCGTCTTCACTATGCAGGTTGGTAACACCCAGGTTCTCTTTTGTAAAAAGTCAAGTAATTATTCTCTAGTACAGCTGCCGAGCCCGCAGTGCTGTGTTGCTATTGTTGTCGAATGTTTTCAAGTGCTGCGCTCATTACTGCTTTTGGGAGGGGATATTGAAACCAACCCGGGGCCTCCAGATACCATACATGCTGTACTCACCGAGCTGAAAAATCTTTCTGTAGCACAAACCAAATTGATCTCGGAACTTCAAACTGTTAAAGATCATCTGCGATCAACTGACGCAGCACTGAATGATGTATGCAAGCGTCTGACTAATCTGGAAACGCATTACTGTCAACTTTCAAGCATGCGCAGAGAGCTAGATGACACAAAAACCTTAACCACTGATATCACCCGGCATTATCATAACTTTCAATCCCGTGCAGACGTTAGCGAAAACCATTCCCGCCGAAATAACCTGATATTTTATGGTATTCCTGATCCTAATCCCAAAGAATCCTTTGCCGATTCAGAGGCAACAGTTATTCGGTGTATCACTGAAAACCTTGAACTAGAAATACAGTCTTCACAAGTGGAACGCGCACACCGCCTTGGTCGCCATTCGCCTGACCGCGTCCGTCCTGTAATTGTAAAATTTAGTTCGTTTAAGGTCAAACAGTCGATCTTGTCGGAAGGCAAGAAATTTAAAGACACTAACTACAGCGTTGGTGAGGACTTTTCCCCTGCCGTCCGACATGCACGAAGACACCTTGTCACTTTTGCCAGATCAAAATCTACAGCATTTAAATTAAGCTTCAAAACTTTGCTCATAGGTTCTAAACGCTACGTCTTTGATGAATCTTCCCAGGCAGTGAAGGAAGTAACCTAGCAATCACTGCATCGTCCGTTATCATCAACTAATCCGCAACCAACGCAGCAAACTACCGTGTCTCTTTCCGTAATCTTCACCAACATTCGCAGTTTCATTTCGAAACGCGAAATTGTCTCTAATCTTGTTTCATCATCCAGTAGTAACTTGCTTTTATTAACAGAAACATGGCTTAATAGTGACGTAAGCGATCAGGAAGCTCTAGCTGACTTACCTAATTTTCAGATCTTCCGTAAGGACCGGGACGGCAGAATGGGAGGAGGGGTGCTCATTGCTGTTAGCCAGGACCTACCCGCAACTTTTGTGAATATTTCGTCAGACTTGGAAATAATATGGATAAAACACCAAGCTGTACCGCAATCAGTTTTAATTGGCGTGTGCTACAGGCCCCCACATAGGAATCCTGACTTTCCCGGCAAGCTTAATTCGGTGCTAAATGAACTTTCAACAAAGTACCCTAATGCCCATATTATCTTGTTTGGCGACTTTAATTTCCCGAATATTGACTGGCCTAATCTAACTGTTAACGGAGGGCTACAGAGTGAGGCGAGTGAATTTGTTAATGTATGTCTAAACTTCAACCTAGCTCAAGTTGTCACCAAACCAACCCGCGTTACCCAAGACTGTGAAAACATATTAGACCTAATACTAACCAGTATTCCTGATAGTGTAACATCTATTTCCTACTTGTCAGAAATAAGCGACCATAAAGTAATTCAAGCCGACATTTTAATCACTCCTCCAAAACAACGAACCACCAAAAAAACCATACGACTATATGATAAAGGAAACTACACTGCTATAAATGATGAATTAAACTGTTTTCTTCCAATATTCAAAGATAATTTTCTTTATCGCACGGTGCATGATAACTGGAAGTTATTTAAGGATAAATGTGATACACTGGTCGAAAAATTCATCCCTAAGCTCAGTTTCCGTGCCTGTTCCCAAAAACCATGGTTTACTAAAACGCTCAAAAAATTAGAAAATAAGAAAAAACGCCTTTTTCGTTCCGCCAAGCAACAGAATATCGAAAACGCATGGTTAAAATATTATGCTGCTGAAAAAGCTTACCTCACGGCAATACGAAACGCTAAGCATTCTTTTTTTCACTCTCATTTACCGAAATTGCTTGCTAGTAACCCTAGGAAATTTTGGCAGGTCATAAATCCCAACCACTCGTGCACTATCGCTCTCACTAATGAAGCAGGTGACGTGGCCACTGACTCGGAATGTGCCGACCTGTTTAATAGAGCTTTCTCATCGGTTTTTAGCACAGAAACTGACATTCCACCCCCACCACAGCCTACCGTAGTCAGTACTTCCATGCCGCCCATTCTTTTTGTTGAACCAGGAGTTTTGGCAATCATTGATAAACTTAAATTATCTTCATCATCAGGTATCGACAACATAAATTCAAAATTTCTAAAGAACACTCAACAGATCTGTGCAAAATTTTTGTGTCTACTTTACTCGCAGTCTCTTTCCACGGGTGAGCTTTCTAGTGATTGGAAACATGGAAATATCACCCCAGTATTCAAATCGGGTATTAGAGAGTCACCCCTCAATTACCGACCAATTTCATTAACTAGCATTCCATGCAAAATCATCGAACATGTCATCTACACCCGGATTATGGACTTCCTAGACTCAAATAACTTTTTCAATTCCGCGCAGCATGGCTTTCGTAAAGGTTTGTCGTGCGAGACTCAACTGGCTATGTTTTCGCACGACTTGCATATTAACTTGGATTCTAACGTACAGACTGATGCCATATTCCTGGACTTTGCGAAGGCATTCGATAAAGTACCACATAAACGCCTTCTGTTGAAACTTTCCCGCTTAAACTTACACCCCGACGTCCTAAAGTGGATCCGTGAATTTTTAAGAAACCGCACTCAAGCTGTCTCTGTTAACAATGCTACCTCTACTTCACTTCCGGTAACATCTGGTGTCCCGCAGGGGTCGGTTCTGGGCCCGATTTTATTCCTGATATTTATTAACGATCTTCCATCTCATGTATCCTGTAAAATCCGAATGTTTGCCGATGATTGTATTATTTACCACACTGTTTGTAACGCTTCTGATCAATTAGCTCTACAGAGTGATCTTAACAATGTAAAACAATGGTGCGATGATTGGCTAATGGAACTTAACCCTCACAAACGCAAAGCCTTATCCTTCACCCGCCGGCGTTCTCCACTTGTTTTTCCATATTCCATCAGTAATATTCCAGTTGAAACTGTTAATTCCTTTAAATATCTGGGGGTCACACTCTGCAACGATCTTTCATGGGGTTTGCATATCACGAAAGTCATATCATCGGCAAACAAAACATTGGGATTCTTGCGACGTCATCTACGTAACGCACCTAGAAATGTAAAATTATTAGCTTACAAAAGCCTTGTTAGAACTAAACTTGAATATGCTTCCCCAATCTGGAGCCCGCATCAGGCCTATCTTGAAGACGCCCTTGAGTGTATTCAAAACCGTGCCGCTAGGTTTATCAATAATTCTTACTCCAGTGACGTCAGCGTATCTTCACTTAAGGCAGAACTTCAACTGCCCCTCCTTTCCCTCCGCCGCCGTATCGCCAGTCTTTCGTTATTTCATAAGTTTTTTCACAGCTCGATGCGCATGCCACCTTATTTTGTTCCCCCAGCGTACATCTCTCAACGAACTAATCATCCACTTCAAGTCGGACGCCCACGTGCACGCACCGTTACTTTTTCAACATCATTTTTTCCTCGCACGGCAGTTGCCTGGAATGGCCTTTCAGGCGACATTCCTGCCATTACTTGTACTTCTACCTTCACAACCAGTATCACTAATCATCTTTCATTTTAGGACAAACGATTGTTTTCTGCTCAATTTTTATGTACCCACCCCTTATGTAATGCCCCGCAAGGGGTCTTTAAGGAAATAAAATGAAATGAAATGAAATGAAATGTTAGTTTAAGCTAGGTAGTGTCGTGAAACCACCAAAAACGACGTCATATAACGAGATAGTGTTGTTTTGTTGCGAGTACGAAACTGCGATGTGTGAAACATTGTGAAAGCACACAAAACGACGTGAACTAGCCAGATACTGCGTCTTGTACCGTTACAAGTGCGAAACGTCTATATTTTGATATTCTCGTGAAAGCGCGTGCAAGCATTGTGAAACCTTGAAGAACGATGTCATTTAGCGAGATACAGCGTTCAGTAGTGTACTATGTTGGTGAGAAACAGTGAGTTCATGCAAATATCGTAATTGTGAACGAAACAGCATAACAGAGCGTTCTAGATACATGTGCGAATACTAGGTTAGGTTAAGGAATGAAGCGTCTTAAAACTACTTTAAACAATGTCAGCTAGTGAGATGCAGTGTTTTTCACCTTTACAAGTCGGAAACTGCGATATTTAATGTGAAAGCGCATGAAACCGTCGTAATATTGCAGAAATCATAGTAAAGTAGCGAGTCAAACATTTTATAACGATAGAAGTGCGAAGGTTAGGTTAGGTTGAGTTATGATAGTTTAAGCTAGGTAGCGTCGTGAAACCACGAAAAACGACGTCTTATAACGAAATAGTGTTGTTTTGTTGCGAGTACAAAGCTGAGATAGGTGAAATATTGTGAAAGAACACGAAACGCCATGAACTAGCGAGAAACTGCGTCTTGTACAGTGACATGTGCATGTGCTATATTGTGATAATCTTTTGAAAGCGCATGCAAGCACCGTGAAACCTTGAATAACGATGTCATTCAGCGAGATACAGCGTACAGTACTGTATCAAGTTGGTAAAAAACTGTGAGGTCATGCAAATAACGCAATTGTGAACGAGACAGTGTAACAGAGCGTTTTTAGATACAAGTGCGAAGGTTAGGTCAGGTTAAGTTATGAAGCGTCATAAAACCGCAATAAACAATGTCAGCCATTGAGCTGCAGTGTTTTTCACCATTACAAGTCTGAAACTGCGATATATATTGTGAAAGCGCATGAAACTGTCGTAATGTTGCAGAAAGCATTGTAAAGTAGCGAGTAAAACGTTTTCAAAGGTTGGAAGTTCAAAGGTTAGGGTAGGTTGAGTTATGTTAGTTTAAGCTAGGTAGCTTCGTGAAAAAACCAAAAACGACGTCATCTAACGAGATAGTGCTGTTTTGTTGCGAGTAAGAAACTGCGATATGTGAAATGTTGTGAAAGCACACAAAACGGCGTGAACTTGCCATATACTGCGTCTTGTACCGCTACATGTGTGAAACTGCTATATTGTGATATTCTCGTGAAAGCGCATGCAAGCACCGTGAAACCTTCAATAACGAAGTCATTTAGCGAGATACAGCGTTCAGTACTGTATTAAGTTGGTAAAAAGCTTTGAGGTCATGCAAATATACCGAAATTGTGAACGAGAAATTGTAACAGAGCGTTTTTAGATACAAGTGCGGAGGTTAGGTTAGGTTAAGTTATGAAGCGTCATAAAACCGCAATAAACAATGTCAGCTATTAGGATGCAGTGTTTTTCACCAATACAAGTCGGGTGCTGCGATATCTAATGTGAAAGCACTTGAAACCGTCGTAATGTTCCAGAAAGCATTGTAAAGTAGCGAGTAAAACGTTTTCTACCGACAGAAGTGCGAAGGTTAGGTTAGGTTGAGGTATGTTAGTTTAAGCTAGGTAGCATCGTGAAACCACTAAAAACGACATCATCTAACGAGATAGTGTTGTTTTGTTGCGAGTATGAAACTTCAATATGTGAAATATTGTGAAAGCACACAAAACGGCAATAACTAGCCAGATACTGTGTCTTGTATTGTTACAAGTGCGAAACTTCTATATTGTGATATTCTCGTGAAACCGCACGCAAGCATCGTGAAACCTTAAAGAACGATGTCATTCAGCAAGATACAGCGTTCTGTACCCTACTATGTGTGTGAAAAACTGTGAGGTCATGCGAATATCGTAATTGTGAACGAAACAGCGTAACAGAGCGTTTTTAGATACATGTGCGAAGGGTAGGTTAGGTTAAGTTATGGAGCGTCATAAAACCGCTTTAAACAATGTCAGCTAGTGAGACGCAGTGTTTTTCACCATTACAAGTCGGAAACTGCGATATCTATTGTGAAAGCGTAAGAAACCGTCGTAATGTTGCAGAAATCATTGTAAAGTAGCGAGTAAATTGTTTTCTAACGCTAGAATTGGAAGGTTAGGTTAGGTTGAGTTATGTTAGTTTAAGCTAGGTAGCGTCGTGAAACCACCAAATCGACGTCATCTAAACGATATAGTGTTGTTTTGTTGCGAGTACGAAACTGCAATGTGTGAAACATTGTGAAAGCACACGAAACGGCCTGAACTAGCCAGATACTGCGTCTTGTACCGTTACCTCGGCGAAACTTCTATATTGTGATATTCTCGTGAAAGCGCACACAAGCATCGTGAAACCTTAAAGAACGATGTCATTTAGCGAGAGACAGCGTTCTGTACTGTACTAAGTTGGTGAAAAGCTGTGAAGTCATGCAAATATAGTAATTGTGAACGAAACAGTGTAATAGAGCCTTTTTAGATACAAGTGCGAAGCTTTGGTTAGATTAAGTTATGACGCCTCATAAAACCGCATTAAACAATCTCAGCTAGTGAGATGCAACGTTTTTCAGCAATACAAGTCGGAAACTGCAATATCTAGTGTGAAAGCGCATGAAACCGTCGTAATGTTGCAGAAATTATAGTAAAGTAGCGAGTCAAACATTTTATAACGATAGAAGGGCGAAGGTTAGGTTAGGTTGAGTTATGTTAGTTTAAGCTAGGTAGCGTCGTGAAACGACGAAAAACGACGTCATATAACGAGATAGTGTTGTTTTGTTGCGAGTACGAAACTGCGATGTGTGAAACATTGTGAAAGCACACAAAACGACGTGAACTAGCCAGATACTGCGTCTTGTGCGTTTACAAGTGCGAAACGTCTATATTTTGATATTCTCGTGAAAGCGCATGCAAGCATCGTGAAACCTTGAAGAACGATGTCATTTAGCGAGATACAGCGTTCAGTACAGTACTATGTTGGTGAGAAACTGTGAGTTCATGCAAATATCGTAATTTTGAACGAAACAGCATAACAGAGCGTTTTAGATACATGTGCGAAGGTTAGGTTAGGTTAAGGTATGAAGCGTCATAAAACTACTTTAAACAATGTCAGCTAGTGAGATGCAGTGTTTTTCACTTTTACAAGTCGGAAACGGCGATATATATTGTGAAAGCGCATGAAACCGTCGTAATGTTGCAGAAATCATAGTAAAGTAGCGAGTCAAACATTTTATAACGATAGATGGGCGAAGGTTAGGTTAGGTTGAGTTATGTTAGTTTAAGCTAGGTAGCGTCGTGAAACGACGAAAAACAACGTCATATAACGAGATAGTGTTGTTTTGTTGCGAGTACAAAGCTGAGATAGGTGAAATATTGTGAAAGCACACAAAACGCCATGAACTAGCCAGAAACTGCGTCTTTACAGTGACATGTGCATGTGCTATATTGTGATAATCTTTTGAAAGCGCATGCAAGCCCCGTGAAACCTTGAATAACGATGTCATTCAGCGAGATACATCGTACAGTACTGTATTAAGTTGGTAAAAAACTGTGAGGTCTTGCAAATAACGCAATTGTGAACGAGACAGTGTAACAGAGCGTTTTTAGATACAAGTGCGAAGGTTAGGTCAGGTTAAGTTATGAAGCGTCATAAAACCGCAATAAACAATGTCAGCCATTGAGCTGCAGTGTTTTTCACCATTACAAGTCTGAAACTGCGATATATATTGTGAAAGCGCATGAAACTGTCGTAATCTTGCAGAAAGCATTGTAAAGTAGCGAGTAAAAGGTTTTCAAAGGTTGGAAGTTCAAAGGTTAGGGTAGGTTGAGTTATGTTAGTTTAAGCTAGGTAGCCTCGTGAAACCACCAAGAACGACGTCATGTAACGAGATAGTGTTGTTTTGTTGCGAGTACAAAACTGCGATATGTGGAATATTGTGAAAGCACACAAAACGGCAATAACTAGCCAGATACTGCCTTTTGTACCGTTACAAGTGCTAAACTGCTATGATGTGATATTTTCGTGAAAGCGCATGCAAGCATCGTGAAACCTTGAAGAACGATGTCATTCAGCGAGATACAGCGTTCTGTACTGTACTAAGTTGGTGAAAAGTTGTGAAGTCATGCAAATATCGTAATTGTGAACGAAACAGTGTAATAGAGCGTTTTTAGATACAAGTCCGAAGCTTAGGTTAGGTTAAGTTATGACGCGTCATAAAACCACATTAAACAATGTCAGCTAGTGAGATGCAATGTTTTTCAGCATTACAAGTCGGAAACTGCGATATCTAATGTGAAAGTGCATGAAACCGTCGTAATGTTGCAAAAAGCATTGTAAAGTAGCGAGTAAAACGTTTTCTACCGATAGAAGTGCGAAGGTTAGGTTACGTTGAGGTATGTTAGTTTAAGCTAGGTAGCGTCGTGAAACCACCAAAAACGACGTCGTCTAACGAGATAGTGTTGTTTTGTTGCGAGTACGAAACTGCGATGTGTGAAACATTGTGAAAGCACACAAAACGGCGTGAACTAGCCAGATACTGCGTCTTGTACCGTTACAAGTGCGAAACTTCTATATTGTGATATTCTCGTGAAAGCGCACGCAAGCATCGTGAAACCTTAAAGAACGATGTCATTTAGAGAGATACAGCGTTCTGTACTGTATTATGTTGGTGAAAAATTGTGAGGTCATGCAAATATCGTAATTGTGAACGAAACAGCGTAACAGAGCGTTTGTAGATGCATGTGCGAAGGTTTGGTTAGGTTAAGTTATGAAGCGTCATAAAACCACTTTAAACAATGTCAGCTCGTGAGATGCAGTGTTTTTCACCATTACAAGTCGGAAACTGCGATATCTGTTGTGAAAGCGCATGAAACCGTCGTAATGTTGCAGAAAGCTTTGTAAAGTGGCGAGTAAAACGTTTTCTACCAATAGAAGTGCGAAGGTTAAATTAGGTTGAGTTATGTTAGTTTAAGCTAGGTAGCGTCGTGAAACCACCAAAAACGATGTCGTCTAACGAGATAGTGTTGTTTTGTTGCGAGTACAAAACTGCGATGTGTGAAACAATGTGAAAGCATACAAAACGGCGTGAAGTAGCCAGATACTGCGTCTTGTACCGTTACAAGTGCGAAACTTCTATATTGTGATATTCTCGTGAAAGCGCACGCAAGCATCGTGAAACCTTAAAGAACGATGTCATTTAGCGAGATACAGCGTTCTGTACTGTACTATGTTGGTGAAAAACTGCGAGGTCATGCAAATATCGTAATTGTGAACGAAACAGCGTAACAGAGCGTTTTTAGATACATGTGCGAAGGTTAGGTTAGGTTAAGTTATGAAGCGTCATAAAACCACTTTAAACAATGTCAGCTAGTGAGATGCAGTGTTTTTCACCATTACAAGTCGGGAACTGCGATATCTATCTTGAAAGCGTAAGAAACCGTCGTAATGTTGCAGAAATCATTGTAAAGTAGCGAGTAAATTGTTTTCTAACGCTAGAAGTGCGAAGGTTAGGTTAGGTTGAGTTATGTTAGCTTAAGCTAGGTAGCCTCGTGAAAAAACCAAAAACGACGTCATCTAACGAGATAGTTTTGTTTTGTTGCGAGTAAGAAACTGCGATATGTGAAATGTTGTGAAAGCACACAAAACGGCGTGAACTTGCCATATACTGCGTCTTGTACCGCTACATGTGTGAAACTGCTATATTGTGATATTCTCGTGAAAGCGCATGCAAGCACCGTGAAACCTTCAATAACGAAGTCATTTAGCGAGATACAGCGTTCAGTACTGTATTAAGTTGGTAAAAAGCTGTGAGGTCATGCAAATATACCGCAATTGTGAACGAGAAATTGTAACAGAGCATTTTTAGATACAAGTGCGGAGGTTAGGTTAGGTTAAGTTATGAAGCGTCATAAAACCGCAATAAACAATGTCAGCTATTAGGATGCAGTGTTTTTCACCATTACAAGTCGGGTGCTGCGATATCTAATGTGAAAGCACTTGAAACCGTCGTAATGTTCCAGAAAGCTTTGTAAAGTAGCGAGTAAAACGTTTTCTACCGACAGAAGTGCGAAGGTTAGGTTAGGTTGTGGTATGTTAGTTTAAGCTAGGTAGCATCGTGAAACCACTAAAAACGACATCATCTAACGAGATAGTGTTGTTTTGTTGCGAGTATGAAACTTCAATATGTGAAATATTGTGAAAGCACACAAAACGGCAATAACTAACCAGATACTGTGTCTTGTATCGTTACAAGTGCGAAACTTCTATATTGTGATATTCTCGCGAAAGCGCACGCAAGCATCGTGAAACCTTAAAGAACGATGTCATTCAGCAAGATACAGCGTTCTGTACCCTACTATGTGTGTGAAAAACTGTGAGGTCATGCAAATATCGTAATTGTGAACGAAACAGCGTAACAGAGCGTTTTTAGATACATGTGCGAAGGGTGGGTTAGGTTAAGGTATGAAGCGTCATAAAACCGCTTTAAACAATGTCAGCTAGTGAGATGCAGTGTTTTTCACCATTCGAAGTCGGAAACTGCGATATCAATTGTGAAAGCGCATGAAACCGTCGTAATGTTGCAGAAATCATAGTAAAGTAGCGAGTAAAATGTTTTCTAACGCTAGAAGTGCGAAGGTTAGCTTAGGTTGAGTTATGTTTGTTTAAGCTAGGTTGCATCGTGAAACCACCAAAAACGACGTCATCTAACGAGATAGTGTTGTTTCGTTGCGAGTACAAAGCTGAGATAGGTGAAATATTGTGAAAGCACACAAAACGCCATGAACAAGCCAGATAGTGCGTCTTGTACAGTTACATGTGTGAAACTGCTATATTGTGATATTCTCGTGAAAGCGCATGCAAGCACCGTGAAACCTTCAATAACGAAGTAATTTAGCGAGATACAGCGTTCAGTAATGTATTAGGTTGGTAAAAAACTGTGAGGTCATGCAAATACCGCAATTGTGAACGAGACATTGTAACAGAGCGTTTTTAGATACAAGTGCGGAGGTTATGTTAGGTTAAGTTATGAAGCGTCATAAAACCGCAATAAACAATGTCAGCTATTGAGATGCAGTGTTTTTCATCATTACAAGGCGGAAACTGCGATATCTAATGTGAAAGCGCATGAAACTGTCGTAATGTTGAAGAAAGCATTGTAAAGTAGCGAGTAAAACGTTTTCCAACGCTAGAAGTTTGAAGGTTATGTTACGTTGAGGTATGTTAGTTTAAGCTAGGTAGCTTGGTGAAACCACCAAGAACGACGTCAACTAACGAGATAGTGTTGTTTTGTTGCGAGTACAAAACTGCGATATGTGAAATATTGTGAAAGTGCACAAAACGGCAATAACTAGCCAGATACTGCGTCTTTTACCGTTACAAGTGCGAAACTGCTATATTGTGACAATCTCGTGAAAGCGCATGCAAGCACCGTGAAACTTTGAATAACGAAGTCATTTAGCGAGATACAGCGTTCAGTACTGTATTAGGTTGGTAAAAAACTGTGAGGTCATGCAAATACCGCAAATGTAAACGAGACAGTGTAACAGAGCGTTTTTAGATACAAGTGCGAAGGTTAGGTTAGGTTAAGTTATGAAGCGTCATGAAACCGCAATAAACAATGTCAGCTATTGAGATGCAGTGTTTTTCACCATCACAAGTCGGAAACTGCGATATCTAGTTTGAAAGCGCATGAAACCGTCGTAATGTTCAGAAAGCCTTGTAAAGTAGTGAGTAAAACGTTTTCTACCAATAGAAGTGCGAAGGTTAGGTTAGGTTGAGTTATGCTAGTTTAAGCTAGGTAGCGTCGTGAAACCACCAAAAACGACGTCATCTAACGAGATAGTGTTGTTTTCTTGCGAGTACAAAACTGCGATGTGTGAAACAATGTGAAAGCACACAAAACGGCGTGAAGTAGCCAGATACTGCGTCTTGTACCGTTACAAGTGCGAAACTTCTATATTGTGATATTCTCGTGAAAGCGCACGCAAGCATCGTGAAACCTTAAAGAACGATGTCATTTAGCGAGATACAGCGTTCTGTACTGTACTATGTTGGTGAAAAACTGCGAGGTCATGCAAATATCGTAATTGTGAACGAAACAGCGTAACAGAGCGTTTTTAGATACATGTGCGAAAGTTAGGTTAGGTTAAGTTATGAAGCGTCATAAAACCGCATTAAACAATCACAGCTAGTGAGATGCAATGTTTTTCAGCATTACAAGTCGGAAACTGCGATATCTAGTTTGAAAGCGCATGAAACCGTCATAATGTTGCAGAAAGCCTTGTAAAGTAGCGAGTAAAACGTTTTCTATCAATAGAAGTGCGAAGGCTAGGTTAGGTTCAGTTATGTTAGTTTAAGCTAGGTAGCGTCGTGAAACCACCAAAAACGACGTCATGTAACGAGATAGTGTTGTTTGGTTGCGAGTAGGAAACTGCGATATGTGAAATATTGTGAAAGTACACAAAACGGCAATAACTAGCCAGATACTGCGTCTTGTACCGTTACAAGTGCGAAACTGCTATATTGTTATATTCTCATGAAAGCGCATGCAAGCACCGTGAAACCTTATAACGATGTCATTTAGCGAGATACAGCGTTCAGTACTGTATTAGGTTGGTAAAAAACTGTGAGGTCATGCAAATACCGCAATTGTGAACGAGACATTGTAACAGAGCGTTTTTAGATACAAGTGCGAAGGTTATGATAGGTTAAGTTATGAAGCGTCATAAAACCGCAATAAACAATGTCAGCTATTGAGATGCAGTGTTTTTCGTCATTACAAGTCGGAAACTCCGATATCTAGTTTGAAAGCGCATGAAACCGTCCTAATGTTGCAGAAAGCCTTGTAAAGTAGCGAGTAAAACGTTTTCTACCAATAGAAGTGCGAAGGTTAGGATAGGTTGAGTTATGTTAGTTTAAGCTAGGTAGCGTCGTGAAACCACCAAAAACGACGTCGTCTAACGAGATAGTGTTGTTTTGTTGCGAGTACGAAACTGCGATGTGTGAAACGTCGTGAAAGCACACAAAACGGCGTGAAGTACCCAGATACTGCGTCTTGTACCGTTACAAGTGCGAAACTTTTATATTGTGATATTCTCGTCAAAGCGCACGCAAGCATCGTGAAACCTTAAAGAACGATGTCATTAAGCGAGATAAAGCGTTCTGTACTGCACTATGTGGGTGAAAAACTGTGAGGTCATGCAAATATTGTAATTGTGAACGAAACAGCGTAACAGAGCGTTTTTAGATACATGTGCGAAAGTTAGGTTAGGTTAAGTTATGAAGCGTCATAAAACCACTTTAAACAATGTCAGCTAGTGAGATGCAGGGTTTTTCACCTTTACAAGTCGGAAACTGTGATATACATTGTAAAAGCGCATGAAACCGTCGTAATGTTGCAGAAATCATTGTAAAGTAGCGAGTAAAGTGTTTTCTAACGCTAGAAGTGCGAAGGTTAGGTTAGGTTGAGTTATGTTAGTTTAAGCTAGGTAGCTTCGTGAAACCACCAAAAACGACGTCATCTAAAGAGATAGTGTTGTTTTGTTGCGAGTAAGAAACTGCGATATGTGAAATGTTGTGAAAGCACACAAAACGGCGTGAACTTGCCATATACTGCGTCTTGTACCGTTACAAGTGCGAAACTGATCTATTGTGTTGTTCTCGTGAAAGCGCATGCAAGCATCGTGAAACCTTAAAGAACGATGTCATTTAGCGAGATACAGCGTTCTGTACTGTATTATGTTGGTGAAAAACTGTGAGGTCATGCAAATACCGCAAATGTAAACGAGACAGTGTAACAGAGCGTTTTTAGATACAAGTGCGAAGGTTAGGTTAGGTTAAGTTATGAAGCGTCATGAAACCGCAATAAACAATGTCAGCTATTGAGATGCAGTGTTTTTCACCATCACAAGTCGGAAACTGCGATATCTATCGTGAAAGCGTAAGAAACCGTCGTAATGTTGCAGAAATCATTGTAAAGTAGCGAGTAAATTGTTTTCTAACGCTAGAAGTGCGAAGGTTAGGTTAGGTTGAGTAATGTTAGTTTAAGCTAGGTAGCTTCGTGAAACCACCAAAAACGACGTCATCTAACGAGATAGTGTTGTTTTGTTACGAGTAAGAAACTGCGATATGTGAAATGTTGTGAAAGCACACAAAACGGCGTGAACTTGCCATATACTGCGTCTTGTACCGTTACAAGTGCGAAACTGATATATTGTGTTGTTCTCGTGAAAGCGCATGCAGGCATCGTGAAACCTTAAATAACGATGTCATTTAGCGAGATACAGCGTTCTGTACTGTACTAAGTTGGTGAAAAGCTGTGAAGTCATGCAAATATAGTAATTGTGAACGAAACAGTGTAATAGAGCGTTTTTATATACAAGTGCGAAGCTTAGGTTAGGTTAAGTTATGACGCGTCATAAAACCGCATTAAACAATCTCAGCTAGTGAGATGCAATGTTTTTCAGCATTACAAGTCGGAAACGGCGATATCTAGTTGGAAAGCGCACGAAACCGTCGTAATGTTGCAGAAAGCCTTGTAAAGTAGCGAGTAAAACGTTTTCTACCAATAGAAGTGCGAAGGTTAGGTTAGGTTGAGTTATGTTAGTTTAAGCTAGGTAGCGTCGTGAAACCACCAAAATCGACGTCATCTAACGAGATAGCGTTGTTTTGTTGCGAGTACGAAACTGCGATGTGTGAAACATTGTGAAAGCACACAAAACGACGTGAACTAGCCAGATACTGCGTCATGTACCGTTACAAGTGCGAAACTTCTATATTGTGTTATTCTCGTGAAAGCGCACGCAAGCATCGTGAAACCTTAAAGAACGAGGCAATTTAGCGAGATATAGCGTTCTGTACTGTACTAAGTTGGTGAAAAGCTGTGAAGTCATGCAAATATAGTAATTGTGAACGAAACAGTGTAATAGAGCGTTTTTTATACAAGTGCGAAGCTTAGGTTAGGTTAAGTTATGACGCGTCATAAAACCGCATTAAACAATCTCAGCTAGTGAGATGCAATGTTTTTCAGCATTACAAGTCGGAAACTGCGATATCTAGTTTGAAAGCGCATGAAACCGTCGTAATGTTGCAGAAAGCCTTGTAAAGTAGCGAGTAAAACGTTTTCTACCAATAAAAGTGCGAAGGTTAGGTTAGGTTGAGTTACGTTAGTTTAAGCTAGGTAGCGTCGTGAAACCACCAAAAACGACGTCATCTAACGAGATAGCGTTGTTTTGTTGCGAGTACGAAACTGCGATGTGTGAAACATTGTGAAAGCACACAAAACGACGTGAACTAGCCAGATACTGCGTCATGTACCGTTACAAGTGCGAAACTTCTATATTGTGTTATTCTCGTGAAAGCGCACGCAAGCATTGTGAAACCTTAAAGAACGATGTCATTTAGCGAGATAAAGCGTTCTGTACTGCACTATGTTGGTGAAAAACTGTGAGGTCATGCAAATATTGTAATTGTGAACGAAACAGCGTAACAGAGCGTTTTTAGATACAAGTGCGAAGGTTAGGTTAGGTTAAGTTATGAAGCGTCATGAAACCGCAATAAACAATGTCAGCTATTTAGATGCAGTGTTTTTCACCATCACAAGTCAGAAACTGCAATATCTAATGTGAAAGCGCATGAAACTGTCGTAATGTTGCAGAAATCATTGTAAAGTAGCGAGTAAAACGTTTTCTAACGCTAGAAGTTCGAAGGTTAGGGTAGGTTGAGTTATGTTAGTTTGAGCTAGGTAGCATCGTGAAACCACCAAAAACGACGTCATGTAACGAGATAGTGTTGTTTGGTTGCGAGTACGAAACTGCGATATGTGAAGTATTGTGAAGGCACACAAAACGGCAATACCTAGCCAGATACTGCGTCTTGTACCGTTACAAGTGCGAAACTTCTAAATCGTGATATTCTCGTGAAAGCGCACGCAAGCAACGTGATACCTTAAAGAACGATGTCATTTAGCAAGGTACAACGTTCTGTACTGTACTATGTTGGTGAAAAACTGTGAGTTCATGAAATATCGTAATTGTGAACGAAACAGTGTAACAGAGTGTTTTTATATACAAGTGCGAAGGTTAAGTTAGGTTAAAATACGAAGCGTCAATAAACAATGTCAGCTAGTGAGATGCAGTGCTTTTCCCCATTACAAGTCGGGTGCTTCGATATCTAATGTGAAAGCACATGAAACCGTCGTAATGTTCCAGAAAGCATTGTAAAGTAGCGAGTAAAACGTTTTCTACCGACAGAAGTGCGAAGGTTAGGTTAGGTTGAGGTATGTTAGTTTAAGCTAGGTAGCATCGTGAAACCACCAAAAACGACGTCATCTAACGAGATTGTGTTGTTTTGTTGCGAGTATGAAACTTTGATATGTGAAATATTGTGAAAGCACACAAAACGGCAATAACTAGCCAGATACTGTGTCTTGTATCGTTACAAGTGCGAAACTTCTATATTGTGATATTCTCGTGAAAGCGCACGCAAGCATCGTGAAACCTTAAAGAACGATGTCATTTAGCAAGATACAGCGTTCTATACCCTACTATGTGTGTGAAAAACTGTGAGGTCATGCAAATATCGTAATTGTGAACGAAACAGCGTAACAGAGCGTTTTTTAATACATGTGCGAAGGGTAGGTTAGGTTAAGTTATGAAGCCTCATAAAACCGCTTTAAACAATGTCAGCTAGTGAGATGCCGTGTTTTTCACCATTACAAGTCGGAAACTGCGATATCTAATGTGAAAGCGCATGAAACCGTCGTAATGTTGCAGAAATCATTGTAAAGTAGCGAGTAAAACGTTTTCGAACGCTAGAAGTTCCAAGGTTAGGATAGGTTGAGTTATGTTACTTTAAGCTAGGTAGCATAGTGAAACCACCAAGAACGACGTCATCTAACGAGATAGTGTTGTTTTGTTGCGAATAGGAAACTGCGATATGTGAAATATTGTGAAAGCACACAAAACGGCAATAACTAGCCAGATACTGCGTCTTGTACTGTTACAAGTGCGAAACTGCTATATTGTGATATTCTCATGAAAGCGCATGCAAGCACCGTGAAACCTTCAATAACGATGTCAATTAGCGAGATACAGCGTTCAGTATTGTATTATGTTGGTAAAAAACTGTGAGGTCATGCAGATACCCTAATTGTGAACGAGACAGTGTAACAGAGTGTTTTTAGATACAAGTGCGAAGGTTAGGTTAGGTTCAGTTATGAAGCGTCATAAAACCGCAATAAACAAATTCAGCTATTGAGATGCAGTGTTTTTCACCATTACAAGTCGGAAACTGCGATATCTAATGTGAAAGCGCATGAAACCGTCGTAGTGTTGCAGAAATCATTGTAACGTAGCGAGTAAAACGTTTTCTAACGCTAGAAGTTCGAAGGATAGGTAGGTTGAGTTATGTTAGTTTAAGCTAGGTACTATAGTGAAACCACCAAGAACGACGTCATCTAACGAGATAGTGTTGGTTTGTTGCGAGTATGAAACTGCAGTATACGAAATATTGTGATAGCACACAAAACGGCAATAACTACCCAGATACTGCGTCTTGTACCGTTACGTGTGCGAAACTGCTATATTGTGATATTATAGTGAAAGCGCATGCAAGCACTGTGAAACCTTGAATAACGATGTCATTTAGCGAGATACAGCGTTCAGTACTGTAGAATGTTGGTGAAAAACTGTGAGGTCATGAAAATGTCGTAATTGTGAACGAAACCGCGTAACAGAGCGTTTTTAGATACAAGTGCGAAAGTTAGGTTAAGTTAAGTTTTGAAGTGTCATAAAACCGCAATAAACAATGTTAGCTATTGAGATGCAGTGTGTTTCACCATTACAAGTTGTAAACTGTGATATCTAGTGTGAAAGCGCATGAAACCGTCGTAATGTCGCAGAAAGCATTGTAAAGTAGCGAGTAAAACGTTTTCTACCAATAGAAGTGCGAAGGTTAGGTTAGGTTGAGTTATGTTAGTTTAAGCTAGGTAGCGTCGTGAAACCACCAAAAACGACGTCTTCTAACGAGATAGTGTTTTTTTGTTGCGAGTACGAAACTGCGATGTGTGAAACATTGTGAAAGCACACAAAACGGCAATAACGAGCCAGATACTGCGTCTTGTACCGTTACAAGTGCGAAACTTCTATATTGTGATATTCTCGTGAAAGCGCACGCAAGCATCGTGAAACATTAAAGAACGATGTCATTTAGCGAGATACAGCGTTCTGTACTGTACTAAGTTGGTGAAAAGCTGTGAAGTCATGCAAATATAGTAATTGTGAACAAAACAGTGTAATAGAGCGTTTTTAGATACAAGTGCGAAGCTTAGCTTAGGTTAAGTTATGACGCGTCATAAAACCGCATTAAACAATCTCAGCTAGTGAGATGCAGTGTTTTTCATCATTACAAGTCGGAAACTGCGATATCTATTGTGAAAGCGTATGAAACCGTCGTAATGTTGCAGAAATCATTGTAAAGTAGCGAGTAAACTGTTTTATTTATACTTTTTATTTATACATGTACCTACGTCGCCCTTACGGGCAATATTGTAGGGGGAGAACAAGCAAAAGAATACAGTACAGTCGATAAACCAAAAAAGATGGTTGCGGATAAAAGGCTGTATCGTTTGAAAGAACATAGTCATAACAAAGTGAAACAACAAAGTGAAACAACACTGTCATAAATAAGGCATCAAATTGCAAATACAAAGCAAACGTCGAAAGAGAAGAGTGCTATTGGTAACACAGGGCAATAAAAACAAAAGAAAATAGTTAGTACGGAACGCATCAGAAATGTACAGTAGTGATTAGATCAACAAAAAATTGTGCAAATTTTTAACAAAAGATAAGGGAGGCGCAGAGACAATTTCCTCTGGCAAGCCGTTTCACTCATGCGTGGTTCTTGGAAAAAAGGCGTATTTGAATGCGTTGATCCTGGAAGTGTATTCACGCAGTTTTAAAGAATGGTCAGTACGGGGTGACACATAGCTAGGTGGCCTTATATACTGATCCTTGTCGATGCCTGTTTTGTTCATGAATATGCTGTAAAATAGGAACAGTCGTAGGTATTTTCGCCGGTCAGCTAACAGAGGCCATTGCAATCCT
Organism: Rhipicephalus microplus; assembly: GCF_043290135.1. Classification (NCBI taxonomy): domain Eukaryota; kingdom Metazoa; phylum Arthropoda; class Arachnida; order Ixodida; family Ixodidae; genus Rhipicephalus; species Rhipicephalus microplus. The sequence goes on from NW_027464586.1 coordinate 12,336,710, forward strand.
GAACGAATGTCAGCTGATCTTATGGTAAAGTTATAATTGCTTGCCACAAAGCGTGCTGCGCGTGCCTGTACACGCTCCAGGGCTTCTATATTTGATTTTGTTGAGGGGTCCCAGGCAATGCAGGCATATTCTAATATGGGACGCACATTGGATATGTATAGTGTTTCTTTCAACTTAGTTGGTGCCTGTCTGAAATTGCGCCTCAAAAAATTTAGCACTCGACTAGCCTTTAATGTTAAGTAATTAATATGAGCGTTCCAAGATAGGTTGGCAGAAAAAATGACCCCAAGGTATTTATATTCTGTTTCAACCGGCAAGGTAGCCCCGGCCATGACGTAATTTGAAATCCGAGGCTGTTTTTTGTTCGTAAACATCACCAGTTTACACTTCGACAGATTTAGTGTCATTCTCCATGAATCACCCCAAGAAACTATGGAGTTCAAGTCATTCTGCAATTGAACGGTGTCCGCTTCAGAGGTAATGTTACTGTAAATGCAGCAATCGTCAGCATACAATCGAACACGGCTAGAGAGATTGTCGGAGATATCATTTATAAAAATAAGAAAAAGCAGGGGCCCCAAAACTGACCCTTGCGGCACTCCTGACAATACACCGACGCTTGACGAGCATACACCGTCAAGAATCACGCACTGCTGTCTTTCTGAAAGGTACGCCTCAATCCACATGAGAAGGGCATTAGGTATGCCTAGACAATGAAGCTTTTTCAACAACAACACATGTGACACGGAATCGAATGCCTTCTGGAAATCCAGAAATATACAGTCAACCAGAAGGCCTGAGTTAATAGAAGCTGCAATGTCGTGCGTGAACTCGACCAGTTGTGTATCGCACGAGAAACCCGCCCTGAGACCGTGTTGCAATGGAAAAAAGAAGTTATTACTTTGAAGATGATTCATTAAGTTTGTGTAAATGATATGTTCGAGTGTCTTGCAGCACACGCTTGTCAGAACAATGGGCCTGTAGTTACACTTTTTTGTTTTATCGCCGCTTTTATATACTGGGGTCACGTTGGCATTTTTCCAATCAGCCGGTAAAATGCATTGTTCAAGCGACGTTTTGTACATGAGAGTTAAAAAAGGGGCGATAGACACTGCGCAGTTTTTCAAGACGAAGTTGGATATACAGTCAGGACCAGGAGCAGAGTGAACATTTATTTTTTCCAACAAGAGCACGACACCGCGTTCGGAAATTTCTATGTCGTTCATTTGCGGGAGCGAGCCATCATTCTGGCATAGACTACATGTGTTAACTGGATGCGAGAACACAGACTGAAAGTATGTATTGAAACCCTGAGCTTCGGCTTCCGTGTTAGATTCGTAATTTATCCCGTCCATGATGTCAGGAATAGTGGGTCTAGAATTACTTTTATTTTTCACGTATTTCCACACTTCCTTGGGGTTGGTTTTAAGTTTCTCGCCTAGATCACAAAGGTACATTTCTTGTGCTCTGCGCATAGCTTTTGTCACCATTTTGCCTATCTCTTTCCTTTTTGAAAGCAACGCAGGATCAGGCACTTGGCAATACTTTCGATACAATCGATTCTTTCTATTTATCTTTGATCGGAGTTCCCTACTGAGCCATGGTTTATCATTGCGTCGCCTGGCCGAAATGATACACGAAGGAATGAAAATTTGGGTCAAGGACATTATCTTTGTTTTGAAGAAATTCCACTGTGCATTCATGTCTAACGATGAACTATGCGATTGGAACTCAGGAAAAAATGCATCCAGTTCACGCGACAGTGATGGGTAGTCACCTTTTTCATATGAGAACACTTTGCGGGGTGCCTGAGCGCGGCGGTTTTTAGCACTACCAGACATTTTAGTGACAACAACTTCATGGTCGCTGATACCAGGGGCCGTGACAACAGAGGATACAAGATCCGGTTCACTGCACAAAAATAAATCAAGAATGTTTGCACTGTCACCACCAATTCTTGTTGGCGCTTCGACAAATTGAAATAATGAGTCGGCATTAATCATCTCCCTAAAGGTAGTATACAGGAAAAACGTTGTGTTTAACACGGGTTTAAAGGACTTCCATTCTACATCCGGGAAGTTAAAATCGCCTCCGAGAATTACGTGCGTTGTTTGCAAACTTAATAAAACGTTGCTCAACTGAAAGAGAAGATGGGCAGTTCTTATACCGGGCGGCCTATAAAATGAGCCAATGGCAACGGAAGAACCGCTTTGTAGCAAAATTTTACACCAGACAGTTTCGCATGAGCCGGCTTCGATGCTTATAGAATTGCTAGCTATGCTATCTTGAATAAGAACAAATGCACCACCACCATGGCAGTTACGGTCTTTCCTATATACGGTATAGCCAGAGGGAAGCATTTCGCTGTCGCTAATTGTGTTGTCGAGCCATGATTTTGTACCGATGACTACGTGCGGATTTGTTGATTCTATCAAGGAACTGAACTCTATACTTTTATTTTTTAGGCTTCTGCAATTTACTACAATACATACGAGATCGTGTTTGCCGGATGGTTTCTTTTTACGGTAAGCTGCATTCGTTAGTAGCTATCGAGTATCTCTGGTCACGGTGTCGGTTTCAGCATTATATACGAAGGTTTGGTTGCCTATTTTCATTTTATTAAAATGCAACTTGTATTCTGCTTTACGGTCTTTGGCGAACTGAATCAATTTCTTCCTTTCCTGTCGAACTTTACTGCAATAGTCCTCACTCAACGCGAACTCAGTTCCTTTCAGCTTTGAGGCAACAACATGCACACGTTCTTTGTCTTTAAATGACAAATACCTCAGAATCATGGGCCTTGCCTTTACCGCTAGGTAGCGTCCTAGCCTGTGAGCTCTTTCAATGGCAGCAGTGCTGATTGCCACGTTCAGTTTTCTAACGATAGAAGTGCGAAGGTTAGGTTAGGTTGAGTTATGTTAGTTTAAGCTAGGTATCATCGTGAAACCACCAAAAACGACGTCATCTAACGAGATAGTGTTGTTTTGTTGCGAGTAAAAAACTGCGATTTATGAAATATTGTGAAAGCACACAAAACGGCGTGAACTAGCCAGATACTGCGTCTTGTACCGTTACAAGTGCAAAACGTCTATATTGTGACATTCTCGTGAAAGCGCATGCAAGCATCGTTAAACCTTAAAGAACGATGTCATTTAGCGAGATACAGCGTTCAGTACTGTACTATGTTGGTGAAAAACTGTGAGGTCTTGAAAATGTCGTAATTGTGAACGAAACCGCGTAACAGAGCGTTTTTAGATAAATGTGCGAAGGTTAGGTTAGGTTAAGTTATGAAGCGTCATAAAACAGCTTTAAACAATGTCAGCTAGTGAGATGCAGTGTTTTTCACCATTACAAGTCGGAAACTGCGATATGTATTGTGAAAGCGCATGAAACCGTCGTAATGTTGCAGAAAGCATTGTATAGTAGCGAGTAAAACGTCTTACAACGATAGGAGTGCGAAGGTTAGGTTAGGTTGAGTTATGTTAGCTTAAGCTAGGTAGCGTCGTGAAACCACAAAAAACGACGTCATATAACAAGATAGTGTTGTTTTGTTGCGAGTACAAAGCTGCGATAGGTGAAATATCGTGAAAGCACACAAAAGGCCATGAACTAGCCAGATACTGCGTCTTGTACAGTGACATGTGCGAAACTGCTATATTGTGATATTCTTGTGAAAGCGCATGCAAGCGCCGTGAAACCTTGAATAACGATGTCATTCAGCGAGATACAGCGTTCAGTCCTGTATTATGTTGGTAAAAAACTGTGAAGTCATGCGAATATCCTAATTGTGAACGGGACAGTGTAACAGAGCGTTTTTAGATACAAGTGCGTAGGTTAGGTTTGGTTAAGTTATGAAGCGTCATAAAACCACAATAAACAATGTCAGCTATTGAGATGCAGTGTTTTTCACCATTACAAGTCGGAAACTGCGATATCTGATGTGAAAGCGCATGAAACCGTCGTAGTGTTGCAGAAATCATTGTAAAGTAGCGAGTAAAACGTTTTCTAACGCTAGATGTTCGAAGGTTAGGGTAGGTTTAGTTAAGTTAGTTTAAGCTTGGTAGTATAGTGAAACCACCAAGAACGAGGTCATCTAACGAGATAGTGTTCTTTTGTTGCGAGTACAAAACTGCAATATGTGAAATATTGTGAAAGCACACAAAACGGCAATGACTAGCCAGATACTGCATCTTGTACCATTACAAGTGCGAAATTGCTATATTTTGATATTCTCGTGAAAGCACATGCAAGCACCGTGAAACCTTGAATAACGATGTCATTTAGCGAGATACAGCGTTCAGTACTGTATTAAGTCGGTAAAAAAACTGCTGAGGTCATGCAAATACCGCATCTGTGAACGAGACAGTGTAACAGAGCGTTTTTAGATACAGGTGCGAAGGTTAGGTTAGGTTAAGTTATGAAGCGTCATAAAACCGCAATAAACAATATCAGCTGCAGTGTTGAGATGCAGTGTTTTTCACCATTACAAGTTGGAAACTGCGATATGTAATGTGAAAGCGCATTAAACCGTCGTAATGTTGCAGAAAGCATAGTAAAGTAGCGAGTAAAGCGTTTTCTACCAATAGAAGTCGAAGGTTAGGTTAGGTAGAGTTATGTTAGTTTAAGCTAGGTAGCGTCGTGAAACCACCAAAAATGACGTCATCTAACGAGATAGTGTTGTTTTGTTGCGAGTAAAAAACTGCGATTTATGAAATATTGTGAAAGCACACAAAACGGCGTGAACTAGCCAGATACTGCATCTTGTACCGTTGCAAGTGCGAAACTGCTATATTGTGATATTCTCGTGAAAGCGCACGCAAGCATCGTGAAACCTTAAAGAACGATGTCATTTAGCGAGATACAGCGTTCTGCACTGTACTATGTTGGTGAAAAACTGTGAGTTTATGCAAATATCGTAATTGTGAACGAAACAGTGTAACAGAGTGTTTTTAGATACAAGTGCGAAGGTTAGGTTAGGTTAAGTTACGATGCGTCATAAAACCTCATTAAACAATGTGAGCTAGTGAGATGCAGTGTTTTTCACCATTACAAGTCGGGTGCTGCAATATCTAATGTGAAAGCACATGAAACCGTCGTAATGTTGCAGAAAGCATTGTAAAGTAGCGAGTAAAACGTTTTCTAACGACAGAATTGCGAAGGTTAGGTTAGGTTGAGTTATGTTAGTTTAAGCTAGGTAGTGTCATAGAGAAACCACAAAAAACGACGTCATATAACGAGATAGTGTTGTTTTGTTGCGAGTACGAAACTGCGATGTGTGAAACATTGTGAAAGCACACAAAACGGCGTGAACTAGCCAGATACTGCGTCTTGTACCGTTACAAGTGCAAAACGTCTATATTGTGACATTCTCGTGAAAGCGCATGCAAGCATCGTTAAACCTTAAAGAACGATGTCATTTAGCGAGATACAGCGTTCAGTACTGTACTATGTTGGTGAAAACTGTGAGGTCTTGAAAATGTCGTAATTGTGAACGAAACCGCGTAACAGAGCGTTTTTACATACATGTGCGAAGGTTAGGTTAGGTTAAGTTATGAAGCGTCATAAAACAGCTTTAAACAATGTCAGCTAGTGAGATGCAGTGTTTTTCACCATTACAAGTCGGAAACTGCGATATGTATTGTGAAAGCGCATGAAACCGTCGTAATGTTGCAGAAAGCATTGTATAGTAGCGAGTAAAACGTTTTACAACGATAGGAGTGCGAAGGTTAGGTTAGGTTGAGTTATGTTAGTTTAAGCTAGGTAGCGTCGTGAAACCACGAAAAACGACGTCATATAACAAGATAGTGTTGTTTTGTTGCGAGTACAAAGCTGCGATGGGTGAAATATTGTGAAAGCACACAAAAGGCCGTGAACTAGCCAGATACTGCGTCTTGTACAGTGACATGTGCGAAACTGCTATATTGTGATATTCTCGTGAAAGCGCATGCAAGCGCCGTGAAACCTTGAATAACGATGTCATTCAGCGAGATACAGCGTTCAGTCCTGTATTATATTGGTAAAAAACTGTGAAGTTATGCGAATATCGTAATTGTGAACGAGACAGTGTAACAGAGCGTTTTTAGATGCAAGTGCGTAGGTTAGGTTTGGTTAAGTTATGAAGCGTCATAAAACCACAATAAACAATGTCAGCTATTGAGATGCAGTGTTTTTCACCGTTACAAGTCGGAAACTGCAATATCTAATGTGAAAGCGCATGAAACCGTCGTAGTGTTGCAGAAATCATTGTAACGTAGCGAGTAAAACGTTTTCTAACGCTAGAAGTTCGAAGGTTAGGGTAGGTTGAGTTATGTTGGTTTAAGCTAGGTACTATAGTGAAACCACCAAGAACGACGTCATCTAACGAGATAGTGTTGTTTTGTTTCGAGTATGAAACTGCAATATACGAAATATTGTGAAAGCACACAAAACGGCAATAACTACCCAGATACTGCGTCTTGTACCGTTACGTGTGCGAAACTGCTATATTGTGATATTATCGTGAAAGCGCATGCAAGCACTGTGAAACCTTGAATAACGATGTCATTTAGCGAGATACAGCGTTCAGTACTGTATTAAGTTGGTAAAAAACTGTGAGGTCATGCAAATACCGCAATTGTGAACGAGATAGTGTAACAGAGCGTTTTTAGATACAAGTGCGAAGGTTAGGTTAGGTTAAGTTTTGAAGCGTCATAAAACCGCAATAAACAATGTCACCTATTGAGATGCAGTGTGTTTCACCATCACAAGTTGTAAACTGCGATATCTAATGTGAAAGCGCATGAAACTGTCGTAATGTTGCATAAAGCATTGTAAAGTAGCGAGTAAAACGTTTTCTACCAATAGTAGTGCGAAGGTTAGGTTAGGTTGAGTTATGTTAGTTTAAGCTAGGTAGCGTCGTGAAACCACCAATAACGACGTCGTCTAACGAGATAGTGTTGTTTTGTTGCGAGTACGAAACTGCGATGTGTGAAACATTGTGAAAGCACACAAAACGGCGTGAACTAGCCAGATACTGCGTCTTGTACCGTTACAAGTGCGAAACTTCTATATTGTGATATTCTCGTGAAAGCGAACGCAAGCATCGTGAAACCTTAAAGAACGATGTCATTTAGCGAGATACAGCGTTCTGTGCTGGACAATGTTGGTGAAAAACTGTGAGGTCATGCAAATATCGTAATTGTGAACGAAACAGCGTAACAGAGCGTTTTTAGATACATGTGCGAAGCTTAGGTTAGGTCAAGTTATGACGCGTCATAAAACCGCAGTAAACAATCTCAGCTAGTGAGTTGAAATGTTTTTCAGCATTACAAGTCGGAAACTGCGATATCTAGTGTGAAAGCGCATGAAACCGTCGTAATGTTGCAGAAAGCACTGTAAAGTAGCGATAAAACGTTTTCTACCAATAGAAGTGCGAAGGTTAGGTTAGGTTGAGTTATGTTAGTTTAAGCTAGGTAGCATCGTGAAACCCGCAAAAACGACGTCATCTAACGAGATAGTGTTGTTTTGTTGCGAGTACGAAACTGCTATGTGTGAAACATTGTGAAAGCACACAAAACGGCGTGAACTAACCAGATACTGCGTCTTGTACCGTTACAAGTGCGAAACTTCTATACTGTGATATTCTCGTGAAAGCGAACGCAAGCAACGTGAAACCTTAAAGAACGATGTCATTTAGCGAGATACAGCGTTCTGTACTGGACTATGTTGGCGAAAAACTGTGAGGTCATGCAAATATCGTAATTGTGAACGAAACAGCGTAACAGAGCGTTTTTAGAGACATGTGCGAAGGTTAGGTTAGGTTAAGTTATGAAGCGTCATAAAACCACTTTAAACAATGTCAGCTAGAAAGATGCAGTGTTTTTCACCATTACAAGTCGGAAACTGCGATATCTATTGTGAAGCGTATGAAAGCGTCGTCATGTTGCAGAAATCATTGTAAAGTAGCGAGTAAAATGTTTTCTAACGCTAGAAGTGCGAAGGTTAGGTTAGGTTGAAATATGTTAAATTAAGCTAGGTAGCATCGTGAAACCACCAAAAACGACGTCATCTAACGAGATAGCGTTGTTTTGTTGCGAGTACAAAGCTGATATAGGTGAAATATTGTGAATGCACACAAGACGCCATGAACTAGCCAGATGCTGCGTCTTGTACAGTGACATGTGCGAAACTGCTATATTGTGATATTCTCGTGAAAGCGCATGCAAGCACCGTGAAACCTTGAATAACGATGTCATTTAGCGAGATACAGCGTTCAGTCCTGTATTATGTTGGTAAAAAACTGTGAGGTCATGCAGATACCGTAATTGTGAACGAGACAGTGTAATTGAGCGTTTTTAGATACAAGTGCGAAGGTTAGGTTAGGTTAAGTTATGAAGCGTCATAAAACCGCAATAAACAAATTCAGCTATTGAGATGCAGTGTTTTTCACCATTACAAGTCGGAAACTGCGATATCTAATGTGAAAGCGCATGAAACCGTCGTAGTGTTGCAGAAATCATTGTAGCGTAGCGAGTAAAACGTTTTCTAACGCTAGAAGTTCGAAGGTTAGGGTAGGTTGAGTTATGTTGGTTTAAGCTAGGTACTATAGTGAAACCACCAAGAACGACGTCATCTAACGAGATAGTGTTGTTTTGTTTCGAGTATGAAACTGCAATATACGAAATATTGTGAAAGCACACAAAACGGCAATAACTACCCAGATACTGCGTCTTGTACCGTTACGTGTGCGAAACTGCTATATTGTGATATTATCGTGAAAGCGCATGCAAGCACTGTGAAACCTTGAATAACGATGTCATTTAGCGAGATACAGCGTTCAGTACTGTATTAAGTTGGTAAAAAACTGTGAGGTCATGCAAATACCGCAATTGTGAACGAGATAGTGTAACAGAGCGTTTTTAGATACAAGTGCGAAGGTTAGGTTAGGTTAAGTTTTGAAGCGTCATAAAACCGCAATAAACAATGTCACCTATTGAGATGCAGTGTGTTTCACCATCACAAGTTGTAAACTGCGATATCTAATGTGAAAGCGCATGAAACTGTCGTAATGTTGCATAAAGCATTGTAAAGTAGCGAGTAAAACGTTTTCTACCAATAGTAGTGCGAAGGTTAGGTTAGGTTGAGTTATGTTAGTTTAAGCTAGGTAGCGTCGTGAAACCACCAATAACGACGTCGTCTAACGAGATAGTGTTGTTTTGTTGCGAGTACGAAACTGCGATGTGTGAAACATTGTGAAAGCACACAAAACGGCGTGAACTAGCCAGATACTGCGTCTTGTACCGTTACAAGTGCGAAACTTCTATATTGTGATATTCTCGTGAAAGCGCACGCAAGCATCGTGAAACCTTAAAGAACAATGTCATTCAGCGAGATACAGCGTTCTGTACTGTACTAAGTTGGTGAAAAGCTGTGAAGTCATGCAAATATAGTAATTGTGAACAAAAAAGTGTAATAGAGCGTTTTTAGATACAAGTGCGAAGCTTAGCTTAGGTTAAGTTATGACGCGTCATAAAACCGCATTAAACGACCTCAGCTTGTGAGATGCAATGTTTTTCAGCATTACAAGCCGGAAACTGCGATATCTAGTGTGAAAGCGCATGAAACCGTCGCAATGTTGCAGAAAGCATTGTAAAGTAGCGAGTAAAACGTTTTCTACCAATAGAAGTGCGAAGGTAGGGTTAGGTTGAGTTATGTTAGTTTAAGCTAGGTAGTGTCGTGAAACCACCAAAAACGACGTCATATAACGAGATAGTGTTGTTTTGTTGCGAGTAAGAAACTGCGATGTGTGAAACATTGTGAAAGCACACAAAACGGCATGAACTAGCCAGATACTGCGTCTTGTATCGTTACAAGTGCGAAATGTCTATATTTTGATATTCTCGTGAAAGCGCATGCAAGCATCGTGAAACCTTGAAGAACGATGTCATTTAGCGTGATACAGCGTTCAGTACTGTACTATGTTGGTGAAAAACTGTGAGGTCATGCAAATATCGTAATTGTGAACGAAACAGCGTAACAGAGCGTTTTAGATACATGTGCGAAGGTTAGACTAGGTTAAGTTATGAAGCGTCATAAAACCGCTTTAAACAATGTCAGCTAGTGAGATGCAGTGTTTCTCACCATTACGAGTTGGAAACTGCGATATCTATTGTGAAAGCGCATGAAACCGTCGTAATGTTGCAGAAATCATTGTAAACTGGCGAGTAAAATGTTTTCTATCGCTAGAAGTGCGAAGGTTAGCTTAGGTTGAGTTATGTTAGTTAAAGCTAGGTAGCATTGTGAAACCACCAAAAATGATGTCATCTAACGAGATAGTGTTGTTTTGTTGCGAGTAAGAAACTGCGATAAGTGAAATATTGTGAAAGCACACAAAACGGCGTGAACTAGCCAGATACGGCGTATTGTACCATTACAAGTTCGAAACTGCTCTATTTGAGATTCTCGTGGAAGCGCATGCAAGCATCTTGAAACCTTAAAGAACGACGTCTTTTAGCGAGATACAGCGTTCTGTATTGTACTAAGGTGGTGAAAAACTGTGAGGTCATGCAAATAAGGTAATTGTGAACGAAACACTGTAACAGAGCTTTTTTAGAAACAAGTTCGAACGTTAGATTAGGTTAAGTTATAAAGCGTCATAAAACCACATTAAACAAAGTCAGCTATTGAGATGCAGTGTTTTTCACCATTACAAGACAGAAACTGCGATATATAATGTGAAAGCGCATGAAACCATCGTAATGTTGCAGAAAGCATTTTAAAGTACCGAGTAAAACGTTTTCTAATGCTACAAGTGCGAAGGTTAGGTTAGGTTGAGAGATGTTAGTTTAAGATAGGTAGCGTCGTGAAACCACCAAAAACGACGTCGTCTAACGAGATAGTGTTGTTTTGTTTCGAGTAAGAAACTGCGATAAGTGAAATATTGTGAAAGCACACAAAACGGCGCGAACCAGCCAGATACTGCGTTTTGTACCGTAACAAGTGCTAAACTGCTATATTGTGATATTTTCGTGAAAGCGCATGCAAGCATCGTGAAACCTTGAAGAACAATGTCATTTATCGAGATACAGCGTTCTGTACTGAACTAAGTTAGTGAAAAGCTGTGAAGTCATGCAAATATCGTAATTGTGAACGAAACAGTGTAACAGAGCGTTTTTAGATACAAGTGCGAAGGTTAGGTTATTTTAAGTTATGAAGCGTCATTAAACCGCATTAAACAATGTCAGCTATTGAGATGCAGTGTTTTTCACTATTACAAGTAGAAAACTGCGATATCTAATGTGAAAGTGCATGAAACCTTCGTAATGTTGCAGAAATTATTGTAAAGTAGCGAGCGAAACGTTTTATAACGATAGAAGTGCGAAGGTTAGGTTAGGTTGAAATATGTTAAATTAAGCTAGGTACATCGTGAAACCACCAAAAACGACGTCATCTAACGAGATAGTGTTGTTTTGCTGCGACTATGAAACTGCTATATACGAAATATTGTGAAACCACACAAAACGGCAATAACTACCCAGATACTGCGTCTTGTACCGTTACGTGTGCGAAACTGCTATATTGTGATATCGTGAAAGCGCATGCAAGCACTGTGAAACCTTGAATAACGATGTCATTTAGCGAGATACTGCGTTCAGTACTGTACTAAGTTGGTAAAAAACTGTGAGGTCATGCAAATACCGCAATTGTGAACGAGACAGTGTAACAGAGCGTTTTTAGATACAAGTGCGAAGGTTAGGTTAGGTTAGGTTTTGAAGCGTCATAAAACCACCATAAACAATGTCAGCTATTGAGATGCAGTGTGTTTCACCATCACAAGTTGTAAACTGCGATATCTATTGTGAAAGCGCATGAAACTGTCGTAATGTTGCATAAAGCATTGTAAAGTAGCGAGTAAAACGTTTTATACCAATAGATGTGCGAAGGTTAGGTTAGGTTGAGTTATGTTAGTTTAAGCTGGGTAGCGTCGTGAAACCACCAAAAACGACATCGTCTAACGAGATAGTGTTGTTTTGTTGCGAGTACAAAACTGCGATGTGTGAAACATTGTGAAAGCACAGAAAACGGCGTGAACTACCCAGATACTGCGTCTTGTACCGTTACAAGTGCGAAACTTCTATATTGTGATATTCTCGTGAAAGCGCACGCAAGCATCGTGAAACCTTAAGGAACGATGTCATTTAGCGAGATACAGCGTTCTGTACTGTACTAACTTGGTGAAAAGCTGTGAATTCATGCAAATAAAGTAATTGTGAACAAAACAGTGTAATAGAGCGTTTTTAGATACAAGTGCGAAGCTTAGCTTAGGTTAAGTTATGACGCGTCATAAAACCGCATTAAACAATCTCAGCTAGTGAGATGAAATGTTTTTCAGCATTACAAGTTGGAAACTGCGATATCTAGTGTGAAAGCGCATGAAACCGTCGTAATGTTGCAGGAAGCATTGTAAAGTAGCGAGTAAAACGTTTTTTACCAATAGAAGTGCGAAGGTTAGGTTAGGTTGAGTTATGTTAGTTTAAGCTAGGTAGCATCGTGAAACCCGCAAAAACGACGTCATCTAACGAGATAGTGTTGTTTTGTTGCGAGTACGAAACTGCGATGTGTGAAACATTGTGAAAGCACACAAAACGGCGTGAACTAACCAGATACTGCGTCTTGTACCGTTACAAGTGCGAAACTTCTATACTGTGGTATTTTCGTGAAAGCGAACGCAAGCATCGTGAAACCTAAAGAACGATGTCATTTAGCGAGATACAGCGTTCTGTACTGGACTATGTTGGTGAAAAACTGTGAGGTCATGCAAATATCGTAATTGTGAACGAAACAGCGTAACAGAGCGTTTTTAGAGACATGTGCGAAGGTTAGGTTAGGTTAAGTTATGAAGCGTCATAAAACCACTTTAAACAATGTCAGCTAGAAAGATGCAGTGTTTTTCACCATTACAAGTCGGAAACTGCGATATCTATTGTGAAGCGTATGAAACCGTCGTCATGTTGCAGAAATCATTGTAAAGTAGCGAGTAAAATGTTTTCTAACGCTAGAAGTGCGAAGGTTACGTTAGGTTGAAATATGTTAAATTAAGCTAGGTAGCATCGTGAAATCACCAAAAACGATGTCATCTAACGAGATAGCGTTGTTTTGTTGCGAGTACAAAGCTGATATAGGTGAAATATTGTGAATGCACACAAGACGCCATGAACTAGCCAGATGCTTCGTCTTGTACAGTGACATGTGCGAAACTGCTATATTGTGATATTCTCGTGAAAGCGCATGCAAGCACCGTGAAACTTTGAATAACGATGTCATTTAGCGAGATACAGCGTTCAGTCCTGTATTATGTTGGTAAAAAACTGTGAGGTCATGCAGATACCGTAATTGTGAACGACACAGTGTAACAGAGCGTTTTAGATACAAGTGCGAAGGTTAGGTGAGGTTAAGTTATGAAGCGTCATAAAACCGCAATAAACAAATTCAGCTATTGAGATGCAGTGTTTTTCACCATTACAAGTCGGAAACTGCGATATCTAATGTGAAAGCGCATGAAACCGTCGTAGTGTTGCATAAATCATTGTGACGTAGCGAGTAAAACGTTTTCTAACGCTGCAAGTGCGAAGGTTAGGTTAGGTTGAGAGATGTTAGTTTAAGATAGGTAGCGTCGTGAAACCACTAAAAACGACGTCATCTAACGAGATAGTGTTGTTTTGTTGCGAGTAAGAAACTGCGATAAGTGAAATATTGTGAAAGCACACAAAACGGCGCGAACCAGCCAGATACTGCGTATTGTACCGTTACAAGTGCTAAACTGCTATAATGTGATATTTTCGTGAAAGCGAACGCAAGCATCGTGAAACCTTAAAGAACGATATCATTTAGCGAGATACAGCGTTCAGTACTGTATTAAGTTGGTGAAAAGCTGTGAAGTCATGCAAATATAGTAATTGTGAACAAAACAGTGTAATAGAGCGTTTTTAGATACAAGTGCGAAGCTTAGCTTAGGTTAAGTTATGACGCGTCATAAAACCGCATTAAACGATCTCAGCTGGTGAGATGCAATGTTTTTCAGCATTACAAGCCGGAAACTGCGATATCTAGTGTGAAAGCGCATGAAACCGTCGTAATGTTGCAGAAAGCATTGTAAAGTAGCGAGTAAAACGTTTTCTACCAATAGAAGTGCGAAGGTAGGGTTAGGTTGAGTTATGTTAGTTTAAGCTAGGTAGTGTCGTGAAACCACCAAAAACGACGTCATATAAAGAGATAGTGTTGTTTTGTTGCGAGTAAGAAACTGCGATGTGTGAAACATTGTGAAAGCACACAAAACGGCATGAACTAGCCAGATAGTGCGTCTTGTATTGTTACAAGTGCGAAATGTCAATATTTTGATATTCTCGTGAAAGCGCATGCAAGCATCGTGAAACCTTGAAGAACGATGTCATTTAGCGTGATACAGCGTTCAGTACTGTACTATGTTGGTGAAAAACTGTGAGGTCATGCAAATATCGTAATTGTGAACGAAACAGCGTAACAGAGCGTTTTAGATACATGTGCGAAGGTTAGGTTAGGTTAAGTTATGAAGCGTCATAAAACCGCTTTAAAGAATGTCAGCTAGTGAGATGCAGTGTTTCTCACCATTACAAGACAGAAACTGCGATATCTAATGTGAAAGCGCATGAAACCGTCGTAATGTTGCAGAAAGCATTTTAAAGTAGCGAGTAAAACGTTTTCTAACGCTACAAGTGCGAAGGTTAGGTTAGGTTGAGAGATGTTAGTTTAAGATAGGTAGCGTCGTGAAACCACCAAAAACGACGTCATCTAACGAGATAGTAATGTTTTGTTGCGAGTAAGAAACTGCGATAAGTGAAATATTGTGAAAGCACACACAATGGCGCGAACCAGCTAGATACTGCGTATTGTACCGTTACAAGTGCTAAACTGCTATATTGTGATATTTTCGTGAATGCGCATGCAAGCATCGTGAAACCTTGAAGAACGATGTCATTTATCGAGATACAGCGTTCTGTACTGTACTAAATTGGTGAAAAGCTGTGAAGTCATGCAAATATCGTAATTGTGAACGAAACAGTGTAACAGAGCGTTTTTAGATACAAGTGCGAAGGTTAGGTTAGGTTAAGTTATGAAGCGTCATAAAACCGCATTAGACAACTTCAGCTATTCAGATGCAGTGTTTTTCACTATTACAAGTAGAAAACTGCGATATCTAATGTGAAAGCGCATGAAACCTTCGTAATGTTGCAGAAATCATTGTAAAGTAGCGAGTGAAACGTTTTATAACGATAGAAGTGCGAAGGTTAGGTTAGGTTGAGTTATGTTAGTTTAAGCTAGGTAGCGTCGTGAAACCACGAAAAACGACGTCATACAACGAGATAGTGTTGTTTTCTTGCGAGTACAAAGCTGAGATAGGTGAAATATTGTGAAAGCACACAAAACGCCATTAACTAGCCAGATACTGCGTCTTGTACAGTGACATGTGCATGTGCTATATTGTGATATTCTCGTTAAAGCGCATGCAAGCACCGTGAAACCTTGAATAACGATGTCATTTAGCGAGATACAGCGTTCAGTACTGTATTAAGTTGGTAAAAAACTGTGAGGTCATGCAAATAACGCATTTGTGAAGGAGACAGTGTAACAGAGCGTTTTTAGATACAAGTGCGAAGATTAGGTTAAGTTAAGTTATGAAGTGTCATAAAACCGCAATAAACGATTTCAGCCATTGAGTTGCAGTGTTTTTCACCATTACAAGTCTGAAACTGCGATATCTAATATGAAAGCGCTTGAAACTGTCGTAATGTTGCAGAAAGCATTGTAAAGTAGCGAGTAAAACGTTTGCAAACGTTAGAAGTTCGAAGGTTAGGGTAGGTTGAGTTATGTTAGTTTAAGCTAGGTAGCGTCGTGAAACCACCAAGAACGACGTCATCTAACGAGATAATGTTGTTTTATTGCGAGTACAAAACTGCGATATGTGGAATATTGTGAAAGCACACAAAACGTCAATAACTAGCCAGATACTGCCTCTTGTACCGTTACAAGTGTTAAACTGCTATATTGTGATATTCACGTGAAAGCGCACGCAAGCATCTTGAAACCTTCAAGAACGATGTCATTTAGCGAGATAAAGCGTTCTGTACTGTACTATGTTGGTGAAAAACTGTGAGGTCACGCAAATATCGTAATCGTGAACGAAACAGCGTAACAGAGCGTTTTTAGATACAAGTGCGGAGGTTAGGTTAAGTTAGGAAGCGTCATAAAACCGCAATAAACAAAGTCAGCCATTGAGATGCAGTGTTTTTCACCATTACAAGTCCGAAACTGCGATATATAATGTGAAAGCGCATGAAACTGCCGTAGTGTTGGAGAAAGCATTGTAAAGTAGCGAGTAAAACGTTTTCAAACGTTAGAAGTTCGAAGGTTAGGGTAGGTTGAGTTATGTTAGTTTAAGCTAGGTAGCATCGTGAAACCACCAAGAACGACGTCATCTAACGAGAGAGTGTTGTTTTGTTGCGAGTAAGAAACTGCGATATGTGAAATTTTGTGAAAGCACACAAAACGGCGTGAACAAGCCAGATACTGCGTCTTGTACCGTTACAAGTGCGAAACGTCTATATATTGATATTCTCGTGAAAGCGCATGCAAGCATAGTGAAACCTTAAAGAACGATGTCAATTAGCGAGATACAGCGTTCAGTACTTTACTATGTTGGTGAAAAACTGTGAGGACAAGCAAATATTGTAATTGTGAACGAAACAGTGTAACAGAGTGTTTTTGTATACAAGTGCAAAGGTTAGGTTAGGTTAAGTTACGAAGCGTCATAAAACCTCATTAAAACATGTCAGCTAGTGGGATGCAGTGTTTTTCACCATTACAAGTCGGGTGCTGCGATATCTAATGTGAAAGCACATGAAACCGTCGTAATGATGCAGAAAGCATTGTAAAGTAGCGAGTAAAACGTTTTCTAACGATAGAAGTGCGAAGGTAGGGTTAGGTTTAGTTATGTTAGTTTAAGCTAGGTAGCGTCGTGAAACCACCAAAAACGACGTCGTCTAATGAGATAGAGTTGTTTTGTTGCGAGTACGAAACTGCGATGTGTGAAACATTGTGAAAGCACACAAAACGGCGTGAACTAGCCAGATACTCGTCTTGTATCGTTACAAGTGCGAAACGTCTATATATTGATATTCTCGTGAAAGCGCGTGCAAGCATAGTGAAACCTTAAAGAACGATGTCATTCAGCGAGATACAGCGTTCAGTACTGTACTATGTTGGTGAAAAACTGTGTGGACATGCAAATATTGTAATTGTGAACGAAACAGTGTAACAGAGTGTTTTTATATACAAGTGCAAAGGTTAGGTTAGGTTAAGTTACGAAGCGTCACAAAACCTCAATAAACAATGTCAGCAAGTGAGATGCAATGTTTTTCAGCATTACAAGTCGGAAACTGCGATATCTAGTGTGAAAGCGCATGAAACCGTCGTAATGTTGCAGAAAGCATTGTAAAGTAGCGTGTAAAACGTTTTCTACCAATAGAAGTGCGAAGGTTAGGTTAGGTTGAGTTATGTTAGTTTAAGCTAGGTAGCATCGTGAAACCACCAAGAACGACGTCATCTAACGAGAGAGTGTTGTTTTGTTGCGAGTAAGAAACTGCGATATGTGAAATATTGTGAAAGCACACAAAACGGCGTGAACAAGCCAGATACTGCGTCTTGTACCGTTACAAGTGCGAAACGTCTATATATTGATATTCTCGTGAAAGCGCATGCAAGCATAGTGAAACCTTAAAGAACGATGTCAATTAGCGAGATACAGCGTTCAGTACTGTACTATGTTGGTGAAAAACTGTGAGGACAAGCAAATATTGTAATTGTGAACGAAACAGTGTAACAGAGTGTTTTTGTATACAAGTGCAAAGGTTAGGTTAGGTTAAGTTACGAAGCGTTAAAAACCTCATTAAAACATGTCAGCTAGTGGGATGCAGTGTTTTTCACCATTACAAGTCGGGTGCTGCGATATCTAATGTGAAAGCACATGAAACCGTCGTAATGATGCAGAAAGCATTGTAAAGTAGCGAGTAAAACGTTTTCTACCAATAGAAGTGCGAAGGTTAGGTTAGGTTGAGTTATGTTAGTTTAAGCTAGGTAGCGTCGTGAAACCACCAAAAACGACGTCGTCTAACGAGATAGTGTTGTTTTGTTGCGAGTACGAAACTGCGGTGTGTGAAACATTGTGAAAGCACACAAAACGGCGTGAACTAGCCAGATACTGCGTCTTTTACCCTTACAAGTGCGAAACTTCTATATTGTGATATTCTCGTGAAAGCGCACGCAAGCATCGTGAAACCTTAGAGAACGATGTCAATTAGCGAGATACGGCGTTCTGTACTGTACTATGTTGGTGAAAAAGTGTGAGGTCATGCAAATATCGTAATTGTGAACGAAACAGCGTAACAGAGTGTTTGTAGATACATGTGCGAAGGTTAGGTTAAATTAAAATATGAAGCGTCATAAAACCACTTTAAACAATGTCTGCTAGTGAGATGCAGTGTTTTTCACCGTTACAAGTCGGAAACTGCGATATCTATTGTGAAAGCTAAGAAACCGTCGTAATGTTGCAGAAATCAATGTAAAGTAGCGAGTAAATTGTTTTCTAACGCTAGAAGTGCGAAGGTTAGGTTAGGTTGAGTTATGTTAGTTTAAGCTAGGTAGCTTCGTGAAACCACCAAAAACGACGTCATATAACCAGATAGTGTTGTTCTGTTGCGAGTACAAAACTGCGATGTGTGAAACATTGTGAAAGCACACAAAACGACGTGAACTAGCCAGATACTGCGTCTTGTACCGTTACAAGTGCGAAACGTCTATATTTTGATATTCTCGTGAAAGCGCATGCAAGCATTGTGAAACCTTGAAGAACGATGTCATTTAGCGAGATACAGCGTTCAGTAGTGTACTATGTTGGTGAGAAACTGTGAGTTCATGCAAATATTGTAATTGTGAAAGAAAAAGCGTAACAGAGCGTTCTAGATACATGTGCGAAGGTTAGGTTAGGTTAAGTTATCAAGCGTCATAAAACTACTTTAAACAATGTCAGCTAGTGAGATGCAGTGTTTTTCACCTTTACAAGTCGAAACTTCGATATTCAATGTGAAAGCGCATGAAACCGTCGTAATGTTGCAGAAATCATAGTAAAGTAGCGAGTCAAACATTTTATAACGATAGAAGTGCGAAGGTTAGGTTAGGTTGAGTTATGTTTGTTTAAGCTAGGTAGCGTCGTGAAACCACGAAAAACGACGTCATATAACGAGATAGTGTTGTTTTGTTGCGAGTACAAAGCTGAGATAAGTGAAATATTGTGAAAGCACACGAAACGCCATGAACTAGCCAGAAACTGCGTCTTGTACAGTGACATGTGCATGTGCTATACTGTGATATTCTCGTGAAAGCGCATGCAAGCACCGTGAAACCTTGAATAACGATGTCATTCAGCGAGATACAGCGTTCAGTACTGTATTAAGTTGGTAAAAAACTGTGAGGTCATGCAAATAACGCAATTGTGAACGAGACAGTGTAACAGGGCGTTTTTAGATACAAGTCCGAAGGTTAGGTTAAGTTATGAAGCGTCATAAAACCGCAATAAACAAAGTCAGCCATTGAGATGCAGTGTTTTTCACCATTACAAGTCTGAAACTGCGATATATAATGTGAAAGCGCATCAAACTGTCGTAATGTTGGAGAAAGCATTGTAAAGTAGTGAGTAAAACATTTTCAAACGTTAGAAGTTCGATAATTAGGGTAGGTTGAGTTATGTTAGTTTAAGCTAGGTAGCATCGTAAAACCACCAATAACGACGTCATCTAACGAGATAGTGTTGTTTTGTTGCGAGTACAAAACTGCGATATGTGGAATATTGTGAAAGCACACAAAACGGCAATAACTAGCCAGATACTGCGCCTTGTACCATTACAAGTGCTAAACTGCTATATTGTGATATTTGCGTGAAAGCGCATGCAAGCATAGTGAAACCTTGAAGAACGATGTCATTTAGCGAGATGCAGCGTTCAGTACTGTATTATGTTGGTGAAAAACTGTGAGGACATGCAAATATTGTAATTGTGAACGAAACAGCGTAACAGAGCGTTTTTAGACACAAGTGCGAAGCTTAGGTTAAGGTTAAGTTATAAAGCGTCATAAAACCGCATTAAAAATGTCAGCTATTGAGATGCAGTGTTTCATTCATTACAAGTCGGAAACTGCAATATCTAATGTGAAAGCGCATGAAACCGTCGTAATGTTGCAGAAAGCATTGTCAAGTAGCGAGTAAAACGTTTTCAAACGGTAGAAGTTCGAAGGTTAGGGTAGGTTGAGTTATGTTAGTTTAAGCTAGGTAGCATCGTGAAACCATCAAGAACGACGTCATCTAACGAGATAGTGTTGTTTTGTTGCGAGTACAAAACTGCGATATGTGGAATATTGTGAAAGCACACAAAACGGCAATAACTAGCCAGATACTGCCTCTTGTACCGTTACAAGTCCTAAACTGCTATATTGTGATATTTTCGTGAAAGCGCATGCAAGCATCGTGAAACCTTGAAGAACGATGTCATTTAGCGAGAGACAGCGTTCTGTACTGTACTAAGTAGGTGAAAAGCTGTGAAGTCATGCAAATATAGTAATTGTGAACGAAACAGTGTAACAGAGTGTTTTTATATACAAGTGCAAAGGTTAGGTTAGGTTAAGTTATGAAGCGTCATAAAACCTCATTAAACATTGTCAGTTAGTGAGATGCAATGTTTTTCAGCATTACAAGTCGGAAACTGCGATATCTAGTGTGAAAGCGCATTAAACCGTCGTAATGTTGCAGAAAGCATTGTAAAGTAGCGAGTAAAACGTTTTCTACCAATAGAAGTGCGAAGGTTAGGTCAGGTTGAGTTATGTTAGTTTAAGCTAGGTAGTGTCGTGAAACCACCAAAAACGACGTCATATAACGAGATAGTGTTGTTTTGTTGCGAGTACGAAACTGCGATGTGTGAAACATTGTGAAAGCACACAAAACGACGTGAACTAGCCAGATACTGCGTCTTGTACCGTTACAAGTGCGAAACGTCTATATTTTGATATTCTCGTGAAAGCGCGTGCAAGCATTGTGAAACCTTGAAGAACGATGTCATTTAGCGAGATACAGCGTTCAGTACTGTACTATGTTGGTGAAAAACTGTGAAGACATGCAAATATTGTAATTGTGAACGAAACAGTGTAACAGAGTGTTTTTATATATAAGTGCAAAGGTTAGGTTAGGTTAAGTTACGAAGCGTCATAAAACCTCATTAAACAATGTCAGCTAGTGAGATGCAATGTTTTTCAGCATTACAAGTGGGAAACTGCAATATTTAGTGTGAAAGCGCATGAAACCGTCGTAATGTTGCAGAAAGCATTTTAAAGTAGCGAGTAAAACGTTTTCTACCAATAGAAGTGCGAAGGTTAGGTTAGGTTGAGTTATGTTAGTTTAAGCTAGGTAGCGTCGTGAAACCACCAAAAACGACGTCGTCTAACGAGATAGTGTTGTTTTGTTGCGAGTATGAAACTGCGATGTGTGAAACATTGTGAAAGCACACAAAACGGCGTGAACTAGCCAGATACTGCGTCTTGTACCGTTACAAGTGCGAAACTTCTATACTGTGATATTCTCGTGAAAGCGCACGCAAGCATCGTGAAACCTTAAAGAACGATGTCATTTAGCGAGATACGGCGTTCTGTACTGTACTATGTTGGTGAAAAACTGTGATGTCATGCAAATATCGTAATTGTGAACGAAACAGCGTAACAGAGCGTTTGTAGATACATGTGCGAAGGTTAGGTTAGGTTAAGTTATGAAGCGTCATAAAACCACTTTAAACAATGTCTCCTAGTGAGATGCAGTGTTTTTCACCATTACAAGTGGGAAACTGCGATATCTATTGTGAAAGCCTAAGAAACTGTCGTAATGTTGCCGAAATCATTGTAAAGTAGCGAGTAAATTGTTTTCTAACGCTAGAAGTGCGAAGGTTAGGTTAGGTTGAGTCATGTTAGCTTAAGCTAGGTAGCTTCGTGAAACCACAAAAAACGACGTCATCTAACGAGATAGTGTTGTTTTGTTGCGAGTAAGAAACTGCGATATGTGAAATGTTGTGAAAGCACACAAAACGGCGTGAACTTGCAATATACTGCGTCTTGTACCGTTACAAATGCGAAACTGATATATTGTGATGTTCTCGTGAAAGCGCATGCAGGCACCGTGAAACCTTAAAGAACGATGTCATTTAGCGAGATACAGCGTTCTGTACTGTACTAAGTTGGTGAAAAGCTGTGAAGTCATGCAAATATAGTAATTGTGAACAAAACAGTGTAATAGAGCGTTTTTAGATACAAGTGCGAAGCTTAGGTTAGGTTAAGTTATGACGCGTCATAAAACCGCATTAAACAATCTCAGCTAGTGAGATGCAATGTTTTTCAGCATTACCAGTCGGAAGTTGCAATATCTAGTGTGAAAGCGCATGAAACCATCGTAATGTTGCAGAAAGAATTGTAATGTAGCGAGTAAAACGTTTTCTACCAATAGAAGTGCGAAGATAAGGTTAGGTTGAGTTATGTTAGTTTAAGCTAGGTAGTGTCGTGAAACCACCAAAAACGACGTCATATAAAGAGATAATGTTGTTTTGTTGCGAGTACGAAACTGCGATGTGTGAAACATTGTGAAAGCACACAAAACGACGTGAACTAGCCAGATACTGCGTCTTGTACCGTTACAAGTGCGAAACGTCTATATTTTGATATTCTCGTGAAAGCGCATGCAAGCATTGTGAAACCTTGAAGAACGATGTCATTTAGCGAGATACAGCGTTCAGTAGTGTACTATGTTGGTGAGAAACTGTGAGTTCATGCAAATATCGTAATTGTGAACGAAACAGCGTAACAGAGCGTTCTAGATACATGTGCGAAGGTTAGGTTAGGTTAAGTTATCAAGCGTCATAAAACTACTTTAAACAATGTCAGCTAGTGAGATGCAGTGTTTTTCACCTTTACAAGTCGAAACTTCGATATTCAATGTGAAAGCGCATGAAACCGTCCTAATGTTGCAGAAATCATAGTAAAGTAGCGAGTCAAACATTTTATAACGATAGAAGTGCGAAGGTTAGGTTAGGTTGAGTTATGTTTGTTTAAGCTAGGTAGCGTCGTGAAACCACGAAAAACGACGTCATATAACGAGATAGTGTTGTTTTGTTGCGAGTACAAAGCTGAGATAAGTGAAATATTGTGAAAGCACACGAAACGCCATGAACTAGCCAGAAACTGCGTCTTGTACAGTGACATGTGCATGAGCTGTATTGTGATATTCTCGTGAAAGCGCATGCAAGCACCGTGAAACCTTGAATAACGATGTCATTCAGCGAGATACAGCGTTCAGCACTGTATTAAGTTGGTAAAAAACTGTGAGGTCATGCAAATAACGCAATTGTGAACGAGACAGTGTAACAGGGCGTTTTTAGATACAAGTCCGAAGGTTAGGTTAAGTTATGAAGCGTCATAAAACCGCAATAAACAAAGTCAGCCATTGAGATGCAGTGTTTTTCACCATTACAAGTCTGAAACTGCGATATATAATGTGAAAGCGCATCAAACTGTCGTAATGTTGGAGAAAGCATTGTAAAGTAGTGAGTAAAACATTTTCAAACGTTAGAAGTTCGATAATTAGGGTAGGTTGAGTTATGTTAGTTTAAGCTAGGTAGCATCGTAAAACCACCAATAACGACGTCATCTAACGAGATAGTGTTGTTTTGTTGCGAGTACAAAACTGCGATATGTGGAATATTGTGAAAGCACACAAAACGGCAATAACTAGCCAGATACTGCGCCTTGTACCATTACAAGTGCTAAACTGCTATATTGTGATATTTGCGTGAAAGCGCATGCAAGCATAGTGAAACCTTGAAGAACGATGTCATTTAGCGAGATACAGCGTTCAGTACTGTATTATGTTGGTGAAAAACTGTGAGGACATGCAAATATTGTAATTGTGAACGATACAGCGTAACAGAGCGTTTTTATATACAAGTGCAAAGGTTAGGTTAGGTTAAGTTATGAAGCGTCATAAAACCTCATTAAACATTGTCAGTTAGTGAGATGCAATGTTTTTCAGCATTACAAGTCGGAAACTGCGATATCTAGTGTGAAAGCGCATTAAACCGTCGTAATGTTGCAGAAAGCATTGTAAAGTAGCGAGTAAAACGTTTTCTACCAATAGAAGTGCGAAGGTTAGGGTAGGTTGAGTTATGTTAGTTTAAGCTAGGTAGCATCGTGAAACCACCAAGAACGACGTCATCTAACGAGATAGTGTTGTTTTGTTGCGAGTACAAAACTGCGATATGTGGAATATTGTGAAAGCACACAAAACGGCAATAACTAGCCAGATACTGCCTCTTGTACCGTTACAAGTGCTAAACTGCTATATTGTGATATTTTCGTGAAAGCGCATGCAAGCATCGTGAAACCTTGAAGAACTATGTCATTTAGCGAGAGACAGCGTTCTGTACTGTACTAAGTTGGTGAAAAGCTGTGAAGTCATGCAAATATAGTAATTGTGAACGAAACAGTGTAACAGAGTGTTTTTATATACAAGTGCAAAGGTTAGGTTAGGTTAAGTTATGAAGCGTCATAAAACCTCATTAAACATTGTCAGTTAGTGAGATGCAATGTTTTTCAGCATTACAAGTCGGAAACTGCGATATCTAGTGTGAAAGCGCATTAAACCGTCGTAATGTTGCAGAAAGCATTGTAAAGTAGCGAGTAAAAAGTTTTCTACCAATAGAAGTGCGAAGGTTAGGTTAGGTTGAGTTATGTTAGTTTAAGCTAGGTAGTGTCGTGAAACCACCAAAAACGACGTCATATAACGAGATAGTGTTGTTTTGTTGCGAGTACGAAACTGCGATGTGTGAAACATTGTGAAAGCACACAAAACGACGTGAACTAGCCAGATACTGCGTCTTGTACCGTTACAAGTGCGAAACGTCTATATTTTGATATTCTCGTGAAAGCGCGTGCAAGCATTGTGAAACCCTGAAGAACGATGTCATTTAGCGAGATACAGCGTTCAGTAGTGTACTATGTTGGTGAGAAACTGTGAGTTCATGCAAATATCGTAATTGTGAACGAAACAGCATAACAGAGCGTTCTAGATACATGTGCGAATACTAGGTTAGGTTAAGGAATGAAGCGTCTTAAAACTACTTTAAACAATGTCAGCTAGTGAGATGCAGTGTTTTTCACCTTTACAAGTCAGAAACTGCGATATTTAATGTGAAAGCGCATGAAACCGTCGTAATATTGCAGAAAGCATAGTAAAGTAGCGAGTCAAACATTTTATAACGATAGAAGTGCGAAGGTTAGGTTAGGTTGAGTTATGTTAGTTTAAGCTAGGTAGCGTCGTGAAACCACGAAAAACGACGTCATATAACGAGATAGTGTTGTTTTGTTGCGAGTACAAAGCTGAGATAGGTGAAATATTGCGAAAGAACACGAAACGCCATGAACTAGCCAGAAACTGCGTCTTGTACAGTGACATGTGCATGTGCTATATTGTGATATTCTCGTGAAAGCGCATGCAAGCACCGTGAAACTTTGAATAACGATGTCATTCAGCGAGATACAGTGTTCAGTACTGTATTAAGTTGGTAAAAAACTGTGAGGTCATGCAAATAACGCCATTGTGAACGAGACAGTGTAACAGAGCGTTTTTAGATACAAGTGCGAAGGTTAGGTCAAGTTATGAAGCGTCATAAAACCGCAATAACCAATGTCAGCCATTGAGATGCAGTGTTTTTCACCATTACAAGTCTGAAACTGCAATATATAATGTGAAAGCGCATGAAACTGTCGTAATGTTGGAGAAAGCATTGTAAAGTAGCGAGTAAAACGTTTTCAAACGTTAGAAGTTCGAAGGTTAGGTTACGTTGAGGTATGTTAGTTTAAGCTAGGTGGCGTCGTGAAACCACCAAAAACGACGTCATCTAACGAGATAGTGTTGTTTTGTTGCGAGTACAAAACTGCGATGTGTGAAACATTGTGAAAGCACACAAAACGGCGTAAACTAGCCAGATACTGCTTCTTGTACCGTTACAAGTGCGAAACTTCTATATTGTGATATTCTCGTGAAAGCGCATGCAAGCATAGATAAACCTTAAAGAACGATGTCATTTAGCGAGATACAGCGTTCAGTACTGTACTATATTGGTAAAAAACTGTGAGAACATGCAAATATTGTAATTGTGAACGAAACAGTGTAACAGAGTGTTTTTATAAACAAGTGCAAAAGTTAGGTTAGGTTAAGTTACGAAGCGTCATAAAACCTCATTAAAAATTGTCAGCTAGTGAGATGCAATGTTTTTCAGCAATACAAGTCGGAAACTGCAATATCTAGTGTGAAAGCGCATGAAACCGTCGTAATGTTGCAGAAAGCATTGTAAAGTGGCGAGTAAAACGTTTTCTACTATTAAAGGTGCGAAGGTTAGGTTAGGTTGAATTATGTTAGTTTAAGCTAGTTAGTGTCGTGAAACCACCAAAAACGACGTGATATAACGAGATAGTGTTGTTTTGTTGCGAGTACGAAACTGCGATGTGTGAAACATTGTGAAAGCACACAAAACGTCGTGAACTTGCCAGATACTGCGTCTTGTATGGTTACAAGTGCGAAACGTCTATATTTTAATATTCTCGTGAAAGCGCATGCAAGCATCGTGAAACCTTAACGAACGATGTCATTTAGCGAGATACAGCGTTCAGTACTGTACTATGTTGGTGAGAAACTGTGAGTTCATGCAAATATCGTAATTGTGAACGAAACAGCGTAACAGAGCGTTTTAGATACA
This sequence comes from Rhipicephalus microplus, assembly GCF_043290135.1. Taxonomy (NCBI): domain Eukaryota; kingdom Metazoa; phylum Arthropoda; class Arachnida; order Ixodida; family Ixodidae; genus Rhipicephalus; species Rhipicephalus microplus. The sequence continues at coordinate 12,363,616 of NW_027464586.1, forward strand.
TGTGCGAAGATTAGGTTAGGTTAAGTTATGAAGCGTCATAAAACTACTTTAAACAATTTCAGCTAGTGAGATGCAGCGTTTTTCACCTTTACAAGTCGGAAACTGCGATATCTAATTTGAAAGCGCATGAAACCGTCATAATGTTGCTGAAATCATGGTAGAGTCGCGAGTCAAACATTTTATATCGATAGAAGTGCGAAGGTTAGGTTAGGTTGAGTTATGTTAGTTTAAGCTAGGTAGCGTCGTGAAACCACGAAAAACGACGTCATATAACGAGATAGTGTTGTTTTGTTGCGAGTACAAGGCTGAGATAGGTGAAAAATTGTGAAAGCACACAAAACGCCATGAACTAGCCAGAAACTGCGTCTTTACAGTGACATGTGCATGTGCTATATTGTGATAATCTTTTGAAAGCGCATGCAAGCACCGTGAAACCTTGAATAACGATGTCATTCAGCGAGATGCAGCGTACAGTACTGTATTAAGTTGGTAAAAAACTGTGAGGTCATGCAAATAACGCAATTGTGAACGAGACAGTGTAACAGAGCGTTTTTAGATACAAGTGCGAAGGTTAGGTCAGGTTAAGGTACGAAGCGTCATAAAACCGCAATAAACAATGTCAGCCATTGAGCTGCAGTGTTTTTCACCATTACAAGTCTGAAACTTCGATATATATTGTGAAAGCGCATGAAACTGTCGTAATGTTGCAGAAAGCATTGTAAAGTAGCGAGTAAAACGTTTTCAAAGGTTGGAAGTTCAAAGGTTAGGGTAGGTTGAGTTATGTTAGTTTAAGCTAGGTAGCTTCGTGAAAAAACCAAAAACGACGTCATCTAACGAGATAGTGTTGTTTTGTGGAGAGTAAGAAACTGCGATATGTGAAATGTTGTGAAAGCACACAAAACGGCGTGAACTTGCCATATACTGCGTCTTGTACCGCTACATGTGTGAAACTGCTATATTGTGATATTCTCGTGAAAGCGCATGCAAGCACCGTGAAACCTTCAATAACGAAGTCATTTAGCGAGATACAGCGTTCAGTACTGTATTAAGTTGGTAAAAAGCTGTGAGGTCATGCAAATATACCGCAATTGTGAACGAGAAGTTAACAGAGCGTTTTTAGATACAAGTGCGGCGGTTAGGTTAGGTTAAGGTATGAAGCGTCATAAAACCGCAATAAACAATGTCAGCTATTAGGATGCAGTGTTTTTCACCATTACAAGTCGGGTGCTGCGATATCTAATGTGAAAGCACTTGAAACCGTCGTAATGTTCCAGAAAGCATTGTAAAGTAGCGAGTAAAACGTTTTCTACCGACAGAAGTGCGAAGGTTAGGTTAGGTTGAGGTATGTTAGTTTAAGCTAGGTAGCATCGTGAAACCACTAAAAACGACATCATCTAACGAGATAGTGTTGTTTTGTTGCGAGTATGAAACTTCAATATGTGAAATATCGTGAAAGCACACAAAACGGCAATAACTAGCCAGATACTGTGTCTTGTATCGTTACAAGTGCGAAACTTCTATATTGTGATATTCTCGTGAAACCGCACGCAAGCATCGTGAAACCTTAAAGAACGATGTCATTCAGCAAGATACAGCGTTCTGTACCCTACTATGTGTGTGAAAAACTGTGAGGTCATGCAAATATCGTAATTGTGAACGAAACAGCGTAACAGAGCGTTTTTAGATACATGTGCGAAGGGTAGGTTAGGTTAAGTTATGAAGCGTCATAAAACCGCTTTAAACAATGTCAGCTAGTGAGATGCAGTGTTTTTCACCATTACAAGTCGGAAACTGCGATATCTATTGTGAAAGCGTAAGAAACCGTCGTAATGTTGCAGAAATCATTGTAAAGTAGCGAGTAAATTGTTTTCTAACGCTAGAATTGGAAGGTTAGGTTAGGTTGAGTTATGTTAGTTTAAGCTAGGTAGCGTCGTGAAACCACCAAAAACGACGTCATTTAAACGATATAGTGTTGTTTTGTTGCGAGTACGAAACTGCAATGTGTAAAACATTGTGAAAGCACACGAAACGGCCTGAACTAGCCAGATACTGCGTCTTGTACCGTTACAAGGGCGAAACTTCTATATTGTGATATTCTCGTGAAAGCGCACACAAGCATCGTGAAACATTAAAGAACGATGTCATTTAGCGAGAGACAGCGTTCTGTACTGTACTAAGTTGGTGAAAAGCTGTGAAGTCATGCAAATATAGTAATTGTGAACGAAACAGTGTAATAGAGCCTTTTTAGATACAAGTGCGAAGCTTTGGTGAGATTAAGTTATGACGCCTCATAAAACCGCATTAAACAATCTCAGCTAGTGAGATGCAACGTTTTTCAGCAATACAAGTCGGAAACTGCAATATCTAGTGTGAAAGCGCATGAAACCGTCGTAATGTTGCAGAAATCATAGTAAAGTAGCGAGTCAAACATTTTATAACGATAGAAGGGCGAAGGTTAGGTTAGGTTGAGTTATGTTAGTTTAAGCTAGGTAGCGTCGTGAAACGACGAAAAACGACGTCATATAACGAGATAGTGTTGTTTTGTTGCGAGTACGAAACTGCGATGTGTGAAACATTGTGAAAGCACACAAAACGACGTGAACTAGCCAGATACTGCGTCTTGTGCGTTTACAAGTGCGAAACGTCTATATTTTGATATTCTCGTGAAAGCGCATGCAAGCATCGTGAAACCTTGAAGAACGATGTCATTTAGCGAGATACAGCGTTCAGTACAGTACTATGTTGGTGAGAAACTGTGAGTTCATGCAAATATCGTAATTTTGAACGAAACAGCATAACAGAGCGTTTTAGATACATGTGCGAAGGTTAGGTTAGGTTAAGGTATGAAGCGTCATAAAACTACTTTAAACAATGTCAGCTAGTGAGATGCAGTGTTTTTCACTTTTACAAGTCGGAAATGGCGATATATATTGTGAAAGCGCATGAAACCGTCGTAATGTTGCAGAAATCATAGTAAAGTAGCGAGTCAAACATTTTATAACGATAGAAGGGCGAAGGTTAGGTTAGGTTGAGTTATGTTAGTTTAAGCTAGGTAGCGTCGTGAAACGACGAAAAACGACGTCTTATAACGAGATAGTGTTGTTTTGTTGCGAGTACAAAGCTGAGATAGGTGAAATATTGTGAAAGCACACAAAACGCCATGAACTAGCCAGAAACTGCGTCTTTACAGTGACATGTGCATGTGCTATATTGTAATAATCTTTTGAAAGCGCATGCAAGCACCGTGAAACCTTGAATAACGATGTCATTCAGCGAGATACAGCGTACAGTACTGTATTAAGTTGGTAAAAAACTGTGAGGTCATGCAAATAACGCAATTGTGAACGAGACAGTGTAACAGAGCGTTTTTAGATACAAGTGCGAAGGTTAGGTCAGGTTAAGTTATGAAGCGTCATAAAACCGCAATAAACAATGTCAGCCATTGAGCTGCAGTGTTTTTCACCATTACAAGTCGGGAACTGCGATATCTATCTTGAAAGCGTAAGAAACCGTCGTAATGTTGCAGAAATCTTTGTAAAGTAGCGAGTAAATTGTTTTCTAACGCTAGAAGTGCGAAGGTTAGGTTAGGTTGAGTTATGTTAGTTTAAGCTAGGTAGCCTCGTGAAAAAACCAAAAACGACGTCATCTAACGAGATAGTGTTGTTTTGTTGCGAGTAAGAAACTGCGATATGTGAAATGTTGTGAAAGCACACAAAACGGCGTGAACTTGCCATATACTGCGTCTTGTACCGCTACATGTGTGAAACTGCTATATTGTGATATTCTCGTGAAAGCGCATGCAAGCACCGTGAAACCTTGAATAACGATGTCATTCAGCGAGATACAGCGTTCTGTACTGTACTAAGTTTGGTGAAAAACTGTATGGTCATGCAAATATTGTAATTGTGAACGAAACAGTGTAACAGAGCGTTTTTAAATACAAGTGCGAAGGGTAGGTTAGGTTAGGGTTTGAAGCGTCGTAAAACCGCATCAAACAATGTCAGCTATTGAGATGCAGTGCTTTTCACCATTACAAGTCGGGAACTGCGATATCTTAAATGAAAGCGCATGAAACCGTCGTAATGTTGCAAAAAGCATTTTAAAGCAACGAGTAAAACGTTTTATAACGATAGAAGTGCGAAGGTTAGGTTAGGTTGAGTTATGTTAGTTTAAGCTAGGTAGTGTCGTGAAACCACCAAAAGCCACGTCATATAACGAGATAGTGTTGTTTTGTTGCGAGTACGAAACTGCGATGTGTGAAACATTGTGAAAGTACATAAAACGGCGTGAACTAGCCAGATACTGCGTCTTGTACCGTTACAAGTGCGAAACGTCTATATTGTGATATTCTAGCGAAAGGGCATGCAAGCATCGTGAAACCTTGAAGAACGATGTCATTTAGCGAGATACACCGTTTTGTACTGTACTATGTTGGTGAAAAGCTGTGAAGTCATGCAAACATCGTGATTGCGAATGAAACAGGGTAACAGAGCGTTTTTAAATACAAGTGCGAAGGTTAGGTTAGGTTAAGTTATGAAGCGTCATAAAACCGCATTAAACAATGTCAGCTATTGAGATGCAGTGCTTTTCACCATTAGAAGTCGGGAACTGCGATATCTAATGTGAAAGCGCATGAAACCGTCGTAATGTTGCAAAAAGCATTGTAAAGCAACGAGTAAAACGTTTTATAACAATAGAAGTGCGAAGGTTAGGTTAGGTTTAGTTATGTTAGTTTAAGCTAGGTAGCATCGTGAAACCACCAAAAACGACGTCATCTAACGAGATAGTGTTGTTTTGTTGCGAGTAAAAAACTGCGTTATGTGAAATATTGCGAAAGCACGCAAAACGGCGTGAACTAGCGAGATACTGCGTCTTGTACAGTTACAAGTGCGAAACTGCGCTATTGTGATATTCTCGTGAAAGCGCATGGAAGCATAGTGAAACCTTAAAGAATGATGTCATGTAGCGAGATACAGCGTTCTGTACTGTACTATGTTGGCGAAAAACTGTGAGGTCATGCAAATATCGTAATTTTGAACGAAACAGTGTAACAGAGCGTTTTTAGATACAAGTTCGAAGGTTAGGTAGGTTAAGTAATGAAGCGTCATAAAACCGCATTAAACAATGTCAGCTACTGAGATGCAGTGCTTTTCACCATTTCAAGTCGGAAACTGCGATATCCTAAGTGAAAGCGCATGAAACCGTCAAAATGTTGCAGAAAGCATTGTAAAGTAGCGAGTAAAACGTTTTCTACCGATAAAGTGCGAAGGTTAGGTTAGGTTGAATTATGTTAGTTTAAGCTAGGTAGCGTTGTGAAACCACGAAAAACGACGTCATATAACGAGATAGTGTTGTTTTGTTGCGAGTACAAAACTGCGATAGGTGAAATATTGTGCAAGCACACAAAACGCCATGAACTAGCCAGATACTGCGTCTTGTACCGTTTTAAGTGCGAAACTGCTATATTGTGATATTCTAGCGAAAGGGCATGCAAGCATCGTGAAACCTTGAAGAACGATGTCATTTAGTGAGATACAGCGTTCTGTACTGTACTATGTTGGTGAAAAGCTGTGAAGTCATGCAAATATCGTAATTGTGAACGAAACAGTGTAATAGAGTGTTTTTAGATACAAGTGCGAAGGTTAGGTTAGGTTAAGTTATGACGCGTCATAAAACCGCATTAAACAATGTCAGCTAGTGAGATGCAATGTTGTTCAGCATTACAAGTTGGAAACTGCGATATCTAATGTGAAAGCGCATGAAACTGTCGCAATGTTGCAGAAAGCATTGTAAAGTAGTGAATAAAACGTTTTCTAACGCTAAAAGTGCAAAGTTTAAGTTAGGTTGAGTTATGTTAGTTTAAGCTAGGTAGCGTCGTGAAACCACAAAAAACGACGTCATCTAACGAGATAGTGTTGTTTTGTTGCGAGTACGGAACTGCGATATGTGAAATATTGTGAAAGCACACAAAACGGCGTGAACTAGCCAGATACTGCGTCTTGTACCGTTACAAGTGCGAAACGTCTATGTTGTGATATTCTCGTGAAAGCGCACGCTAGCATCGTGAAACCTTCAAGAACGATGTCATTTAGCGAGATTCAGCGTTCTGTACTGTACTATGTGGGTGAAAAACTGTGAAGTCGTGCAAATATCGTAATTGTGAACGAAACAATGTAACAGAGTGTTTTAAGAAACAAGTGTGAACTAGCGAGGTTAGGTTAAAGTATAAAGCGTCATAAAACCACATTAAACAAAATTAGCTATCGTGATGCAGTGTTTTTCACCATTACAAGTCGGAAACTGCGATATCTAATGTAGAAGCGCATGAAACTGTCGTAATATTGCAAAAAGCGTTGTAAAGCAACGAGTAAAACGTTTTATAACGATAGAAGTGCGAAGGTTAGGTTAGGTTGAGTTATGTTAGTTTAAGCTAGGTAGCGTCGTGAAACCACGAAAAACGACGTCATATAACGAGATAGTGTTGTTTTGTTGCGAGTACAAAACTGCGATAGGTGAAATATTGTGCAAGCACACAAAACGCCATGAACTAGCCAGATACTGCGTCTTGTACCGTTTTAAGTGCCAAACTGCTATATTGTGATATTCTAGCGAAAGGGCATGCAAGCATCGTGAAACCTTGAAGAACGATGTCATTTAGTGAGATATAGCGTTCTGTACTGTACTATGTTGGTGAAAAACTGTGAGGTCATGCAAATATCGTAATTGTGAACGAAACAGTGTAACAGAGCGTTTTTAAATACAAGTGCGAAGGTTAGGTTAGGTTAAGTTATGAAGCGTCATAAAACTGCAATAAACAATGTCAGCTAGTGAGATGCAGTGTTTTTCACCATTACAAGTTGAAAACTGCGATATGTATTGTGAAAGCGCATGAAACCGTGGTAATGTGTCAGAAATCATTGTAAAGTAGCGAGTAAAATGTTTTCTAACGCTAGAAGTGCGAAGGTTAGGTTAGGTTGAGTTATGTTAGTTTAAGTAAGGTAGCATCGTGAAACCACCAAAAACGACGTCATCTAACAACATAGTGTTGTTTTGTTGCGAGTAAGAAACTGCGTTATGTGAAATATTGCGAAAGCACGCAAAGGGGCGTGAACTAGCCAGATACTGCGTCTTGTACCGTTACAAGTGCGAAACTTCTATATTGTGATATTCTCGTGAAAGCGCATGCAAGCATCGTGAAACCTTAAACAACGATGCCATTTAGCGAGATACAGCGTTCTGTACTGTACTATGTTGGTGAAAAACTGTGAGGTCATGCAAATATGGTAATTGTGAACGAAACAGTGTAACAGAGTGTTTTTAGATACAAGATCGAAGGTTAGGTTAGGTTAAGTTAAGAAGCGTCATAGAACCTCATTAAAAAATGTCAGCTAGTGAGATGCAGTGTTTTTCACTATTACAAGTTGGAAACAGCGATATCTAATGTGAAAGCGCATGAAACCATCGTAATATTGCAGAAAGCATTGTAAAGTAGCGAGTAAAACTTTTCTACCGATAGAAGTGCGAAGGTTAGGTTAGGTTGAGTTATGTTAGTTTAAGCAAGGTAGCGTCGTCAAACCACCAAAAACGACGTCATCTAATCAGATAGTGTTGTTTTGTTGCGAGTACAAAACTGCGATAGTGAAATATTGTGATAGCACACAAAACGGCGTGAACTAGCCAGATACTGCGTCTTGTACCGTTACAAGTGCGAAACTTCTATATTGTGATAATTTCGTGAAAGCGCAAGCAAGCATCTTGAAACCTTAAAGAACGATGTCGTTTAGCTAGATAAAGCGTTCTGTACTGTACTGTGTTGGTGAAAAACTGTGAGGTCATGCAAATATCGTAAATGTGAACAAAACAGTGCAACAGGGTGTTTTTAGATACAAGTGCGAAGGTTAGGTTAGGTTAGGTTACGAAGCGTCATAAAACCTCTGTAAACAATGTCAGCTAGTGAGATGCAGTGTTTTTCACCATTACAAGTCGGGAGCTGCGATATCTAATGTGAAAGCACATGAAATCGTCGTAATGTTGCAGAAAGCATTGTAAAGTAGCGAGCAAAACGTTTTCTAACGATAGAAGTGCGAAGGTTAGGTTAGGTTGAGTTATGTTAGTTTAAGCTAGGTAGCGTTGTGAAATCCTAAAAACGACGTCATCTAGCAAGATAGTGTTGTTTTGTCTCGAGTAAGAAACTGCGATAGGTGAAATACTGTGAAAGCACACAAAACGGCGTGAACTAGCCAGATACTGCGTCTTGTACCGTTACAAGTGCGAAACTGCTATATTGTCATATTCTCGTGAAAGCGCATGCAAGCATCGTGAAACCTTAAAGAATGATGTCATTTAGCGAGATACAGCGTTCTGTACTGTACTAAGTTGGTGAAAAACTGTGTGGTCATGCAATTATCGTAATTTTGAACGACACAGTGTAACAGAGCGTTTTTAAATACAAGTGCGAAGGTTAGGTTAGGTTAAGTTATGAAGCGTCATAAAACTGCAATAAACAATTTCAGCTAGTGAGATGCAGTGTTTTTCACCATTACAAGTAGAAAACTGCGATATGTAGTGTAAAAGCGCATGAAACCGTCGTAATGTTGCAGAAAGCATTGTAAAGTATCGAGTAAAACGTTTTATAACGATAGAAGTGCGAATGTTAGGTTAGGTTGAGGTTTAAGCTAGCTAGCGTCGTGAAATCTTAAAAACGACGTCATCTAACAAGATAGTGTTGTTTTGTTGCGAGTACAAAACTGCGGTAGGTGAAATAATGTGATAGCACACAAAACGGCGTGAACTAGCCAGATACTGCGTCTTGTACCGTTACAAGTGCGAAACTTCTATATGGTGATAATTTCGTGAAAGCGTAAGCAAGCATCTTGAAACCTTAAAGAACGATGTCATTTAGCTAGATAAAGTGTTCTGTACTGTACTATGTTGGTGAAAAACTGTGAGGTCATGCAAATATCGTAAATGTGAACGAAACAGTGCAACAGGGTGTTTTTAGATACAAGTGCGAAGGTTAGGTTAGGTTAATTTACGAAGCGTCATAAAACCTCTGTAAACAATGTCAGCTAGCGAGATGCAGTGTATTTCACCATTAGAAGTCGGGAGCTGCGATATCTAATGTGAAAGCACATGAAATCGTCGTAATGTTGCAGAAAGCATTGTAAAGTAGCGAGTGAAACGTTTTCTAACGATAGAAGTGCGAAGGTTAGGTTAGGTTGAGTTATGTTAGTTTAAGCTAGGTAGCATCGTGAAATCCTAAAAACGACGTCATCTAGCAAGATAGTGTTGTTTTGTTGCGAGTAAGAAACTGCGATAGGTGAAATATTGTGAAAGCACACAAAACGGCGTGAACTAGCCAGATAGTGCGTCTTGTACCGTTACAAGTGCGAAACTGCTATATTGTCATATTCTCGTGAAAGCGCATGCAAGCATCGTGAAACCTTAAAGAATGATGTCATTTAGCGAGATACAGCGTTCTGTACTGTACTAAGTTGGTGAAAAACTGTGTGGTCATGCAATTATCGTAATTTTGAACGAAACAGTGTAACAGAGCGTTTATAAATACAAGTGCGAAGGTTAGGTAGGTTAAGTTATGAAGCGTCATAAAACTGCAATAAACAATGTCAGCTAGTGAGATGCAGTGTTTTTCACCATTACAAGTAGAAAACTGCGATATGTATTGTAAAAGCGCATGGAACCGTCGTAATGTTGCAGAAAGCATTGTAAAGTATCGAGTAAAACGTTTTATAACGATAGAAGTGCGAATGTTAGGTTAGGTTGAGTTATGTTAGTTTAAGCTAGGTAGCGTCGTAATCCACGAAAAACGACGTCATATAACGAGATAATGTTGTTTTGTTGCGAGTACAAAGCTGAGATAGGTGAAATATTGTGAAAGCACACAAAACGCCATGAACTAGTCAGATACTGCGTGTTGTACCGTTACAAGTGCGAAACTTCTATATTGTGATATTCTCGTGAAAGCACATGCAAGCATCGTGAAACCTTAAAGAACGATGCAATTTAGCGAGATACAGCGTTCTGTACTGTACTATGTTGGTGAAAAACTGTGAGGTCATGCAAATATCGTAATTGTGAACGGAAAAGTGTAACAGAGCGTTTTTAGAAACAAGTGTGAACGTTACGTTAGGTTAAGTTATAAAGCGTCATAAAACCGCATTAAACAAAGTCAGCTACTGAGATGCAGTTTTTTTCACCATTACAAGTCGGAAACTGCTATATCTAATGTGAAAACGCATGAAACCGTCGTAATTTTCCAGAAAGCATTGTAAAGTAGCGAGTAAAACGTTTTCTAACGATAGAAGTGCGAAGGTTAGGTTAGGTTGAGTTATGTTAGTTTAAGATAGGTAGCGTCGTGAAACCACCAAAAACGACGTCATCTAATGAGATAGTGTTATTTTGTTGCGGGTACGAAACTGCGATGTGTGAAACATTGTGAAAGCACACAGAACGGCGTGACCTAGCCACATACTGCTTCTTGTAACCTTACAAGTGCGAAACATCTATATTGTGATAATTTCGTGAAAGCGCATGCAAGCATCGTGAAACCTTCAAGAACGATGTCATTTAGCGAGATTCAGCGTTCTGTACTGTACTATGTGGGTGAAAAACTGTGAAGTCGTGCAAATATCGTAATTGTGAACGAAACAATGTAACAGAGTGTTTTAAGAAACAAGTGTGAACTAGCGAGGTTAGGTTAAAGTATAAAGCGTCATAAAACCACATTAAACAAAATTAGCTATTGTGATGCAGTGTTTTTCACCATTACAAGTCGGAAACTGCGATATCTAATGTAGAAGCGCATGAAACTGTCGTAATATTGCAAAAAGCGTTGTAAAGCAACGAGTAAAACGTTTTATAACAATAGAAGTGCGAAGGTTAGGTTAGGTTGAGTTATGTTAGTTTAAGCTAGGTAGCGTCGTGAAACCACGAAAAACGACGTCATATAACGAGATAGTGTTGTTTTGTTGCGAGTACAAAACTGCGATAGGTGAAATATTGTGCAAGCACACAAAACGCCATGAACTAGCCAGATACTGCGTCTTGTACCGTTTTAAGTGCCAAACTGCTATATTGTGATATTCTAGCGAAAGGGCATGCAAGCATCGTGAAACCTTGAAGAACGATGTCATTTAGTGAGATATAGCGTTCTGTACTGTACTATGTTGGTGAAAAACTGTGAGGTCATGCAAATATCGTAATTGTGAACGAAACAGTGTAACAGAGCGTTTTTAAATACAAGTGCGAAGGTTAGGTTAGGTTAAGTTATGAAGCGTCATAAAACTGCAATAAACAATGTCAGCTAGAGAGATGCAGTGTTTTTCACCATTACAAGTTGAAAACTGCGATATGTATTGTGAAAGCGCATGAAACCGTGGTAATGTGTCAGAAATCATTGTAAAGTAGCGAGTAAAATGTTTTCTAACGCTAGAAGTGCGAAGGTTAGGTTAGGTTGAGTTATGTTAGTTTAAGCTAGGTAGCATCGTGAAACCACCAAAAACGACGTCATCTAACAACATAGTGTTGTTTTGTTGCGAGTAAGAAACTGCGTTATGTGAAATATTGCGAAAGCACGCAAAGGGGCGTGAACTAGCCAGATACTGCGTCTTGTACCGTTACAAGTGCGAAACTTCTATATTGTGATATTCTCGTGAAAGCGCATGCAAGCATCGTGAAACCTTAAAGAACGATGCCATTTAGCGAGATACAGCGTTCTGTACTGTACTATGTTGGTGAAAAACTGTGAGGTCATGCAAATATGGTAATTGTGAACGAAACAGTGTAACAGAGTGTTTTTAGATACAAGATCGAAGGTTAGGTTAGGTTAAGTTAAGAAGCGTCATAGAACCTCATTAAAAAATGTCAGCTAGTGAGATGCAGTGTTTTTCACTATTACAGGTTGGAAACAGCGATATCTAATGTGAAAGCGCATGAAACCATCGTAATATTGCAGAAAGCATTGTAAAGTAGCGAGTAAAACTTTTCTACCGATAGAAGTGCGCAGGTTAGGTTAGGTTGAGTTATGTTAGTTTAAGCAAGGTAGCGTCGTGAAACCACCAAAAACGACGTCATCTAATCAGATAGTGTTGTTTTGTTGCGAGTACAAAACTGCGATAGGTGAAATATTGTGATAGCACACAAAACGGCGTGAACTAGCCAGATACTGCGTCTTGTACCGTTACAAGTGCGAAACTTCTATATTGTGATAATTTCGTGAAAGCGCAAGCAAGCATCTTGAAACCTTAAAGAACGATGTCGTTTAGCTAGATAAAGCGTTCTGTACTGTACTGTGTTGGTGAAAAACTGTGAGGTCATGCAAATATCGTAAATGTGAACAAAACAGTGCAACAGGGTGTTTTTAGATACAAGTGCGAAGGTTAGGTTAGGTTAGGTTACGAAGCGTCATAAAACCTCTGTAAACAATGTCAGCTAGTGAGATGCAGTGTTTTTCACCATTACAAGTCGGGAGCTGCGATATCTAATGTGAAAGCACATGAAATCGTCGTAATGTTGCAGAAAGCATTGTAAAGTAGCGAGCAAAACGTTTTCTAACGATAGAAGTGTGAAGGTTAGGTTAGGTTGAGTTATGTTAGTTTAAGCTAGGTAGCGTTGTGAAATCCTAAAAACGACGTCATCTAGCAAGATAGTGTTGTTTTGTCTCGAGTAAGAAACTGCGATAGGTGAAATACTGTGAAAGCACACAAAACGGCGTGAACTAGCCAGATACTGCGTCTTGTACCGTTACAAGTGCGAAACTGCTATATTGTCATATTCTCGTGAAAGCGCATGCAAGCATCGTGAAACCTTAAAGAATGATGTCATTTAGCGAGATACAGCGTTCTGTACTGTACTAAGTTGGTGAAAAACTGTGTGGTCATGCAATTATCGTAATTTTGAACGAAACAGTGTAACAGAGCGTTTTTAAATACAAGTGCGAAGGTTAGGTTAGGATAAGTTATGAAGCGTCATAAAACTGCAATAAACAATTTCAGCTAGTGAGATGCAGTGTTTTTCACCATTACAAGTAGAAAACTGCGATATGTAGTGTAAAAGCGCATGAAACCGTCGTAATGTTGCAGAAAGCATTGTAAAGTATCGAGTAAAACGTTTTATAACGATAGAAGTGCGAATGTTAGGTTAGGTTGAGTTATGTTAGTTTAAGCTAGGTAACGTCGTGAAACCACAAAAAACGACGTCATATAACAAGATAGTGTTGTTTTGTTGCGAGTACAAAGCTGAGATACGTGAAATATTGTGAAAGCACACAAAACGCCATGAACTAGTCAGATACTGCGTCTTGTACCGTTACAAGTGCGAAACTTCTATATTGTGATATTCTCGTGAAAGCACATGCAAGCATCGTGAAACCTTAAAGAACGATGCAATTTAGCGAGATACAGCGTTCTGTACTGTACTATGTTGGTGAAAAACTGTGAGTCATGCAAATATCGTAATTGTGAACGGAACAGTGTAACAGAGCGTTTTTAGAAACAAGTGTGAACGTTACGTTAGGTTAAGTTATAAAGCGTCATAAAACCGCATTAAACAAAGTCAGCTACTGAGATGCAGTGTTTTTCACCATTACAAGTGGGTAACTGCGATATCTAATGTGAAAGTGCATGAAACCATCGTAATGTTGCAGAAAGCATTGCAAAGTAGCGATAAAACGTTTTCTAACGATAGAAGTGCGAAAGTTAGGTTAGGTTGAGGTTTAAGCTAGCTAGCGTCGTGAAATCCTAAAAACGACGTCATCTAACAAGATAGTGTTGTTTTGTTGCGAGTACAAAACTGCGGTAGGTGAAATAATGTGATAGCACACAAAACGGCGTGAACTAGCCAGATACTGCGTCTTGTACCGTTACAAGTGCGAAACTTCTATATGGTGATAATTTCGTGAAAGCGTAAGCAAGCATCTTGAAACCTTAAAGAACGATGTCATTTAGCTAGATAAAGTGTTCTGTACTGTACTATGTTGGTGAAAAACTGCGAGGTCATGCAAATATCGTAAATGTGAACGAAACAGTGCAACAGGGTGTTTTTAGATACAAGTGCGAAGGTTAGGTTAGGTTAATTTACGAAGCGTCATAAAACCTCTGTAAACAATGTCAGCTAGCGAGATGCAGTGTATTTCACCATTACAAGTCGGGAGCTGCGATATCTAATGTGAAAGCACATGAAATCGTCGTAATGTTGCAGAAAGCATTGTAAAGTAGCGAGTAAAACGTTTTCTAACGATAGAAGTGCGATGGTTAGGTTAGGTTGAGTTATGTTAGTTTAAGCTAGGTAGCATCGTGAAATCCTAAAAACGACGTCATCTAGCAAGATAGTGTTGTTTTGTTGCGAGTAAGAAACTGCGATAGGTGAAATATTGTGAAAGCACACAAAATGGCGTGAACTAGCCAGATACTGCGTCTTGTACCGTTACAAGTGCGAAACTGCTATATTGTCATATTCTCGTGAAAGCGCATGCAAGCATCGTGAAACCTTAAAGAATGATGTCATTTAGCGAGATACAGCGTTCTGTACTGTACTAAGTTGGTGAAAAACTGTGTGGTCATGCAATTATCGTAATTTTGAACGAAACAGTGTAACAGAGCGTTTTTAAATACAAGTGCGAAGGTTAGGTAGGTTAAGTTATGAAGCGTCATAAAACTGCAATAAACAATGTCAGCTAGTGAGATGCAGTGTTTTTCATCATTACAAGTAGAAAACTGCGATATGTATTGTAAAAGCGCATGAAACCGTCGTAATGTTGCAGAAAGCATTGTAAAGTATCGAGTAAAACGTTTTATAACGATAGAAGTGCGAATGTTAGGTTAGGTTGAGTTATGTTAGTTTAAGCTAGGTAGCGTCGTAATCCACGAAAAACGACGTCATATAACGAGATAATGTTGTTTTGTTGCGAGTACAAAGCTGAGATAGGTGAAATATTGTGAAAGCACACAAAACGCCATGAACTAGTCAGATACTGCGTCTTGTACCGTTACAAGTGCGAAACTTCTATATTGTGATATTCTCGTGAAAGCACATGCAAGCATCGTGAAACCTTAAAGAACGATGCAACTTAGCGAGATACAGCGTTCTGTACTGTACTATGTTGGTGAAAAACTGTGAGGTCATGCAAATATCGTAATTGTGGACGGAAAAGTGTAACAGAGCGTTTTTAGAAACAAGTGTGAACGTTACGTTAGGTTAAGTTATAAAGCGTCATAAAACCGCATTAAACAAAGTCAGCTACTGAGATGCAGTTTTTTTCACCATTACAAGTCGGAAACTGCTATATCTAATGTGAAAGCGCATGAAACCGTCGTAATTTTCCAGAAAAGCATTGTAAAGTAGCGAGTAAAACGTTTTCTACCGATAGAAGTGCGAAGGTTAGGTTAGGTTGAGTTATGTTAGTTTAAGATAGGTAGCGTCGTGAAACCACCAAAAACGACGTCATCTAATGAGATAGTGTTATTTTGTTGCGGGTACGAAACTGCGATGTGTGAAACATTGTGAAAGCACACAGAACGGCGTGACCTAGCCACATACTGCTTCTTGTAACCTTACAAGTGCGAAACATCTATATTGTGATAATTTCGTGAAAGCGCATGCAAGCATCGTGAAACCTTAAAGAACGATGTCATTTAGCGAGATAAAGCGTTCTGTATTGTACTATGTTGGTGAAAAACTGCGAGGTCATGCAAATATCGTAAATGAGAAGCAAGCAGTGCAACAGAGTGTTTTTAGATACAAGTGCGAAGGCTAGGTTACGTTAAGTTACGAAGCGTCATAAAACCTCTGTAAACAATGTCAGCTAGTGAGATGCAGTGTTTTTTACCATTACAAGTCGGGAGCTGCGATATCTAATGTGGAAGTGCATGAAACCATCGTAATGTTACAGAAAGTATTGCAAAGTAGCGATAAAACGTTTTCTAACGATAGAAGTGCGAAAGTTAGGTTAGGTTGAGGTTTAAGCTAGGTAGCGTCGTGGAATCCTAAAAACGACGTCATCTAACAAGTGTTGTTTTGTTGCGAGTACAAAACTGCGATAGGTGAAATAATGTGATAGCACACAAAACGGCGTGAACTAGCCAGATACTGCGTCTTGTACCGTTACAAGTGCGAAACTTCTATATTGTGATAATTTCGTGAAAGCGCAAGCAAGCATCTTGAAACCTTCAAGAACGATGTCATTTAGCTAGATAAAGCGTTCTGTACTGTACTATGTTGGTGAAAAACTGTGAGGTCATGCAAATATCGTAATTGTGAACGAAACAGTGTAACAGAGTGTTTTTAGATACAAGTTCGAAGGTTAGGTTCGGTTAAGTTAAGAAGCGTCATAAAACCTCATTAAAAAATGTCAGCTAGTGAGATGCAGTGTTTTTCACTATTACAAGTCGGAAACAGCAATATCTAATCTAAAAGCGCATGAAACTGTCGTAATATTGCAGAAAGCATTGTAAAGTAGCGAGTAAAACGTTTTCTACCGATAGAAGTGCGAAGGTTAGGTTAGGTTGAGTTATGTTAGTTTAAGCTAGGTAGCGTCGTGAAACCACCAAAAACGACGTCATCTAATCAGATAGTGTTGTTTTGTTGCGAGTACGAAACTGCGATGTGTGAAACATTGTGAAAGCACACAAAACGGCGTGAACTAGCCAGATACTGCGTCTTGTACTGTTACAAGTGCGAAACTTCTATATTGTGATATTCTCGTGAAAGCGCATGCAAGCATCGTGAAACCTTAAAGAACGATGCCATTTAGCGAGATGCAGCGTTCTGTACTGTACTATGTTGGTGAAAAACTGTGAGGTCATGCAAATATCGTAATTGTGAACGGAACAGTGTAACAGAGCGTTTTTAGAAACCAGTGCGAACGTTACGTTAGGTTAAGTTATAAAGCGTCATAAAACCGCATTATGCAATGTCAGCTATTGAAATGCAGTGTTTTTCACCATTACAAGTGGGTAACTGCGATATCTAATGTGAAAGTGCATGAAACCATCGTAATGTTGCAGAAAGCATTGCAAAGTAGCGATAAAACGTTTTCTAACGATAGAAGTGCGAAAGTTAGGTTAGGTTGAGGTTTAAGCTAGCTAGCGTCGTGAAATCCTAAAAACGACGTCATCTAACAAGATAGTGTTGTTTTGTTGCGAGTACAAAACTGCGGTAGGTGAAATAATGTGATAGCACACAAAACGGCGTGAACTAGCCAGATACTGCGTCTTGTACCGTTACAAGTGCGGAACTTCTATATGGTGATAATTTCGTGAAAGCGCAAGCAAGCATCTTGAAACCTTAAAGAACGATGTCATTTAGCTAGATAAAGCGTTCTGTACTGTACTATGTTGGTGAAAAACTGTGAGGTCATGCAAATATCGTAAATGTGAACGAAACAGTGCAACAGGGTGTTTTTAGATACAAGTGCGAAGGTTAGGTTAGGTTAATTTACGAAGCGTCATAAAACCTCTGTAAACAATGTCAGCTAGCGAGATGCAGTGTATTTCACCATTACAAGTCGGGAGCTGCGATATCTAATGTGAAAGCACATGAAATCGTCGTAATGTTGCAGAAAGCATTGTAAAGTAGCGAGTAAAACGTTTTCTAACGATAGAAGTGCGAAGGTTAGGTTAGGTTGAGTTATGTTAGTTTAAGCTAGGTAGCATCGTGAAATCCTAAAAACGACGTCATCTAGCAAGATAGTGTTGTTTTGCTGCGAGTAAGAAACTGCGATAGGTGGTTGCGAGTAAGAAACTGCGATAGGTGAATTATTGTGAAAGCACACAAAACGGCGTGAACTAGCCAGATACTGCGTCTTGTACCGTTACAAGTGCGAATATGCTATATTGTCATATTCTCGTGAAAGCGCATGCAAGCATCGTGAAACCATAAAGAATGATGTCATTTAGCGAGATACAGCGTTCTGTACTGTACTAAGTTGGTGAAAAACTGTGTGGTCATGCAATTATCGTAATTTTGAACGAGACAGTGTGTGTAACAGAGCGTTTTTAAATACAAGTGCGAAGGTTAGGTAGGTTAAGTTATGAAGCGTCATAAAACTGCAATAAACAATGTCAGCTAGTGAGATGCAGTGTTTTTCACCATTACAAGTAGAAAACTGCGATATGTATTGTAAAAGCGCATGAAACCGTCGTAATGTTGCAGAAAGCATTGTAAAGTATCGAGTAAAACGTTTTATAACGATAGAAGTGCGAATGTTAGGTTAGGTTGAGTTATGTTAGTTTAAGCTAGGTAGCGTCGTAATCCACGAAACACGACGTCATATAACGAGATAATGTTGTTTTGTTGCGAGTACAAAGCTGAGATAGGTGAAATATTGTGAAAGCACACTAAACGCCATGAACTAGTCAGATACTGCGTCTTGTACCGTTACAAGTGCGAAACTTCTATATTGTGATATTCTCGTGAAAGCACATGCAAGCATCGTGAAACCTTAAAGAACGATGCAATTTAGAGAGATACAGCGTTCTGTACTGTACTATGTTGGTGAAAAACTGTGAGGTCATGCAAATATCATAATTGTGAACGGAAAAGTGTAACAGAGCGTTTTAGAAACAAGTGTGAACGTTACGTTAGGTTAAGTTATAAAGCGTCATAAAACCGCATTAAACAAAGTCAGCTACTGAGATGCAGTTTTTTTCACCATTACAAGTCGGAAACTGCTATATCTAATGTGAAAGCGCATGAAACCGTCATAATTTTCCAGAAAGCATTGTAAAGTAGCGAGTAAAACGTTTTCTACCGATAGAAGTGCGAAGGTTAGGTTAGGTTGAGTTATGTTAGTTTAAGCTAGGTAGCGTCGTGAAACCACCAAAAACGACGTCATCTACTGAGATAGTGTTATTTTGTTGCGGGTACGAAACTGCGATGTGTGAAACATTGTGAAAGCACACAGAACGGCGTGACCTAGCCACATACTGCTTCTTGTAACCTTACAAGTGCGAAACATCTATATTGTGATAATTTCGTGAAAGCGCATGCAAGCATCGTGAAACCTTAAAGAACGATGATATTTAGCGAGATAAAGCGTTCTGTATTGTACTATGTTGGTGAAAAACTGCGAGGTCATGCAAATATCGTAAATGAGAAGCAAGCAGTGCAACAGAGTGTTTTTAGATACAAGTGCGAAGGCTAGGTTACGTTAAGTTACGAAGCGTCATAAAACCTCTGTAAACAATGTCAGCTAGTGAGATGCAGTGTTTTTCACCATTACAAGTCGGGAGCTGCGATATCTAATGTGAAAGTGCATGAAACCATCGTAATGTTGCAGAAAGCATTGCAAAGTAGCGATAAAACGTTTTCTAACGATAGAAGTGCGAAAGTTAGGTTAGGTTGAGGTTTAAGCTAAGTAGCGTCGTGAAATCCTAAAAACGACGTCATCTAACAAGA
Source organism: Rhipicephalus microplus (assembly GCF_043290135.1). Taxonomy (NCBI): domain Eukaryota; kingdom Metazoa; phylum Arthropoda; class Arachnida; order Ixodida; family Ixodidae; genus Rhipicephalus; species Rhipicephalus microplus. The sequence goes on from NW_027464586.1 coordinate 12,383,029, forward strand.
TAGTGTTGTTTTGTTGCGAGTACAAAACTGCGATAGGTGAAATAATGTGATAGCACACAAAACGGCGTGAACTAGCCAGATACTGCGTCTTGTACCGTTACAAGTGCGAAACTTCTATATTGTGATAATTTCGTGAAAGCGCAAGCAAGCATCTTGAAACCTTCAAGAACGATGTCATTTAGCTAGATAAAGCGTTCTGTACTGTACTATGTTGGTGAAAAACTGTGAGGTTATGCAAATATCGTAAATGTGAACGAAACAGTGCAACAGGGTGTTTTTAGATACATGTGCGAAGGTTAGGTTAGGTTAAGTTACCAAGCGTCATAAAACCTCTGTAAACAATGTCAGCTAGTGAGACGCAGTGTTTTTCACCATTACAAGTCGGGAGCTGCAATATCTAATGTGAAAGCACATGAAATCGTCGTAATGTTGCAGAAAGCATTGTAAAGTAGCGAGTAAAACGTTTTCTAACGATAGAAGTGCGAAGGTTAGGTTAGGTTGAGTTATGTTAGTTTAAGCTAGGTAGCGTCGTGAAATCCTAAAAACGACGTCATCTAGCAAAATAGTGTTGTTTTGTTGCGAGTAAGAAACTGCGATAGGTGAAATATTGTGAAAGCACACAAAACGGCGTGAACTAGCCAGAAACTGCGTCTTGTACCGTTACAAGTGCGAGACTTCTATATTGTGATATTCTCGTGAAAGCGCATGCAAGCATCGTGAAACCTTAAAGAACGATGCCATTTAGCGAGATACAGCGTTCTGTACTGTACTATGTTGGTGAAAAACTGTGAGGTCATGCAAATATCGTAATTGTGAATGGAACAGTGTAACAGAGCGTTTTTAGAAACCAGTGCGAACGTTACGCTAGGTTAAGTAATAAAGCGTCATAAAACCGCATTAAACAATGTCAGCTAGTGAGATGCAGTGTTTTTCACCATTACAAGTGGGTAACTGCGATATCTAATGTGAAAGTGGATGAAACCGTCGTAATGTTGCAGAAAGCATTGAAAAGTAGTGAGTTAAACGTTTTCTAACAATAGAAGTGCGAAAGTTAGGTTAGGTTGAGGTTTAAGCTAGGTAGCGTCGTGAAACGACGAAAAATGACGTCATCTAACGAGATAGTGTTGTTTTGTTGCGAGTACAAAGCTGAGATAGGTGAAATATTGTGAAAGCACACAAAACGCCATGAACTAGTCAGATACTGCGTCTTGTTCCGTTACAAGTGCGAAACTTCTATATTGTGATATTCTCGTGAAAGCGCATGCAAGCATCGTGAAACCTTAAAGAACGATGCCATTTAGCGAGATACAGCGTTCTGTACTGTACTATGTTGGTGAAAAACTGTGAGGTCATGCAAATATCGTAATTGCGAACGGAACAGTGTAACAGAGCGTTTTTAGAAACAAGTGCGAACGTTATGTTAGGTTAAGTTATAAAGCGTCATAAAACCGCATTAAACAAAGTCAGCTACTGAGATGCAGTGTTTTTCACCATTACAAGTCGGAAACTGCAATATCTAATGTGAAAGCGCATGAAACCGTCGTAATGTTGCAGAAAGCATTGTAAAGTAGCGAGTAAAACTTTTTCTACCGATAGAAGTGCGAAGGTTATGTAAGGTTGAGTTATGTTATTTTAAGCTAAGTAGCGTGGTGAAACCACCAAAAACGACGTCATCTAATGAGATGGTGTTGTTTTGTTGCGAGTACGAAACGGCGATGTGTGAAACATTGTGAAAGCACACAAAACGGCGTGAACTAGCCAGATACTGCGTCTTGTACCGTTACAAGTGCGAAACTTTTATATTGTGATATTCTCGTGAAAGGGCATGCAAGCATCGTGAAACCTTAAAGAACGATGCCATTTAGCGAGATACAGCGTTCTGTACTGTACTATGTTGGTGAAAAACTGTTACGTCATGCAAATATCGTAATTGTGAATGGAACAGTGTAACAGAGCGTTTTTAGAAACCAGTGCGAACGTTACGCTAGGTTAAGAAATAAAGCGTCATAAAACCGCATTAAACAATGTCAGCTAGTGAGATGCAGTGTTTTTCACCATTACAAGTGGGTAACTGCGATATCTAATGTGAAAGTACATGAAACCGTCGTAATGTTGCAGAAAGCATTGGAAAGTAGCGAGTTAAACGTTTTCTAACGATAGAAGTGCGAAAGGTAGGTTAGGTTGAGGTTTAAGCTAGGTAGCGTCGTGAAACCACGAAAAATGACGTCATCTAACGAGATAGTGTTGTTTTGTTGCGAGTACAAAGCTGAGATAGGTGAAATATTGTGAAAGCACACAAAACGCCATGAACTAGTCAGATACTGCGTCTTGTTCCGTTACAAGTGCGAAACTTCTATATTGTGATATTCTCGTGAAAGCGCATGCAAGCATCGTGAAACCTTAAAGAACGATGCCATTTAGCGAGATACAGCGTTCTGTACTGTACTATGTTGGTGAAAAACTGTGAGGTCATGCAAATATCGTAATTGTGAATGGAACAGTGTAACAGAGCGTTTTTAGAAACCAGTGCGAACGTTACGCTAGGTTAAGTAATAAAGCGTCATAAAACCGCATTAAACAATGTCAGCTAGTGAGATGCAGTGTTTTTCACCATTACAAGTGGGTAACTGCGATATCTAATGTGAAAGTGGATGAAACCGTCGTAATGTTGCAGAAAGCATTGAAAAGTAGTGAGTTAAACGTTTTCTAACAATAGAAGTGCGAAAGTTAGGTTAGGTTGAGGTTTAAGCTAGGTAGCGTCGTGAAACCACGAAAAATGACGTCATCTAACGAGATAGTGTTGTTTTGTTGCGAGTACAAAGCTGAGATAGGTGAAATATTGTGAAAGCACACAAAACGCCATGAACTAGTCAGATACTGCGTCTTGTTCCGTTACAAGTGCGAAACTTCTATATTGTGATATTCTCGTGAAAGCGCATGCAAGCATCGTGAAACCTTAAAGAACGATGCCATTTAGCGAGATACAGCGTTCTGTACTGTACTATGTTGGTGAAAAACTGTGAGGTCATGCAAATATCGTAATTGCGAACGGAACAGTGTAACAGAGCGTTTTTAGAAACAAGTGCGAACGTTATGTTAGGTTAAGTTATAAAGCGTCATAAAACCGGATTAAACAAAGTCAGCTACTGAGATGCAGTGTTTTTCACCATTACAAGTCGGGAGCTGCGATATCTAATGTGAAAGCACATGAAACCGTCGTAATGTTGCAGAAAGCATAGTAAAGTAGCGAGTAAAACGTTTTCTAACGATAGAAGTGCGAAGGTTAGGTTAGGTTGAGTTGTGTTAGTTTAAGCTAGGTAGTGTCGTGAAACCACCAAAAACGACGTCCTATAACGAGATAGTACGAAACTGCGATGTGTGAAACAGTGTGAAAGCACACATAACGGCGTGAACTAGCCAGATATTGCGTCTTGTACAGTGACAAGTGCGAAACTTCTATATTGTGATATTCTCGTGAAAGCGCATGCAAGCATCGTGAAAACCTAAAGAACGATGTCATTTAGCGAGATAAAGCGTTCTGTATTGTACTATGTTGTTGAAAAACTGTGAGGTCATGCAAATATCGTAAATGAGAACCAAGCAGTGCAACAGAGTGTTTTTAGATACAAGTGCGAAGGCTAGGTTAGGTTAAGTTACGAAGCGTCATAAAACCGCACTAAGCAAAGTCAGCTATAGAGATGCAGTGTTTTTCACCATTACAAGTGGGGAACTGCGATATCTAATGTGAAAGTGCATGAAACCGTCGTAATGTTGCAGAAAGCATTGCAAAGTAGCGAGTAAAGCGTTTTCTAACGATAGAAGTGCGAAAGTTAGGTTAGGTTGAGAGTTAAGCTAGGTAGCGTCGTGAAATCCTAAGAACGACGTCGTCTAACGAGATAGTGTTGTTTTGTTGCGAGTACGAAACTGCGATTGGTAAAATATTGTGAAAGCACACAAAACGGCGTGAACTAGCCAGATACTGCGTCTTGTACCGTTAAAAGTGCGAAACTTCTATAGTGTGATATTCTCGTGAAAGCGCACGCAAGCATCGTGAAACCTTGAAGAACGTTGTCATTTAGCGAGGTACAGCGTTCTGTACTGCAATACGTTGGTGAAAAACTGTGAGGTCATGCAAATATCGTAATTGTGAACAAAACAGTGTAACAGAGCTTTTTAGAAACAAGTGCGAACGTTAGGCTAGGTTAAGTTTTAAAGCGTCATAAAACCGCACTAAACAAAGTCAGCTATAGAGATGCAGTGTTTTTCACCAGTACAAGTGGGAAACGGCGATATCTAATGTGAAAGCACATAAAACCGTCGTAATGTTGCAGAAAGCATTGTAAAGTACCGAGTAAAACGTCTTCTAACGATAGAAGTGCGAAGGTTAGGTTAGGTTGAGTTATGTTAGTTTAAGCTAGGTAGTGTCGTGAAACCACCAAGAACGACGTCCTATAACGAGATAGTATGAAACTGCGATGTGTGAAACATTGTGAAAGCACACAAAACGGCGTGAACTAGCCAGATACTGCGTCTTGTACCGTTACAAGTGCGAAACTTCTATAATGTGATATTCTCGTGAAAGCGCATGCAAGCATCGTGAAACCTTAAAGAACGATGCCATTTAGCGAGATACAGCGTTCTGTACTGTACTATGTTGGTGAAAAACTGTGAGGTCATGCAAATATCGTAATTGTGAATGGAACAGTGTAACAGAGCGTTTTTAGAAACCAGTGCGAACGTTACGCTAGGTTAAGTAATAAAGCGTCATAAAATCGCATTAAACAATGTCAGCTAGTGAGATGCAGTGTTTTTCACCATTACAAGTGGGTAACTGCGATATCTAATGTGAAAGTGCATGAAACCGTCGTAATGTTGCAGAAAGCATTGCAAAGTAGCGAGTTAAACGTTTTCTAACGATAGAAGTGCGAAAGTTAGGTTAGGTTGAGGTTTAAGCTAGGTAGCGTCGTGAAACCACGAAAAATGACGTCATCTAACGAGATAGTGTTGTTTTGTTGCGAGTACAAAGCTGAGATAGGTGAAATATTGTGAAAGCACACAAAATGCCATGAACTAGTCAGATACTGCGTCTTGTTCCGTTACAAGTGCGAAACTTCTATATTGTGATATTCTCGTGAAAGCGCATGCAAGCATCGTGAAACCTTAAAGAACGATGCCATTTAGCGAGATACAGCGTTCTGTACTGTACTATGTTGGTGAAAAACTGTGAGGTCATGCAAATATCGTAATTGCGAACGGAACAGTGTAACAGAGCGTTTTTAGAGACAAGTGCGAACGTTATGTTTGGTTAAGTTATAAAGCGTCATAAAACCGCATTAAACAAAGTCAGCTACTGAGATGCAGTGTTTTTCACCATTACAAGTCGGAAACTGCAATATCTAATGTGAAAGCGCATGAAACCGTCGTAATGTTGCAGAAAGCATTGTAAAGTAGCGAGTAAAACTTTTTCTACCGATAGAAGTGCGAAGGTTAGGTAAGGTTGAGTTATGTTAGTTTAAGCTAGGTAGCGTGGTGAAACCACCAAAAACGACGTCATCTAATGAGATGGTGTTGTTTTGTTGCGAGTACGAAACTGCGATGTGTGAAACATTGTGAAAGCACACAAAACGGCGTGAACTAGCCAGATACTGCGTCTTGTACCGTCACAAGTGCGAAACTTCTATATTGTGATATTCTCGTGAAAGGGCATGCAAGCATCGTGAAACCTTAAAGAACGATGCCATTAAGCGAGATACAGCGTTCTGTACTGTACTATGTTGGTGAAAAACTGTGAGGTCATGCAACTATCGTAATTGTGAATGGAACAGTGTAACAGAGCGTTTTTAGAAACCAGTGCAAACGTTACGTTAGGTTAAGTTAAAAAGCGTCATAAACCGCATTAAACAATGTCAGCTATTGAGATGCAGTGTTTTTCACCATTACAACTGGGTAACTGCGATATCTAAAGTGAAAGTGCATGAAACCGTCGTAATGTTGCAGAAAGCATTGCGAAGTAGCGAGTTAAACGTTTTCTAACGATAGAAGTGCGAAAGTTAGGTTAGGTTGAGGTTTAGGCTAGGTAGCGTCGTGAAATCCTAAAAACGACGTCATCTAACAAGATAGTGTTGTTTTGTTGCGAGTACAAACCTGCGATAGGTGAAATATTGTGATAGCACACAAAACGGCGTGAACTAGCCAGATATTGCGTCTTGCACCGTTACAAGTGCGAAACTTCTATATTGTGATAATTTCGTGAAAGCGCATGCAAGCATCGTGAAACCTTAAAGAACGATGTCATTTAGCGAGATAAAGCGTTCTGTATTGTACTATGCTGGTGAAAAACTGTGAGGTCACGCAAATATCGTAAATGTGAACGAAGCAGTGCGACAGAGTGTTTTTAGATACAAGTGCGAAGGTTAGGTTAGGTTAAGTTACGAAGCGTCATAAAACCTCTGTAAACAATGTCAGCTAGTGAGATGCAGTGTTTTTCACCATTACAAGTCGGGAGCTGCGATATCTAATGTGAAAGCACATGAAACCGTCGTAATGTTGCAGAAAGCACAGTAAAGTAGCGAGTAAAACGTTTTCTAACGATAGAAGTGCGAAGGTTAGGTAAGGTTGAGTTATGTTAGTTTAAGCTAGGTAGTGTCGTGAAACCACCAAAAACGACGTCCTATAACGAGATAGTACGAAACTGCGATGTGTGAAACATTGTGAAAGCACACAAAACGGCGTGAACTAGCCAGATATTGCGTCTTGTACAGTTACAAGTGCGAAACTTCTATATTGTGATATTCTCGTTAAAGCGCATGCAAGCATCGTGAAACCTTAAAGAACGATGCCATTTAGCGAGATACAGCGTTCTGTACCGTAATATGTTGGTGAAGAACTGTGAGGTCATGCAAATGTCGTAATTGTGAACGGAACAGTGTAACAGAGCGTTTTTAGAAACAAGTGCGAACGTTACGTTAGGTTAAGTTATAAAGCCTCATAAAACCGCATTAAACAAAGTCAGCTACTGAGATGCAGTGTTTTTCACCATTACAAGTCGGAAACTGCATTATCTAATGTGAAAGCGCATGAAACCGTCGTAATGTTGCAGAAAGCATTGTAAAGTAGCGAGTAAAACTTTTTCTACCGATAAAATTGCGATGGTTAGGTAAGGTTGAGTTATGTTAGTTTAAGCTAGGTAGCGTGGTGAAACCACCAAAAACGACGTCATCTAATGAGATGGTGTTGTTTTGTTGCGAGTACGAAACTGCGATGTGTGAAACATTGTGAAAGCACACAAAACGGCGTGAACTAGCCAGATACTGCGTCTTGTACCGTTACAAGTGCGAAACTTCTATATTGTGATATTCTCGTGAAAGCGCATGCAAGCATGGTGAAACCTTAAAGAACGATGCCATTTAGCGAGATACAGCGTTCTGTACTGTACTATGTTGGTGAAAAACTGTGAGGTCATGCAAATATCGTAATTGTGAATGGAACAGTGTAACAGAGCGTTTTTAGAAACCAGTGCGAACGTTACGCTAGGTTAAGTAATAAAGCGTCATAAAACCGCATTAAACAATGTCAGCTAGTGAGATGCAGTGTTTTTCACCATTACAAGTGGGTAACTGCGATATCTAATGTGAAAGTGCATGAAACCGTCGTAATGTTGCAGAAAGCATTGCAAAGTAGCGAGTTAAACGTTTTCTAACGATAGAAGTGCGAAAGTTAGGTTAGGTTGAGGTTTAAGCTAGGTAGCGTCGTGAAACCACGAAAAATGACGTCATCTAACGAGATAGTGTTGTTTTGTTGCGAGTACAAAGCTGAGATAGGTGAAATATTGTAAAAGCACACAAAACGCCATGGACTAGTCAGATACTGCGTCTTGTTCCGTTACAAGTGCGAAACTTCTATATTGTGATATTCTCGTGAAAGCGCATGCAAGCATCGTGAAACCTTAAAGAACGATGCCATTTAGCGAGATACAGCGTTCTGTACTGTACCATGTTGGTGAAAAACTGTGAGGTCATGCAAATATCGTAATTGCGAACGGAACAGTGTAACAGAGCGTTTTTAGAGACAAGTGCGAAACTGATATATTGTGATGTTCTCGTGAAAGCGCATGCAAGCATCGTGAAACCTTGAAGAACAATGTCTTTTAGCGAGATACAGCGTTCTGTACAGTACTAAGTTGGTGAAAAGCTGTGAAGTCATGCAAATATCGTAATTGCGAACGGAACAGTGTAACAGAGCGTTTTTAGAGACAAGTGCGAACGTTATGTTTGGTTAAGTTATAAAGCGTCATAAAACCGCATTAAACAAAGTCAGCTACTGAGATGCAGTGTTTTTCACCATTACAAGTCGGAAACTGCAATATCTAATGTGAAAGCACATGAAACCGTCGTAATGTTGCAGAAAGCATTGTAAAGTAGCGAGTAAAACTTTTTCTTTCGATAGAAGTGCGAAGGTTAGGTAAGGTTGAGTTATGTTAGTTTAAGCTAGGTAGCGTGGTGAAACCACCAAAAACGACGTCATCTAATGATATGGTGTTGTTTTGTTGCGAGTACGAAACTGCGATGTGTGAAACATTGTGAAAGCACACAAAACGGCGTGAACTAGCCAGATACTGCGTCTTGTACCGTTACAAGTGCGAAACTTCTATATTGTGATATTCTCGTGAAAGGGCATGCAAGCATCGTGAAACCTTAAAGAACGATGCCATTTAGCGAGATACAGCGTTCTGTACTGTACTATGTTGGTGAAAAACTGTTACGTCATGCAAATATCGTAATTGTGAATGGAACAGTGTAACAGAGCGTTTTTAGAAACCAGTGTGAACGTTACGCTAGGTTAAGAAATAAAGCGTCATAAAACCGCATTAAACAATGTCAGCTAGTGAGATGCAGTGTTTTTCACCATTACAAGTGGGTAACTGCGATATCTAATGTGAAAGTACATGAAACCATCGTAATGTTGCAGAAAGCATTGGAAAGTAGCGAGTTAAATGTTTTCTAACGATAGAAGTGCGAAAGTTAGGTTAGGTTGAGGTTTAGACTAGGTAGCGTCGTAAAATCCTAAAAACGACGTCATGTAACGAGATAGTGTTGTTTTGTTGCGAGTACAAAGCTGAGATAGGTGAAATATAGTGAAAGCACACAAAACGCCATGAACTAGTCAGATACTGCGTCTTGTTCCGTTACAAGTGCGAAACTTCTATATTGTGATATTCTCGTGAAAGCGCATGCAAGCATCGTGAAACCTTAAAGAACGATGCCATTTAGCGAGATACAGCGTTCTGTACTGTACTATGTTGGTGAAAAACTGTGAGGTCATGCAACTATCGTAATTGTGAATGGAACAGTGTAACAGAGCGTTTTTAGAAACCAGTGCGAACGTTACGTTAGGTTAAGTTAAAAAGCGTCATAAAGCCGCATTAAACAATGTCAGCTATTGAGATGCAGTGTTTTTCACCATTACAAGTGGGTAACTGCGATATCTAAAGTGAAAGTGCATGAAACCGTCGTAATGTTGCAGAAAGCATTGCAAAGTAGCGAGTTAAACGTTTTCTAACGATAGAAGTGCGAAAGTTAGGTTAGGTTGAGGTTTAAGCTAGGTAGCGTCATGAAATCCTAAAAACGACGTCATCTAACAAGATAGTGTTGTTTTGTTGCGAGTACAAAACTGCGATAGGTGAAATATTGTGATAGCACACAAAACGGCGTGAACTAGCCAGATATTGCGTCTTGCACCGTTACAAGTGCGAAACTTCTATATTGTGATAATTTCGTGAAAGCGCATGCAAGCATCGTGAAACCTTAAAGAACGATGTCATTTAGCGAGATAAAGCGTTCTGTATTGTACTATGCTGGTGAAAAACTGTGAGGTGACGCAAATATTGTAAATGTGAACGAAGCAGTGCAACAGAGTGTTTTTAGATACAAGTGCGAAGGTTAGGTTAGGTTAAGTTACGAAGCGTCATAAAACCTCTGTAAACAATGTCAGCTAGTGAGATGCAGTGTTTTTCACCATTACAAGTCGGGAGCTGCGATATCTAATGTGAAAGCACATGAAACCGTCGTAATTTTGCAGAAAGCATTGTAAAGTAGCGAGTAAAACTTTTTCTACCGATAAAAGTGCGATGGTTAAGTAAGGTTGAGTTATGTTAGTTTAAGCTAGGTAGCGTGGTGAAACCACCAAAAACGACGTCATCTAATGAGATGGTGTTGTTTTGTTGCGAGTACGAAACTGCGATGTGTAAAACATTGTGAAAGCACACAAAACGCCATGAACTAGTCAGATACTGGGTCTTGTTCCGTTACAAGTGCGAAACTTCTATATTGTGATATTCTCGTGAAAGCGCATGCAAGCATCGTGAAACCTTAAAGAACGATGCCATTTAGCGAGATACAGCGTTCTGTACTGTACTATGTTGGTGAAAAACTGTGAGGTCATGCAGATATCGTAATTGTGAACGGAACAGTGTAACAGAGCGTTTTTAGAAACAAGTGCGAACGTTACGTTAGGTTAAGTTATAAAGCCTCATAAAACCGCATTAAACAAAGTCAGCTACTGAGATGCAGTGTTTTTCACCATTACAAGTCGGAAACTGCATTATCTAATGTGAAAGCGCATGAAACCGTCGTAATGTTGCAGAAAGCATTGTAAAGTAGCGAGTAAAACTTTTTCTACCGATAAAATTGCGATGGTTAGGTAAGGTTGAGTTATGTTAGTTTAAGCTAGGTAGCGTGGTGAAACCACCAAAAACGACGTCATCTAATGAGATGGTGTTGTTTTGTTGCGAGTACGAAACTGCGATGTGTGAAACATTGTGAAAGCACACAAAACGGCGTGAACTAGCCAGATACTGCGTCTTGTACCGTTACAAGTGCGAAACTTCTATATTGTGATATTCTCGTGAAAGCGCATGCAAGCATGGTGAAACCTTAAAGAACGATGCCATTTAGCGAGATACAGCGTTCTGTACTGTACTATGTTGGTGAAAAACTGTGAGGTCATGCAAATATCGTAATTGTGAATGGAACAGTGTAACAGAGCGTTTTTAGAAACCAGTGCGAACGTTACGCTAGGTTAAGTAATAAAGCGTCATAAAACCGCATTAAACAATGTCAGCTAGTGAGATGCAGTGTTTTTCACCATTACAAGTGGGTAACTGCGATATCTAATGTGAAAGTGCATGAAACCGTCGTAATGTTGCAGAAAGCATTGCAAAGTAGCGAGTTAAACGTTTTCTAACGATAGAAGTGCGAAAGTTAGGTTAGGTTGAGGTTTAAGCTAGGTAGCGTCGTGAAACCACGAAAAATGACGTCATCTAACGAGATAGTGTTGTTTTGTTGCGAGTACAAAGCTGAGATAGGTGAAATATTGTAAAAGCACACAAAACGCCATGGACTAGTCAGATACTGCGTCTTGTTCCGTTACAAGTGCGAAACTTCTATATTGTGATATTCTCGTGAAAGCGCATGCAAGCATCGTGAAACCTTAAAGAACGATGCCATTTAGCGAGATACAGCGTTCTGTACTGTACCATGTTGGTGAAAAACTGTGAGGTCATGCAAATATCGTAATTGCGAACGGAACAGTGTAACAGAGCGTTTTTAGAGACAAGTGCGAAACTGATATATTGTGATGTTCTCGTGAAAGCGCATGCAAGCATCGTGAAACCTTGAAGAACAATGTCTTTTAGCGAGATACAGCGTTCTGTACAGTACTAAGTTGGTGAAAAGCTGTGAAGTCATGCAAATATCGTAATTGCGAACGGAACAGTGTAACAGAGCGTTTTTAGAGACAAGTGCGAACGTTATGTTTGGTTAAGTTATAAAGCGTCATAAAACCGCATTAAACAAAGTCAGCTACTGAGATGCAGTGTTTTTCACCATTACAAGTCGGAAACTGCAATATCTAATGTGAAAGCACATGAAACCGTCGTAATGTTGCAGAAAGCATTGTAAAGTAGCGAGTAAAACTTTTTCTTTCGATAGAAGTGCGAAGGTTAGGTAAGGTTGAGTTATGTTAGTTGAAGCTAGGTAGCGTGGTGAAACCACCAAAAACGACGTCATCTAATGATATGGTGTTGTTTTGTTGCGAGTACGAAACTGCGATGTGTGAAACATTGTGAAAGCACACAAAACGGCGTGAACTAGCCAGATACTGCGTCTTGTACCGTTACAAGTGCGAAACTTCTATATTGTGATATTCTCGTGAAAGGGCATGCAAGCATCGTGAAACCTTAAAGAACGATGCCATTTAGCGAGATACAGCGTTCTGTACTGTACTATGTTGGTGAAAAACTGTTACGTCATGCAAATATCGTAATTGTGAATGGAACAGTGTAACAGAGCGTTTTTAGAAACCAGTGCGAACGTTACGCTAGGTTAAGAAATAAAGCGTCATAAAACCGCATTAAACAATGTCAGCTAGTGAGATGCAGTGTTTTTCACCATTACAAGTGGGTAACTGCGATATCTAATGTGAAAGTACATGAAACCATCGTAATGTTGCAGAAAGCATTGGAAAGTAGCGAGTTAAATGTTTTCTAACGATAGAAGTGCGAAAGTTAGGTTAGGTTGAGGTTTAGACTAGGTAGCGTCGTAAAATCCTAAAAACGACGTCATGTAACGAGATAGTGTTGTTTTGTTGCGAGTACAAAGCTGAGATAGGTGAAATATAGTGAAAGCACACAAAACGCCATGAACTAGTCAGATACTGCGTCTTGTTCCGTTACAAGTGCGAAACTTCTATATTGTGATATTCTCGTGAAAGCGCATGCAAGCATCGTGAAACCTTAAAGAACGATGCCATTTAGCGAGATACAGCGTTCTGTACTGTACTATGTTGGTGAAAAACTGTGAGGTCATGCAACTATCGTAATTGTGAATGGAACAGTGTAACAGAGCGTTTTTAGAAACCAGTGCGAACGTTACGTTAGGTTAAGTTAAAAAGCGTCATAAAGCCGCATTAAACAATGTCAGCTATTGAGATGCAGTGTTTTTCACCATTACAAGTGGGTAACTGCGATATCTAAAGTGAAAGTGCATGAAACCGTCGTAATGTTGCAGAAAGCATTGCAAAGTAGCGAGTTAAACGTTTTCTAACGATAGAAGTGCGAAAGTTAGGTTAGGTTGAGGTTTAGGCTAGGTAGCGTCATGAAATCCTAAAAACGACGTCATCTAACAAGATAGTGTTGTTTTGTTGCGAGTACAAAACTGCGATAGGTGAAATATTGTGATAGCACACAAAACGGCGTGAACTAGCCAGATATTGCGTCTTGCACCGTTACAAGTGCGAAACTTCTATATTGTGATAATTTCGTGAAAGCGCATGCAAGCATCGTGAAACCTTAAAGAACGATGTCATTTAGCGAGATAAAGCGTTCTGTATTGTACTATGCTGGTGAAAAACTGTGAGGTGACGCAAATATCGTAAATGTGAACGAAGCAGTGCAACAGAGTGTTTTTAGATACAAGTGCGAAGGTTAGGTTAGGTTAAGTTACGAAGCGTCATAAAACCTCTGTAAACAATGTCAGCTAGTGAGATGCAGTGTTTTTCACCATTACAAGTCGGGAGCTGCGATATCTAATGTGAAAGCACATGAAACCGTCGTAATGTTGCAGAAAGCATTGTAAAGTAGCGAGTAAAACTTTTTCTACCGATAAAAGTGCGATGGTTAAGTAAGGTTGAGTTATGTTAGTTTAAGCTAGGTAGCGTGGTGAAACCACCAAAAACGACGTCATCTAATGAGATGGTGTTGTTTTGTTGCGAGTACGAAACTGCGATGTGTAAAACATTGTGAAAGCACACAAAACGCCATGAACTAGTCAGATACTGGGTCTTGTTCCGTTACAAGTGCGAAACTTCTATATTGTGATATTCTCGTGAAAGCGCATGCAAGCATCGTGAAACCTTAAAGAACGATGCCATTTAGCGAGATACAGCGTTCTGTACTGTACTATGTTGGTGAAAAACTGTGAGGTCATGCAGATATCGTAATTGTGAACGGAACAGTGTAACAGAGCGTTTTTAGAAACAAGTGCGAACGTTACGTTAGGTTAAGTTATAAAGTGTCATAAAACCGCATTAAGCAATGTCAGCTATTGAGATGCAGTGTTTTTCACCATTACAAGTGGGTAACTGCGATATCTAATGTGAAAGTGCATGAAACCATCGGAATGTTGCAGAAAGCATAGTAAAGCAGCGAGTAAAACGTTTTCTAACGATAGAAGTGCGAAGGTTAGGTTAGGTTGAGTTATGTTAGTTTAAGCTAGGTAGTGTCGTGAAACCACCAAAAACGACGTCCCATAACGAGATAGTACGAAACTGCGATGTGTGAAACATTGTGAAAGCACACAAAACGGCGTGAACTAGCCAGATATTGCGTCTTGTACAGTTAAAAGTGCGAAACTTCCATATTGTGATATTCTCGTGAAAGGGCATGCAAGCATCTTGAAACCTTAAAGAACGATGCCATTTAGCGAGATACAGCGTTCTGTACTGTACTATGTTGGTGAAAAACTGTGAGGTCATGCAACTATCGTAATTGTGAATGGAACAGTGTAACAGAGCGTTTTTAGAAACCAGTGCGAACGTTACGTTAGGTTAAGTTAAAAAGCGTCATAAAGCCGCATTAAACAATGTCAGCTATTGAGATGCAGTGTTTTTCACCATTACAAGTGGGTAACTGCGATATCTAAAGTGAAAGTGCATGAAACCGTCGTAATGTTGCAGAAAGCATTGCAAAGTAGCGAGTTAAACGTTTTCTAACGATAGAAGTGCGAAAGTTAGGTTAGGTTGAGGTTTAAGCTAGGTAGCGTCATGAAATCCTAAAAACGACGTCATCTAACAAGATAGTGTTGTTTTGTTGCGAGTACAAAACTGCGATAGGTGAAATATTGTGATAGCACACAAAACGGCGTGAACTAGCCAGATATTGCGTCTTGCACCGTTACAAGTGCGAAACTTCTATATTGTGATAATTTCGTGAAAGCGCATGCAAGCATCGTGAAACCTTAAAGAACGATGTCATTTAGCGAGATAAAGCGTTCTGTATTGTACTATGCTGGTGAAAAACTGTGAGGTGACGCAAATATCGTAAATGTGAACGAAGCAGTGCAACAGAGTGTTTTTAGATACAAGTGCGAAGGTTAGGTTAGGTTAAGTTATAAAGCGTCATAAAACCGCATTAAACAAAGCCAGCTACTGAGATGCAGTGTTTTTCACCATTACAAGTCGTAAACTGCATTATCTAATGTGAAAGCGCATGAAACCGTCGTAATGTTGCAGAAAGCATTGTAAAGTAGCGAGTAAAACTTTTTCTACCGATAAAAGTGCGATGGTTATGTAAGGTTGAGTTATGTTAGTTTAAGCTAGGTAGCGTGGTGAAACCACCAAAAACGACGTCATCTAATGAGATAGTGTTGTTTTGTTGCGAGTACGAAACTGCGATGTGTGAAACATTGTGAAAGCACACAAAACGGCGTGAACTAGCCAGATACTGCGTCTTGTACCGTTACAAGTGCGAAACTTCTATATTGTGATATTCTCGTGAAAGCGCATGCAAGCATCGTGAAACCTTAAAGAACGATGCCATTTAGCGAGATACAGCGTTCTGTACTGTACTATGTTGGTGAAAAACTGTGAGGTCATGCAACTATCGTAATTGTGAATGGAACAGTGTAACAGAGCGTTTTTAGAAACCAGTGCGAACGTTACGCTAGGTTAAGTTAAAAAGTGTCATAAAACCGCATTAAGCAATGTCAGCTATTGATATGCAGTGTTTTTCACCATTACAAGTGGGTAACTGCGATATCTAATGTGAAAGTGCATGAAACCGTCGGAATGTTGCAGAAAGCATAGTAAAGCAGCGAGTAAAACGTTTTCTAACGATAGAAGTGCGAAGGTTAGGTTAGGTTGAGTTATGTTAGTTTAAGCTAGGTAGTGTCGTGAAACCACCAAAAACGACGTCCCATAACGAGATAGTACGAAACTGCGATGTGTGAAACATTGTGAAAGCACACAAAACGGCGTGAACTAGCCAGATATTGCGTCTTGTACAGTTAAAAGTGCGAAACTTCTATATTGTGATATTCTCGTGAAAGGGCATGCAAGCATCGTGAAACCTTAAAGAACGATGCCATTTAGCGAGATACAGCGTTCTGTACTGTACTATGTTGGTGAAAAACTGTGAGGTCATGCAACTATCGTAATTGTGAATGGAACAGTGTAACAGAGCGTTTTTAGAAACCAGTGCGAACGTTACGGTAGGTTAAGTTAAAAAGCGTCATAAAACCGCATTAAACAATGTCAGCTATTGAGAGGCAGTGTTTTTCACCATTACAACTGGGTAACTGCGATATCTAAAGTGAAAGTGCATGAAACCGTCGTAATGTTGCAGAAAGCATTGCGAAGTAGCGAGTTAAACGTTTTCTAACGATAGAAGTGCGAAAGTTAGGTTAGGTTGAGGTTTAAGCTAGGTAGCGTCGTGAAATCCTAAAAACGACGTCATCTAACAAGATAGTGTTGTTTTGTTGCGAGTACAAACCTGCGATAGGTGAAATATTGTGATAGCACACAAAACGGCGTGAACTAGCCAGATATTGCGTCTTGCACCGTTACAAGTGCGAAACTTCTATATTGTGATAATTTCGTGAAAGCGCATGCAAGCATCGTGAAACCTTAAAGAACGATGTCATTTAGCGAGATAAAGCGTTCTGTATTGTACTATGCTGGTGAAAAACTGTGAGGTCACGCAAATATCGTAAATGTGAACGAAGCAGTGCGACAGAGTGTTTTTAGATACAAGTGCGAAGGTTAGGTTAGGTTAAGTTACGAAGCGTCATAAAACCTCTGTAAACAATGTCAGCTAGTGAGATGCAGTGTTTTTCCCCATTACAAGTCGGGAGCTGCGATATCTAATGTGAAAGCACATGAAACCGTCGTAATGTTGCAGAAAGCACAGTAAAGTTGCGAGTAAAACGTTTTCTAACGATAGAAGTGCGAAGGTTAGGTAAGGTTGAGTTATGTTAGTTTAAGCTAGGTAGTGCCGTGAAACCACCAAAAACGACGTCCTATAACGAGATAGTACGAAACTGCGATGTGTGAAACATTGTGAAAGCACACAAAACGGCGTGAACTAGCCAGATATTGCGTCTTGTACAGTTACAAGTGCGAAACTTCTATATTGTGATATTTTCGTTAAAGCGCATGCAAGCATCGTGAAACCCTAAAGAACGATGCCATTTAGCGAGATACAGCGTTCTGTACCGTAATATGTTGGTGAAAAACTGTGAGGTCATGCAAATGTCGTAATTGTGAACGGAACAGTGTAACAGAGCGTTTTTAGAAACAAGTGCGAACGTTACGTTAGGTTAAGTTATAAAGCGTCATAAAACCGCATTAAACAAAGTCAGCTACTGAGATGCAGTGTTTTTCACCATTACAAGTCGGAAACTGCATTATCTAATGTGAAAGCGCATGAAACCGTCGTAATGTTGCAGAAAGCATTGTAAAGTAGCGAGTAAAACTTTTTCTACCGATAAAATTGCGATGGTTAGGTAAGGTTGAGTTATGTTAGTTTAAGCTAGGTAGCGTGGTGAAACCACCAAAGACGACGTCATCTAATGAGATGGTGTTGTTTTGTTGCGAGTACGAAACTGCGATGTGTGAAACATTGTGAAAGCACACAAAACGGCGTGAACTAGCCAGATACTGCGTCTTGTACCGTTACAAGTGCGAAACTTCTATATTGTGATATTCTCGTGAAAGCGCATGCAAGCATGGTGAAACCTTAAAGAACGATGCCATTTAGCGAGATACAGCGTTCTGTACTGTACTATGTTGGTGAAAAACTGTGAGGTCATGCAAATATCGTAATTGTGAATGGAACAGTGTAACAGAACGTTTTTAGAAACCAGTGCGAACGTTACGCTAGGTTAAGTAATAAAGCGTCATAAGACCGCATTAAACAATGTCAGCTAGTGAGATGCAGTGTTTTTCACCATTACAAGTGGGTAACTGCGATATCTAGTGTGAAAGTGCATGAAACCGTCGTAATGTTGCAGAAAGCATTGCAAAGTAGCGAGTTAAACGTTTTCTAACGATAGAAGTGCGAAAGTTAGGTTAGGTTGAGGTTTAAGCTAGGTAGCGTCGTGAAACCACGAAAAATGACGTCATCTAACGAGATAGTGTTGTTTTGTTGCGAGTACAAAGCTGAGATAGGTGAAATATTGTAAAAGCACACAAAACGCCATGGACTAGTCAGATACTGCGTCTTGTTCCGTTACAAGTGCGAAACTTCTATATTGTGATATTCTCGTGAAAGCGCATGCAAGCATCGTGAAACCTTAAAGAACGATGCCATTTAGCGAGATACAGCGTTCTGTACTGTACTATGTTGGTGAAAAACTGTGAGGTCATGCAAATATCGTAATTGCGAACGGAACAGTGTAACAGAGCGTTTTTAGAGACAAGTGCGAACGTTATGTTTGGTTAAGTTATAAAGCGTCATAAAACCGCATTAAACAAAGTCAGCTACTGAGATGCAGTGTTTTTCACCATTACAAGTCGGAAACTGCAATATCTAATGTGAAAGCGCATGAAACCGTCGTAATGTTGCAGAAAGCATTGTAAAGTAGCGAGTAAAACTTTTTCTTTCGATAGAAGTGCGAAGGTTAGGTAAGGTTGAGTTACGTTAGTTTAAGCTAGGTAGCGTGGTGAAACCACCAAAAACGACGTCATCTAATGATATGGTGTTGTTTTGTTGCGAGTACGAAACTGCGATGTGTGAAACATTGTGAAAGCACACAAAACGGCGTGAACTAGCCAGATACTGCGTCTTGTACCGTTACAAGTGCGAAACTTCTATATTGTGATATTCTCGTGAAAGGGCATGCAAGCATCGTGAAACCTTAAAGAACGATGCCATTTAGCGAGATACAGCGTTCTGTACTGTACTATGTTGGTGAAAAACTGTTACGTCATGCAAATATCGTAATTGTGAATGGAACAGTGTAACAGAGCGTTTTTAGAAACCAGTGCGAACGTTACGCTAGGTTAAGAAATAAAGCGTCATAAAACCGCATTAAACAATGTCAGCTAGTGAGATGCAGTGTTTTTCACCATTACAAGTGGGTAACTGCGATATCTAATGTGAAAGTACATGAAACCATCGTAATGTTGCAGAAAGCATTGGAAAGTAGCGAGTTAAATGTTTTCTAACGATAGAAGTGCGAAAGTTAGGTTAGGTTGAGGTTTAGACTAGGTAGCGTCGTAAAATCCTAAAAACGACGTCATGTAACGAGATAGTGTTGTTTTGTTGCGAGTACAAAGCTGAGATAGGTGAAATATAGTGAAAGCACACAAAACGCCATGAACTAGTCAGATACTGCGTCTTGTTCCGTTACAAGTGCGAAACTTCTATATTGTGATATTCTCGTGAAAGCGCATGCAAGCATCGTGAAACCTTAAAGAACGATGCCATTTAGCGAGATACAGCGTTCTGTACTGTACTATGTTGGTGAAAAACTGTGAGGTCATGCAACTATCGTAATTGTGAATGGAACAGTGTAACAGAGCCTTTTTAGAAACCAGTGCGAACGTTACGTTAGGTTAAGTTAAAAAGCGTCATAAAGCCGCATTAAACAATGTCAGCTATTGAGATGCAGTGTTTTTCACCATTACAAGTGGGTAACTGCGATATCTAAAGTGAAAGTGCATGAAACCGTCGTAATGTTGCAGAAAGCATTGCAAAGTAGCGAGTTAAACGTTTTCTAACGATAGAAGTGCGAAAGTTAGGTTAGGTTGAGGTTTAAGCTAGGTAGCGTCATGAAATCCTAAAAACGACGTCATCTAACAAGATAGTGTTGTTTTGTTGCGAGCACAAAACTGCGATAGGTGAAATATTGTGATAGCACACAAAACGGCGTGAACTAGCCAGATATTGCGTCTTGCACCGTTACAAGTGCGAAACTTCTATATTGTGATAATTTCGTGAAAGCGCATGCAAGCATCGTGAAACCTTAAAGAACGATGTCATTTAGCGAGATAAAGCGTTCTGTATTGTACTATGCTGGTGAAAAACTGTGAGGTGACGCAAATATCGTAAATGTGAACGGAGCAGTGCAACAGAGTGTTTTTAGATACAAGTGCGAAGGTTAGGTTAGGTTAAGTTACGAAGCGTCATAAAACCTCTGTAAACAATGTCAGCTAGTGAGATGCAGTGTTTTTCACCATTACAAGTCGGGAGCTGCGATATCTAATGTGAAAGCACATGAAACCGTCGTAATGTTGCAGAAAGCATTGTAAAGTAGCGAGTAAAACTTTTTCTACCGATAAAAGTGCGATGGTTAAGTAAGGTTGAGTTATGTTAGTTTAAGCTAGGTAGCGTGGTGAAACCACGAAAAACGACGTCATCTAATGAGATGGTGTTGTTTTGTTGCGAGTACGAAACTGCGATGTGTGAAACATTGTGAAAGCACACAAAACGCCATGAACTAGTCAGATACTGGGTCTTGTTCCGTTACAAGTGCGAAACTTCTATATTGTGATATTCTCGTGAAAGCGCATGCAAGCATCGTGAAACCTTAAAGAACGATGCCATTTAGCGAGATACAGCGTTCTGTACTGTACTATGTTGGTGAAAAACTGTGAGGTCATGCAAATATCGTAATTGCGAACGGAACAGTGTAACAGAGCGTTTTTAGAAACCAGTGCGAACGTTACGCTAGGTTAAGGAATAAAGCGTCATAAAACAGCATTAAACAATGTCAGCTAGTGAGATGCAGTGTTTTTCACCATTACAAGTGGGTATTTGCGATATCTAATGTGAAAGTGCATGAAACCGTCGTAATGTTGCAGAAAGCATTGCAAAGTAGCGAGTTAAACGTTTTCTAACGATAGAAGTGCGAAAGTTATGTTAGGTTGAGGTTTAAGCTAGGTAGTGTCGTGAAATCCTAAAAGCGACGTCATGTAACGAGATAGTGTTGTTTTGTTGCGAGTACAAAGCTGAGATAGGTGAAATATTGTGAAAGCACACAAAACGCCATGAACTAGTCAGATACTGCGTCTTGTTCCGTTACAAGTGCGAAACTTCTATATTGTGATATTCTCGTGAAAGCGCATGCAAGCATCGTGAAACCTTAAAGAACGATGCCATTTAGCGAGATACAGCGTTCTGTACTGTACTATGTTGGTGAAAAACTGTGAGGTCATGCAAATATCGTAATTGTGAACGGAACAGTGTAACAGAGCGTTTTTAGAAACAAGTGCGAACGTTATGTTAGGTTAAGTTATAAAGCGTCATAAAACCGCATTAAACAAAGTCAGCTACTGAGATGCAGTGTTTTTCACCATTACAAGTCGGAAACTGCATTATCTAATGTGAAAGCGCATGAAACCGTCGTAATGTTGCAGAAAGCATCGTAAAGTAGCGAGTAAAACTTTTTCTACCGATAAAAGTGCGATGGTTAGGTAAAGTTGAGTTATGTTAGTTTAAGCTAGGTAGCGTGGTGAAGCCACCAAAAACGACGTCATCTAATGAGATAGTGTTGTTTTGTTGCGAGTACGAAACTGCGATGTGTGAAACATTGTGAAAGCACACAAAACGGCGTGAACTAGCCAGATACTGCGTCTTGTACCGTTACAAGTGCGAAACTTCTATATTGTGATATTCTCGTGAAAGCGCATGCAAGCATCGTGAAACCTTAAAGAACGATGCCATTCAGCGAGATAAAGCGTTCTGTATTGTACTATGTTGGTGAAAAACTTTGAGGTCATGCAAATATCGTAATTGTGAACAAAACAGCGTAACAGAGCGTTTTTAGAAACAAGTGCGAACGTTAGGCTAGGTTAAGCTTTAAAGCGTCATAAAACCGCACTAAGCAAAGTCAGCTATTAAGATGCAGTGTTTTTCACCATTACAAGTGGGGAACTGCGATATCTAATGTGAAAGTGCATGAAACCATCGTAATGTTGCAGAAAGCATTGTAAAGTAGCGAGTAAAACTTTTTCTACCGATAAAAGTGCGATGGTTAGGTAAGGTTGAGTTATGTTAGTTTAAGCTAGGTAGCGTGGTGAAACCACCAAAAACGACGTCATCTAATGAGATGGTGTTGTTTTGTTGCGAGTACGAAACTGCGATGTGTGAAACATTGTGAAAGCACACAAAACGGCGTGAACTAGCCAGATGCTGCGTCTTGTATCGTTACAAGTGCGAAACTTCTATATTGTGATATTCTCGTGTAAGCGCATGCAAGCATCGTGAAACCTTAAAGAACGATGCCATTTAGCGAGATACAGCGTTCTGTACTGTACTATGTTGGTGAAAAACTGTGAGGTCATGCAAATATCGTAATTGTGAATGGAACAGTGTAACAGAGCGTTTTTAGAAACCAGTGCGAACGTTACGCTAGGTTAAGTAATAAAGCGTCATAAAACCGCATTAAACAATGTCAGCTAGTGAGATGCAGTGTTTTTCACCATTACAAGTGGGTAACTGCGATATCTAATGTGAAAGCGCATGAAACCGTCGTAATGTTGCAGAAAGCATTGTAAAGTAGCGAGTAAAACTTTTTCTACCGATAGAAGTGCGAAGGTTAGGTAAGGTTGAGTTATGTTAGTTTAAGCTAGGTAGCGTGGTGAAACCACCAAAAACGACGTCATCTAATGAGATGGTGTTGTTTTGTTGCGAGTACGAAACTGCGATGTGTGAAACATTGTGAAAGCACACAAAACGGCGTGAACTAGCCAGATACTGCGTCTTGTACCGTTACAAGTGCGAAACTTCTATATTGTGATATTCTCGTGAAAGCGCATGCAAGCATCGTGAAACCTTAAAGAACGATGCCATTTAGCGAGATACAGCGTTCTGTACTGTACTATGTTGGTGAAAAACTGTTACGTCATGCAAATATCGTAATTGTGAATGGAACAGTGTAACAGAGCGTTTTTAGAAACCAGTGCGAACGTTACGCTAGGTTAAGGAATAAAGCGTCATAAAACAGCATTAAACAATGTCAGCTAGTGAGATGCAGTGTTTTTCACCATTACAAGTGGGTATTTGCGATATCTAATGTGAAAGTGCATGAAACCGTCGTAATGTTGCAGAAAGCATTGCAAAGTAGCGAGTTAAACGTTTTCTAACGATAGAAGTGCGAAAGTTATGTTAGGTTGAGGTTTAAGCTAGGTAGTGTCGTGAAATCCTAAAAGCGACGTCATGTAACGAGATAGTGTTGTTTTGTTGCGAGTACAAAGCTGAGATAGGTGAAATATTGTGAAAGCACACAAAACGCCATGAACTAGTCAGATACTGCGTCTTGTTCCGTTACAAGTGCGAAACTTCTATATTGTGATATTCTCGTGAAAGCGCATGCAAGCATCGTGAAACCTTAAAGAACGATGCCATTTAGCGAGATACAGCGTTCTGTACTGTACTATGTTGGTGAAAAACTGTGAGGTCATGCAAATATCGTAATTGCGAACGGAACAGTGTAACAGAGCGTTTTTAGAAACCAGTGCGAACGTTACGCTAGGTTAAGGAATAAAGCGTCATAAAACAGCATTAAACAATGTCAGCTAGTGAGATGCAGTGTTTTTCACCATTACAAGTGGGTATTTGCGATATCTAATGTGAAAGTGCATGAAACCGTCGTAATGTTGCAGAAAGCATTGCAAAGTAGCGAGTTAAACGTTTTCTAACGATAGAAGTGCGAAAGTTATGTTAGGTTGAGGTTTAAGCTAGGTAGTGTCGTGAAATCCTAAAAGCGACGTCATGTAACGAGATAGTGTTGTTTTGTTGCGAGTACAAAGCTGAGATAGGTGAAATATTGTGAAAGCACACAAAACGCCATGAACTAGTCAGATACTGCGTCTTGTTCCGTTACAAGTGCGAAACTTCTATATTGTGATATTCTCGTGAAAGCGCATGCAAGCATCGTGAAACCTTAAAGAACGATGCCATTTAGCGAGATACAGCGTTCTGTACTGTACTATGTTGGTGAAAAACTGTGAGGTCATGCAAATATCGTAATTGTGAACGGAACAGTGTAACAGAGCGTTTTTAGAAACAAGTGCGAACGTTATGTTAGGTTAAGTTATAAAGCGTCATAAAACCGCATTAAACAAAGTCAGCTACTGAGATGCAGTGTTTTTCACCATTACAAGTCGGAAACTGCATTATCTAATGTGAAAGCGCATGAAACCGTCGTAATGTTGCAGAAAGCATCGTAAAGTAGCGAGTAAAACTTTTTCTACCGATAAAAGTGCGATGGTTAGGTAAAGTTGAGTTATGTTAGTTTAAGCTAGGTAGCGTGGTGAAGCCACCAAAAACGACGTCATCTAATGAGATAGTGTTGTTTTGTTGCGAGTACGAAACTGCGATGTGTGAAACATTGTGAAAGCACACAAAACGGCGTGAACTAGCCAGATACTGCGTCTTGTACCGTTACAAGTGCGAAACTTCTATATTGTGATATTCTCGTGAAAGCGCATGCAAGCATCGTGAAACCTTAAAGAACGATGCCATTCAGCGAGATAAAGCGTTCTGTATTGTACTATGTTGGTGAAAAACTTTGAGGTCATGCAAATATCGTAATTGTGAACAAAACAGCGTAACAGAGCGTTTTTAGAAACAAGTGCGAACGTTAGGCTAGGTTAAGCTTTAAAGCGTCATAAAACCGCACTAAGCAAAGTCAGCTATTAAGATGCAGTGTTTTTCACCATTACAAGTGGGGAACTGCGATATCTAATGTGAAAGTGCATGAAACCATCGTAATGTTGCAGAAAGCATTGTAAAGTAGCGAGTAAAACTTTTTCTACCGATAAAAGTGCGATGGTTAGGTAAGGTTGAGTTATGTTAGTTTAAGCTAGGTAGCGTGGTGAAACCACCAAAAACGACGTCATCTAATGAGATGGTGTTGTTTTGTTGCGAGTACGAAACTGCGATGTGTGAAACATTGTGAAAGCACACAAAACGGCGTGAACTAGCCAGATGCTGCGTCTTGTATCGTTACAAGTGCGAAACTTCTATATTGTGATATTCTCGTGTAAGCGCATGCAAGCATCGTGAAACCTTAAAGAACGATGCCATTTAGCGAGATACAGCGTTCTGTACTGTACTATGTTGGTGAAAAACTGTGAGGTCATGCAAATATCGTAATTGTGAATGGAACAGTGTAACAGAGCGTTTTTAGAAACCAGTGCGAACGTTACGCTAGGTTAAGTAATAAAGCGTCATAAAACCGCATTAAACAATGTCAGCTAGTGAGATGCAGTGTTTTTCACCATTACAAGTGGGTAACTGCGATATCTAATGTGAAAGCGCATGAAACCGTCGTAATGTTGCAGAAAGCATTGTAAAGTAGCGAGTAAAACTTTTTCTACCGATAGAAGTGCGAAGGTTAGGTAAGGTTGAGTTATGTTAGTTTAAGCTAGGTAGCGTGGTGAAACCACCAAAAACGACGTCATCTAATGAGATGGTGTTGTTTTGTTGCGAGTACGAAACTGCGATGTGTGAAACATTGTGAAAGCACACAAAACGGCGTGAACTAGCCAGATACTGCGTCTTGTACCGTTACAAGTGCGAAACTTCTATATTGTGATATTCTCGTGAAAGCGCATGCAAGCATCGTGAAACCTTAAAGAACGATGCCATTTAGCGAGATACAGCGTTCTGTACTGTACTATGTTGGTGAAAAACTGTTACGTCATGCAAATATCGTAATTGTGAATGGAACAGTGTAACAGAGCGTTTTTAGAAACCAGTGCGAACGTTACGCTAGGTTAAGGAATAAAGCGTCATAAAACAGCATTAAACAATGTCAGCTAGTGAGATGCAGTGTTTTTCACCATTACAAGTGGGTATTTGCGATATCTAATGTGAAAGTGCATGAAACCGTCGTAATGTTGCAGAAAGCATTGCAAAGTAGCGAGTTAAACGTTTTCTAACGATAGAAGTGCGAAAGTTATGTTAGGTTGAGGTTTAAGCTAGGTAGTGTCGTGAAATCCTAAAAGCGACGTCATGTAACGAGATAGTGTTGTTTTGTTGCGAGTACAAAGCTGAGATAGGTGAAATATTGTGAAAGCACACAAAACGCCATGAACTAGTCAGATACTGCGTCTTGTTCCGTTACAAGTGCGAAACTTCTATATTGTGATATTCTCGTGAAAGCGCATGCAAGCATCGTGAAACCTTAAAGAACGATGCCATTTAGCGAGATACAGCGTTCTGTACTGTACTATGTTGGTGAAAAACTGTGAGGTCATGCAAATATCGTAATTGTGAACGGAACAGTGTAACAGAGCGTTTTTAGAAACAAGTGCGAACGTTATGTTAGGTTAAGTTATAAAGCGTCATAAAACCGCATTAAACAAAGTCAGCTACTGAGATGCAGTGTTTTTCACCATTACAAGTCGGAAACTGCATTATCTAATGTGAAAGCGCATGAAACCATCGTAATGTTGCAGAAAGCATTGCAAAGTAGCGAGTAAAGCGTTTTCTAACGATAGAAGTGCGAAAGTTAGGTTAGGTTGAGAATTAAGCTAGGTAGCGTCGTGAAATCCTAAAAACGACGTCATCTAACGAGATAGTGTTGTTTTGTTGCGAGTACGAAACTGCGATTTGTAAAACATTGTGAAAGCACACAAAACGGCGTGAACTAGCCAGATACTGCGTCTTGTACCGTTAAAAGTGCGAAACTTCTATATTGTGATATTCTCGTGAAAGCGCATGCAAGCATCGTGAAACCTTAAATAACGTTGTCATTTGGCGAGATACAGCGTTCAGTACTGTATTAAGTTGGTAAAAAACTGTGAGGTCATGCAAATATCGTAATTGTGAACGAAACAGTGTAACAGAGCTTTTAACAAACAAGTGCGAACGTTAGGCTAGGTTAAGTTTTAAAGCGTCATAAAACCGCACTAAACAAAGTCAGCTATAGAGATGCAGTGTTTTTCACCAGTACAAGTGGGAAACGGCGATATCTAATGTGAAAGCACATGAAACCGTCGTAATGTTGCAGAAAGCATTGTAAAGTACCGAGTAAAACGTCTTCTAACGATAGAAGTGCGAAGGTTAGGTTAGGTTGAGTTATGTTAGTTTAAGCTAGGTAGTGTCGTGAAACCACCAAAAACGACGTCCTATAACGAGATAGTATGAAACTGCGATGTGTGAAACATTGTGAAAGCACACAAAACGGCGTGAACTAGCCAGATACTGCGTCTTGTACCGTTACAAGGGCGAAACTTCTATATTGTGATATTCTCGTGAAAGCGCATGCAAGCATCGTGAAACCTTAAAGAACGATGCCATTTAGCGAGATACAGCGTTCTGTACTGTACTATGTTGGTGAAAAACTGTTACGTCATGCAAATATCGTAATTGTGAATGGAACAGTGTAACAGAGCGTTTTTAGAAACCAGTGCAAACGTTACGCTAGGTTAAGTAATAAAGCGTCATAAAACCGCATTAAACAATGTCAGCTAGTGAGATGCAGTGTTTTTCACCATTACAAGTGGGTAACTGCGATATCTAATGTGAAAGTGCATGAAACCGTCGTAATGTTGCAGAAAGCATTGCAAAGTAGCGAGTTAAATGTTTGCTAACGATAGAAGTGCGAAAGTTATGTTAGGTTGAGGTTTAAGCTAGGTAGCGTCGTGAAATCCTAAAAACGACGTCATGTAACGAGATAGTGTTGTTTTGTTGCGAGTACAAAGCTGAGATAGGTGAAATATTGTGAAAGCACACAAAACGCCATGAACTAGTCAGATACTGCGCCTGGTTCCGTTACAAGTGCGAAACTTCTATATTGTGATATTCTCGTGAAAGCGCATGCAAGCATCGTGAAACCTTAAAGAACGATGCCATTTAGCGAGATACAGCGTTCTGTACTGTACTATGTTGGTGAAGAACTGTGAGGTCATGCAGATATCGTAATTGTGAACGGAACAGTGTAACAGAGCGTTTTTAGAAACAAGTGCGAACGTTATGTTAGGTTAAGTTATAAAGCGTCATAAAACCGCATTAAACAAAGCCAGCTACTGAGATGCAGTGTTTTTCACCATTACAAGTCGGAAACTGCATTATCTAATGTGAAAGCGCATGAAACCGTCGTAATGTTGCAGAAAGCATTGTAAAGTAGCGAGTAAAACTTTTTCTACCGATAAAAGTGCGATGGTTAGGTAAGGTTGAGTTATGTTAGTTTAAGCTAGGTAGCGTGGTGAAACCACCAAAAACGACGTCATCTAATGAGATGGTGTTGTTTTGTTGCGAGTACGAAACTGCGATGTGTGAAACATTGTGAAAGCACACAAAACGGCGTGAACTAGCCAGATACTGCGTCTTGTACCGTTACAAGTGCGAAACTTCTATATTGTGATATTCTCGTGAAAGCGCATGCAAGCATCGTGAAACCTTAAAGAACGATGCCATTCAGCGAGATAAAGCGTTCTGTATTGTACTATGTTGGTGAAAAACTGTGAGGTCATGCAAATATCGTAATTGTGAACAAAACAGCGTAACAGAGCGTTTTTAGAAACAAGTGCGAACGTTAGGCTAGGTTAAGCTTTAAAGCGTCATAAAACCGCACTAAGCAAAGTCAGCTATTAAGATGCAGTGTTTTTCACCATTACAAGTGGGGAACTGCGATATCTAATGTGAAAGTGCATGAAACCATCGTAATGTTGCAGAAAGCATTGCAAAGTAGCGAGTAAAGCGTTTTCTAACGATAGAAGTGCGAAAGTTAGGTTAGGTTGAGAATTAAGCTAGGTAGCGTCGTGAAATCCTAAAAACGACGTCATCTAACGAGATAGTGTTGTTTTGTTGCGAGTACGAAACTGCGATTTGTAAAACATTGTGAAAGCACACAAAACGGCGTGAACTAGCCAGATACTGCGTCTTGTACCGTTAAAAGTGCGAAACTTCTATATTGTGATATTCTCGTGAAAGCGCATGCAAGCATCGTGAAACCTTAAATAACGTTGTCATTTGGCGAGATACAGCGTTCAGTACTGTATTATGTTGGTAAAAAACTGTGAGGTCATGCAAATATCGTAATTGTGAACGAAACAGTGTAACAGAGCTTTTAACAAACAAGTGCGAACGTTAGGCTAGGTTAAGTTTTAAAGCGTCATAAAACCGCACTAAACAAAGTCAGCTATAGAGATGCAGTGTTTTTCACCAGTACAAGTGGGAAACGGCGATATCTAATGTGAAAGCACATGAAACCGTCGTAATGTTGCAGAAAGCATTGTAAAGTACCGAGTAAAACGTCTTCTAACGATAGAAGTGCGAAGGTTAGGTTAGGTTGAGTTATGTTAGTTTAAGCTAGGTAGTGTCGTGAAACCACCAAAAACGACGTCCTATAACGAGATAGTATGAAACTGCGATGTGTGAAACATTGTGAAAGCACACAAAACGGCGTGAACTAGCCAGATACTGCGTCTTGTACCGTTACAAGGGCGAAACTTCTATATTGTGAGATTCTCGTGAAAGCGCATGCAAGCATCGTGAAACCTTAAAGAACGATGCCATTTAGCGAGATACAGCGTTCTGTACTGTACTATGTTGGTGAAAAACTGTTACGTCATGCAAATATCGTAATTGTGAATGGAACAGTGTAACAGAGCGTTTTTAGAAACCAGTGCAAACGTTACGCTAGGTTAAGTAATAAAGCGTCATAAAACCGCATTAAACAATGTCAGCTAGTGAGATGCAGTGTTTTTCACCATTACAAGTGGGTAACTGCGATATCTAATGTGAAAGTGCATGAAACCGTCGTAATGTTGCAGAAAGCATTGCAAAGTAGCGAGTTAAATGTTTGCTAACGATAGAAGTGCGAAAGTTATGTTAGGTTGAGGTTTAAGCTAGGTAGCGTCGTGAAATCCTAAAAACGACGTCATGTAACGAGATAGTGTTGTTTTGTTGCGAGTACAAAGCTGAGATAGGTGAAATATTGTGAAAGCACACAAAACGCCATGAACTAGTCAGATACTGCGCCTGGTTCCGTTACAAGTGCGAAACTTCTATATTGTGATATTCTCGTGAAAGCGCATGCAAGCATCGTGAAACCTTAAAGAACGATGCCATTTAGCGAGATACAGCGTTCTGTACTGTACTATGTTGGTGAAGAACTGTGAGGTCATGAAGATATCGTAATTGTGAACGGAACAGTGTAACAGAGCGTTTTTAGAAACAAGTGCGAACGTTATGTTAGGTTAAGTTATAAAGCGTCATAAAACCGCATTAAACAAAGCCAGCTACTGAGATGCAGTGTTTTTCACCATTACAAGTCGGAAACTGCATTATCTAATGTGAAAGCGCATGAAACCGTCGTAATGTTGCAGAAAGCATTGTAAAGTAGCGAGTAAAACTTTTTCTACCGATAAAAGTGCGATGGTTAGGTAAGGTTGAGTTATGTTAGTTTAAGCTAGGTAGCGTGGTGAAACCACCAAAAACGACGTCATCTAATGAGATAGTGTTGTTTTGTTGCGAGAACGAAACTGCGATGTGTGAAACATTGTGAAAGCACACAAAACGGCGTGAACTAGCCAGATACTGCGTCTTGTACCGTTACAAGTGCGAAACTTCTATATTGTGATATTCTCGTGAAAGCGCATGCAAGCATCGTGAAACCTTAAAGAACGATGCCATTTAGCGAGATACAGCGTTCTGTACTGTACTATGTTGGTGAAAAACTGTGAGGTCATGCAACTATCGTAATTGTGAATGGAACAGTGTAACAGAGCGTTTTTAAAAACCAGTGCGAACGTTACGTTAGGTTAAGTTATGAAGCGTCATAAAACCGCTTTAAACAATGTCAGCTATTGAGATGCCGTGTTTTTCACCATTACAAGTAAGAAACTGCGATATGTATTGTAAAAGCGCATGAAACCGTCGTAAAGTTGCAGAAAGCATTACAAATTAGCGAGTAAAACGTTTTATAACGATAGAAGTGCGAAGGTTAAATTAGGTTATGTTAGTTTAAGCTAGGTAGCTTCGTGAAACCACGAAAAACGACGTCATATAACGAGATAGTGTTGTTTTGTTGCGAGTACAAAGCTGAGATAGGTGAAATATTGTGAAAGCACAGAAAACGCCATGAACTAGTCAGATACTGCGTCTTGCATCGTTACAAGTGCGAAACTTCTATATTGTGATATTCTCGTGAAAGCGCATGCAAGCATCGTGAAAACTTAAAGAACGATGCAATTTAGCGAGATACAGCGTTCTGTACTGTACTATGTTGGTGAAAAACTGTGAGGTCATGCAAATATCGTAATTGTGAACGGAACAATGTAACAGAGCGTTTTTAGAAACATGTGTGAACGTTACGTTAGGTGAAGTTATAAAGCGTCATAAAACCGCATTAAACAAAGTCAGCTACTGAGATGCAGTGTTTTTCACCATTACGAGTCGGAAGCTGCAATATCTAATGTGAAAGCGCATGAAACCGTCGTAATTTTGCAGAAAGCATTGTAAAGTAGCGAGTAAAACGTTTTCTACCGATAGAAGTGCGAAGGTTAGGTTAGGTTGAGTTATGTTAGTTTAAGCTAGGTAGCGTCGTGAAACCTCCAAAAACGACGTCATCTGATGAGATAGTGTTGTTTTGTTGCGGGTACGAAACTGCGATGTGTGAAACATTGTGAAAGCACACAAAACGGCGTGAATTAGCCAGATACTGCGTCTTGTACCGTTACAAGTGCGAAGCTTCTGTCACGGGGTCGTGACGTGGCCGAAGACAGGAGGCTTCTTGTTGGGATTTAACTGTTTATTTGGGCGAACCTGTGCCCGGTAAACAGAAAGTCCAATTACAGCAGCAGTCTCGCACAGATAGCAGTCTCAGACTGATAGCGGCGAACGGAGCGTCGGCCTTCGATCAACTACTGACAAGCGGCGAAGCGCGTCGGCATTTATACTCCCGCCGTCGAATGTTCTAGCGCTACCGCTGGCGGCGGCGTACGTTCCAGAACAATCTGTACCATTCGCACAGTGGGCGTGATCTTATCGAAATGATCTACTACAGTCCGGAACCCTCTCGAAAACTGCAGGCGCGGTTTGCGCTGAGAATCGTGTGGTGTTTTGGGACGATAACAAAAGCTTGGGAAATGGAACGTGGCATTGCCCCCCTCTGAAAAAGGCATCGTCTGAATGCTTTAGCTAAAGATGAAGGTACAATAATAATGCAAGAAAGTACAATGAATAAATTACAATACAACAATAATACAAAAAAGCTCTGTTTCAGTTTGTTAACGCGCATGAAACGGCTTTAGGCGTGCGACATGGACGACTTCAGGTCGCGATCGGCGTCGTTGAGAGTTCGTGATGCCGTCGGGAACAACCTCGTAATCAAGTGGGCCGAGACGTCGAACCACCCTGTACGGTCCCAAGTACCGTCGCAGAAGCTTTCACTTAGTCCACGTCGACGTATCGGCGTCCACACCGAAACACGTTCACCGGGCTGGTATTTCACGAAGCGTCGTCGAAGGTTGTAACGGTGGCTGTCGGTCGTCTGTTGATTCTTGATACGGAGCCGCGCAAGTTGTCGGGCTTCTTCGGCGCGATGAAGGTACTCGCTCACATCGAGGTTTTCTTCATCGGTGACGTTGGGTAACATGGCATCGAGCGTCGTTGCCGGGCTCCTTCCGTAGACCAATTTGTATGGAGATATCTGCGACGTCTCTTGCACCGCCGTGTTGTATGCGAAGGTCACATACGGAAGAATGGCGTCCCACGTCTTGTGTTCGACATCGACGTACATTGACAGCATGTCGGCGATCGTCTTGTTAAGCCGCTCGGTGAGGCCGTTGGTCTGTGTGTGGTACGCTGTCGTCCGGCGGTGGTTTGTTTGGCTGTGTGCCAAGATCGCTTGAGTTAAGTCGGCAGTGAATGCCGTTCCTCTGTCGGTGATAAGGACCTCCGGGGCGCCGTGACGAAGGACGATATTTTCGACGAAGAACTTAGCTACCTCGGATGCACTGCCTTTTGGCAGGGCTTTTGTCTCGGCGTAGCGGGTGAGGTAGTCGGTAGCTACCACGATCCACTTGTTTCCGAAAGCCGACGTCGGGAATGGCCCCAGTAGGTCCATACCAATCTGCTGGAAAGGTCGGCAAGGTGGATCAATTGGCTGCAGAAGTCCCGCTGGCCTTGTCGGCGGTGTCTTGCGTCGCTGACCGTCCCGGCATGTCCTCACATAACGAGTGACGTCGGTGGTAAGACGCGGCCAGTAGTACCTTTCTTGTATCCTCGCGAGCGTGCGAGAAACACCGAGGTGCCCTGCCGTCGGATCGTCGTGCAGGGCCTGCAGGAGTTCTGGTCGCAGAGCTGAAGGCACCACAAGGAGGTACTTAGCCCGAAGCGGTGAAAAGTTTTTCTTTTGTAGAAGACCGTTTCGTAGAAAAAACGACGCAAGTGCGCGCTTGAATACCTTCGGGACTTCGGTGGTCCTGCCTTCGAGGTATTCTATTAGGGCCTTAAGTTCCGGGTCGGCCCGCTGTCGTTCAGCGAAGTCGTCGGTAGTGATCGTTCCCAAGAAGTAGTCGTCATCCGGGTCGTCGGGTAGCGGTTGGTCGACAGGCGCACGAGAGAGACAGTCGGCGTCGGAGTGTTTTTTGCCGGACTTGTAAATGACAGTAATGTCATATTCTTGAAGTCTCAGGCTCCATCGTGCGAGGCGACCTGAAGGGTCCTTCAAAGTGGCTAGCCAACACAAGGCGTGGTGGTTGCTCACAACTTTGAAGGGCCTGCCGTAGAGGTATGGGCGAAATTTCGACGTAGCCCAGATGATGGCGAGGCACTCCTTTTCTGTTGTGGAATAATTTGCTTCTGCTTTAGATATCGATCGGCTGGCGTAACTAATAACCCTTTCAAGTCCGTCAGCCCTCTGCACAAGAACGGCGCCAAGACCTACGCTGCTTGCGTCAGTATGTATTTCTGTCTCAGCGAATTCGTCGAAATGGGCAAGTAACGGAGGCGTCTGGAGGCGATGTTTAAGCTCCTGGAAAGCGTGTTCCTGTGGCGTTTCCTACTTGAACTCGGCCTTGGTAAGGTTAGTGAGAGGATCGGCGATGCGGGCGAAGTTTTTCACGAACCGCCTATAATAGGCGCACAGGCCCAGAAATCGGCGCACGGCTTTCTTGTCAGTGGGCGGCGGGAAGTCGGCGATGGCGGCTGTTTTCCGTGGATCGGGACGAACTCCAGACTTGCTGATAACGTGCCCCAGAAAAGAGCTCTTCATACGCAAATCTGCACTTTTCTGGTTTCAGTGTGAGTCCGGAAGTCTTGATGGCTTGAAGTACAGCTTCAAGGCGCCGAAGTTGCTCGTCGAAACTCCAGGAAAACACGACGACGTCGTCCAAGTACACAAGGCAAGTCTGCCACTTCAATCCTGCCAGTACTGTATCCATAACGCGTTGAAAAGTTGCAGGCGCTGAGCAAAGGCCGAAGGGCATCACCTTAAACTCGAAGAGGCCGTCCGGTGTTATAAACGCCGTCTTCTCTCGGTCTCTTTCGTCGACTTCGATTTGCCAATAGCCAGTCTTGAGGTCCATTGACGAAAAGTACTTGGCGTTATGGAGCCGATCAAGTGCGTCGTCTATTCGTGGGAGAGGATACACGTCCTTTCTTGTGATTTTGTTCAGGCGGCGATAATCGACGCAGAAACGTAGGGTCCCATCGTTTTTCTTCACTAACACCACGGGGGATGCCCATGGGCTCTTGGACGGCTGGATAATGTCATCCCGCAGCATTTCATCAACTTGTCTCTTCATGGCCTCACGTTTTCGCGTCGAAACCCTGTACGGACTCTGACGGAGTGGTCTGGCATTTTCTTCGGTTATGATGCGATGTTTCGTGATTGGGGTCTGCCGAATTTTCGATGACGACAAAAAGCAATCTTCGTATTGCAGGAGCAGGGCCTTGAGCTGTTCTTGCTTATCGTTCGGAAGTCTGGGATTGACGTCGAAAGCTATGGGAGGGGCTTGGTTCCTCTGAGCAGGTTCCGCAGAATCGGCGAGGGCGAAAGCACTGGTGGCTTCGACAATTTCTTCGATGTATGCGACCGTTGTTCCTTTGTTCACATGTTTGTACTCAATGCTGAAATTCGTGAGCATAACCGTTGCTTTGCCTCCCCGCAGCTCTGCAATTCCTCTTGCGACGCAAGTATTTCGGGTGACCAACAGATGCTGACTGCCTTCAACGACGCCTTTGAAGTCAGGTGATTCAGGAGCGCCGACTGAAATAATGACGCTTGAGCGAGGCGGAATGGTGACTTGTTCTTCCAGCACATTCAAGGCATGGTGTCCAGACGGCGTGCGCGGCGGTAGTGCTTCTTCTGTGGATAACGTTATCGACTTTGTTTTTAGGTTGATGACAGCACCATGGAGGCATAAGAAGTCCATGCCAAGAATGACATCTCTCGAGCAACGCTGTAGGACTATGAAGTCTTTAGGATAAATACGGCCGTTAATGGTGACTCTCGCTGTGCAAATTCCTGCAGGCGTTACGAGATGACCTCCGGCTGTGCGGATTTCAGGGCCTTTCCAAGCTGTCCTAACTTTCTTTAACTTCGCGGCGAACGACCCACTGATGACAGAATAGTCGGCTCCAGTATCGAAGAGAGCGGTCACACTGTGGCCGTCGATAAGAACGTCGAGGTCGCTAGTTCGCCGTCTCGCATTACAGTTAGGGCGTGGCGTCGGGTCACGGCTGCGTCGGCTTGTTCCGCTGCTTCCATGTTGCATCGTCAGGCCACCTTCGGTAAGTGAGCTTTCGCCGTCAGGGCTTTGCCTGGTTGGCGTTGTGTTCGGAAAGCTCCGTCGCGGCGTCGTCGTCGTCGGAGGATCTTCGATAGTTCGTCGCACAGCAACCGCACCTCCACCGGTTGCTGCCCTTAGTTTCCCGGATACGGGCTAGGGGACCGACCCCGCGTTGGGCCAGAGTACTGTCGGTGGTGCGGTGACGTGCGGCGGCTGGGCGACGGCGAACGCGAAGGGCTTCGTGGTGTCCACCGAGTTCCTGTCAGGTAGTCGGCGATGTCCTGTGGTCGTAATCCTGGCTCACGGCGCGGTGCATTGACGGCGAAGCCACGCAGTCCCATCTGTCGGTACTGGCAACGGCGGTATGTGTGTCCGGCCTCGCCGCAGTGGTAGCAGAGCGGGCGATGATCAGGGGTGCGCCAGACGTCAGTCTTCCTCGGTGCACTTCACTGGGCCGCTGGCGAACGGTATGACGTCAGTGAGGGTGGTGGCGGCGGTGGCGTCTGTCGACGGAAGTGCGATGGGGCGGCGTTTTGGCGTGGACGGGGAGGAGCGTTGTGGCGCAGTGCAGCGGCGTAGCTCATAGCTTCCGGCTCGGGCAGCGGTGCGTGGGGACTTTGAAGCGATTTCCGAACTTCTTCTCGCACAATGTCGGCGATTGAATCCACTTGAGGCTGCGCCGAAGGCAACAGCTTGCGCAGCTCTTCCAGCGCGATCGCTCGGATCGTTTCACGCAGATCTCCGGAGTTACTGGCTTGAGCAGCAGCGCAGTCTGCAGTCAGGCGACGATTATACTGTCTGATGCGCATGTCCAGGGTCTTTTCGATAGTGGTAGCTTCGGCTACAAATTCTTGGACGGTTTTCGGTGGGTTTCTGATCAGCCCCGCGAAGAGCTCCTGTTTGACCCCTCGCATGAGGGAACGAACTTTTTTCTCCTCAGGCATGTCTGGGTCAGCGTGACGGAATAGTCGGGTCATTTCTTCTGTGAAAACGGCGACATTTTCATTTGGTAGCTGAACCCGGGTCTCTAATAAAGCAGCGGCCCTCTCTTTTCGAGCGACGCTCACGAACGTTTGCAGGAATGCGCCGCAGAAAACATCCCACGTTCGGAGCGTGGACTCACGATTTTCGAGCCAGGTCCTTGCGGTGTCTTCCAAATAGAAGAACACACGACGCAGCTTTTCATCATGGTCCCAGTGATTGAGGGCGGCCACACGGTCGTATGTTTCTAGCCAGGACTCCGGGTCTTCGAACGATGACCCATGGAAAATTGGTGGTTCTCTGGGTTGATGCATGACCATCGTGGGCTGGGACGCTGCGGTTGTCATTGTCGCTGCAGTCGCGGTCATGGCCTTGGTCTTCCGCGCCTTGTCGTGTAGAAGCCCGTACTCCGATAGTAGCCCTTGCTGTCGGCGGCTTGTTCGCTGCTCCTGGTTGGCGTCGGTGTCTTCTCCGCGACGTGGGCTGGGTTCACGGCTTGACGGGGGCATCCGGTACATGAACGAAGCAGCACCTCCACCAGATGTCACGGGGTCGTGACGTGGCCGAAGACAGGAGGCTTCTTGTTGGGATTTAACTGTTTATTTGGGCGAACCTGTGCCCGGTAAACAGAAAGTCCAATTACAGCAGCAGTCTCGCACAGATAGCAGTCTCAGACTGATAGCGGCGAACGGAGCGTCGGCCCTCGATCAACTACTGACAAGCGGCGAAGCGCGTCGGCATTTATACTCCCGCCGTCGAATGTTCTAGCGCTACCGCTGGCAGCGGCGTACGTTCCAGAACAATCTGTACCATTCGCCCAGTGGGCGTGATCTTATCGAAATGATCTACTACAGTCCGGAACCCTCTCGAAAACTACAGGCGCGGTTTGCGCTGAGAATCGTGTGGTGTTTTGGGACGATAACAAAAGCTTGGGAAATGGAACGTGGCACATCTATATTGTGATAACTTCGTGAAAGCGCATGCAAGCATCGTGAAACCTTAAAGAACGATGTCATTTAGCGAGATAAAGCGTCCTGTATTGTACTATGTTGGTGAAAAACTGTGAGGTCGTGCAAATATCGTAAATGTGAACGAAGCAGTGCAACAGAGTGTTTTTAGATACAAGTGCGAAGGTTAGGTTAAGTTACGAAGCGTCATAAAACCTCTGTAAACATTGTCAGCTAGTGAGATGCAGTGTTTTTCACCACTACAAGTCGGAAACTGCGATATCTAATGTGAGAATGCATGAAACCGTCGTAATGTTGCAGAAATAATTGTAAAGTAGCGAGTAAATTGTTTTCTAACGCTGGAAGTGCGAAGGTTAGGTTAAGTTGAGTTATGTTAGTTTAAGCTAGGTAGCATCGTGAAACCACCAAAAACGACGTCATCTAACGAGATAGTGTTGTTTTGTTGCGAGTAAGAAACAGCGATATGTGAAATGTTGTGAAAGCACACAAAACGGCGTGAACTAGCCAGATACTGCGTCTTGTACCGTTACAAGTGCGAAACTGCTATATTGTGATATTCTCGTGAAAGCACATGCAAGCATCGTGAAACCTTGAATAGCGATGTCATTTAGCGAGATACAGCGTTCAGTACAGTATTAAGTTGGTAAAAAACTGTGAGGTCATGCAAATATCGTAATTGTGAACGAAACAGCGTAACAGAGCGTTTTGAGATACATGTGCCAAGATTAGGTTAGGTTAAGTTATGAAGCGTCATAAAACCGCTTTAAACAATGTCAGCTAGTGAGATGCAGTGTTTTTCACCATTACAAGTCGGAAACTGCAATATGTATTGTAAAGCGCATGAAACCGTCGTAATGTTGCAGAAAGCAATGTAAAGTAGCGAGTAAAACGTTTTATAACGATAGAAGTGCGAAGGTTAGGTTAGGTTGAGTTATGTTAGTTTAAGCTAGGTAGCGTCGTGAAACCACGAAAAACGACGTCATATAACGAGATAGTGTTGTTTTGTTGCGAGTAAGAAACTGCGATGTGTGAAATGTGAAAGCACACAAAACGGCGTGAACTAGCCAGATACTGCGTCTTGTACCGTTACAAGTGTGAAACTGCTATATTGTGATATTCTCGTGAAAGCGCATGCAAGCATCGTGAAACCTTAAAGAATGATGCCATTTAGCGAGATACAGCGTTCTGTACTGTACTAAGTAGGTGAATACCTGTGTGCTCATGCAATTATCGTAATTATGAACGAAACAGTGTAACAGAGCGTTTTTAAATACAAGTGTGAAGGTTAGGTTAAGTTAAGCTATGAAGCGTCATAAAACCGCATTAAACAATGTGAGCTATTAAGATGCAGTGCTTTTCACCATTACAAGTCGGGAACTGCAATATCTAATGCGAAAGCGCATGAAACCGTCGTAATGTTGCAGAAAGCATTCTAAAGTAGCGAGTAAAACGTTTTATAACGATAGAAGTGCGAAGGTTAGGTTAGGTTGAGTTATGTTAGTTTAAGCTAGGTAGTGTCGCGAAACCACAAAAAACGACGTCATATAACGAGATAGTGTTGTTTTGTTGCGAGTACGAGACTGCGATATGTGAAATATTGTGAAAGCACACAAAACGGCAATAACTAGCCAGATACTGCGTGTTGTACCGTTACAAGTGCGAAACAACTATATTGTGATATTCTCGTGAAAGCGCATGCAGGAATCATGATACCATAAAGAACGATGTAATTTAGCGATGTACAGCGTTCTGTACTGTACTACGTTGGTGACAAACTGTGAGGTCGTGCAAATATCTTAATTGTGAACGAAACAGTGTAACAGAGCGTGTTTAGAAACAAGTGCGAACGTTAGGTTAGGTTAAGGTTTAAAGTGTCATAAAACTGCATTAAACAAAGTCAGCTACAGAGATGCAGTGTTTTTCACCATTACAAGTCAGAAATTGCGATATCTATTGTGAAAGCGCATGAAACCGTCGTAATGTTGCAGAAAGCAATGTAAAGTAGCGAGTAAAATGTTTTCTCACCACATAAGTGCGAAGGTAAGGTTGAGTTATGTTAGTTTAAGCTAAGTAGCGTCGTGAAACCCCTAAAAACGACGACATCTAAAGAGACAGTGTTGTTTTGTTGCGAGTACGGAACTGCGATATGTGAAATATTGTGAAAGCACACAAAACGGCGTGAACTAGCCAGATACTGCGTCTTGTAACGTTGCAAGTGCGAAACTACTATATTGTGATATTCTCGTAAAAGCGCATGCAAGCATCGTGAAACATTAAAAAACGATGTCATTTAGCGATATACAGCGTTCTGTACTGTATAATGTTCGTGAAAAGCTGTGAAGTCATGCAAATATCGTAATTATGAACAAAACAGTGTTATATAGCGTTTTTAGATACAAGTGTGAAGCTTAGGTTAGGTTAAGTTATGACGCGTCATAAAACCGCAATAAACAATGTCAGCTAGTGAGATGCAATGATTTGAGTATTACAAGTCGGGAACGGCGATATCTAATGTGAAAGCGCATGAAACCGTCGTAATGTTGCAGAAAGCATTGTAAAATAGCGAGTAAAATAATTTGTACTGATAGACGTGCGAGTTAGGTTAGGTTGAGTTATGTTAGTTTAAGCTAAGTAGCGTCGTGAAACCACCAAAAACTACGTCATCTAATGAGATAGTGTTGTTTTGTTGCGAGTATGGAACTGCGATATGTGAAATATTGGGAACCACACAAAAACGTGAACTAGCTGAATACTGCGTCTTGTACCGTTGCAAGTGCGAGAGTGCTATATTGTGATAATCTCGTGAAAGCGCATGCAAGCATCGTGAAACCTTAAAGAACGATGTCATTTAGAGAGATACAGCGTTCTGTACTGTACTAATTTGGTGAAAAACTGTGAGGTCATGCAAAAATCGTAATTGTGAACGAAACAGTGTAACAAAGCGTTTTTAGGTACAAGTACGAAGGTTAGGTTAGGTCAAGTTATGAAGCGTCATAAAACCGTATTAAACAATGTCAGCTAGTGAGACGCAGTGTTTTTCACCATTACAAGTCGGAATCTGCGATATCTAATTTGAAAGCGCATGAAACCGTCGTAATCTTGCAGAAAGCACTCTGAAGTAGCGAGTAAAACGTTTTCTAACGATAGAAGTGCGAAGGTTAGGTTAGGTAAAATGGACAGACAGACCGACTAGCAGACGGACAGACAGGTAGACGGACGCGTGAAGTGGCTATGCGCCACAAATTTTGGGAGATGAGAGATGGCAGTACTCAGAGTGTTTACTAGAAAGACTCACGGATGGATGCATGGACGGACTAAGTGACAGACTAGCAGACAGACGGACGGATAGACGGACGCGAAAGTTGGTATTGCCACAGGGTATACGAGATGCGAGATGGCGGTACCTTGAGTGTTCACTAGAGGGACGCACAGACGGATGCACGCACGGATAGACAGACAGACAGACTAGCGGACGGGTGGACAGATAGACGGACGTGCAAAGCGCGTATTTGCCACATTGTATACGAGATGCGAGATGGCGGTAACTGGAGTGTTCTCTGGATAGACGCACGGACGGACGCTTGGCGGACAGACAGACAGACAAGAAGACGGATGGACGGATAGACGGACGCGAAAAGCGGGGATGTGCCACATGGTATACGAAATGCGAGATGGCAGTACTCAGAGTGTTCACTAGATGGACTTACGGATGGGCGCATGGATGGAAAGACAGACAGACTAGCAGACAGACGGACAGGTACACAGACGCGTAAAGCGGATTTGTGCCACGTTATGCGAGATGGCAGTACTTTAAGTGCTCCCTAGATGGACGCACGGACGGACGGCTGGATGAACAGACAGACAGACAGACTAGCAGACGGACGGACACGTAGACGGACGCGTAAAGTGGCTATGTGCCACAGGGTATGCGAGATGGCGGTATTCTGAGTGTTCTCTAGATGGACGCACAGACAGACGCACGGATGAAGAGACAGACAGACAGACTAGCAGACGGACGGACAGGTAGATGGATGTGTAAAGCGGCTAAGTGCCACAGGATATGTGGGATGGCAGTACTTTGAGTGTTGTCTTGATTGACTCACGGACGGACGCATAAACGGACAGACAGACAGCCTTGCAGACGGACGGACAGGTAGACGGACGCGTAAAGCAGCTTTTCGCCACAGGGTATGCGAGATCGAGGTACTTGGAGTGTTCACTACACGTACACACGGACGGACGCATAGACGGACAGACTGACAGACTAGCAGATGGACGGACAAGTAGACGGACGTGTAAACGGCGATGTGCCACGGTATACGATATGGCTGTACTCTGAGTGTACTCTAGATGGAGGCACAGACGGATGCATGGACAGACTGACACACAGACTAGCAGACGGACAGATAGGTAGACGGACGCGTAAAGAGGCTATGTGCTACAGCGTGTGCGAGATGGCAGTTCTTTCAGTGTTCTCTAGATGGACGCACGGACGGACGCATGGATGAACAGACAGACAGACAGACAGACAGACAGACAGACAGACAGACGGACAGGTAGACGGATGTGTAAAGCGGTTGTGCCACAGGTTATGTGAGATGGTGGTACTTTGAGTGTTCTCTAGAGTGACGCACGGATGGACGCATGGATGGACAGACAGACTAGCAGACGGACGGACAGGTAGACAGACGCGTAAAGTGGCTATGTGCTGCAGAGTATGCGAGATAACGGTACTTTGAATGTTCTCTATATTGTCACAGGTAATGGGTATGAGCCATCAACTGTAGGTGGAATCCCTTTGAAGTGAAGAAAAAAGAGGGCTTTTGCGTCCTGGTCTGAGGGCAAGCAAGACGTCGATTCGTCGCTGTCTGTTATTACGATCGCGGCACTGGTGGAGGTGCTGGGTAAATGCGCCTCGGCTGCAGATTTTCAGCCGACACACCGAGCTACTTGGAGACAGCTACAGCTCCCACGACAAGAAGTGTCGCGCCTGCGAGGTCTATCTCCCGAATCCCCCCTCAAGAAGAGATGTCAACTTCTACTAACAACCAGGCGACTCAAACCAACGACGCCTATTCTTTTCTCCCGCACGTTTTCCATGCGCCGCACACACCACGTTCATTTCATGGAGACATGAAGATGTTGACGACTGGCTTGACCACTTCAATCGAGTTGCCAACATCAACAAATGGGATGAAGCTCGCGAGCTGCGGAGAGTTTACTTTGCGTTAGAAGGCTCTGCCAAAACGTGGTACGAGAATCATGAGGGTTCCTTTGGGACGTGGCATGAGTTCAGCCGACAGTTTCGTCATGCGTACCGCAGAACTGAAAGGCAAGAGATAGCGGAGCAGGCTATCTCGTCTCGGAACCAACGACCGAACGAGAAAGTTTCGATGTTTGTCGAGGACATGCTTCGACTCTTCTAGCGTGCTGACCCTGAAATGTCCGAGGAAAAGAAGGTGCGGCATTTAATGCCTGGGGTAAAAGAGCAGCCCTTCGCCGGACTCGTGCGCAATCCACCAACGACTGTGGCAGTGTTCATAGATGAGGCAACCACAATAGAGTGTACTCTCCAGTATCGGTGGTCACAGTATGAACGCCACGACGTGACCCCTGCTGCATGCTTTATCGGGACTGACATCGAGAGGCATGCCCTCGCAGAGTTCATAAGAAGCGTCGTGTGGGACGAGCTGCGCCAACACCAAGCAGCGGTACACCAACCACCCGTAAGTGCTCTCGCAGACTTAATCCGAAATGAGATCCGACAGGTGGTCACCCCACTCACGCCAACAAGGCCTGAGGCCCCTGTGCTGACTTATGCGGCGGCTCTGTGATCTCCTGAACCATATAGCCCTAATCCTGCCATGGGGACAATTGATCAGGCTAGCCATCGATTCCAGGGCACCTCTTCGACTCCGCCACCCGCCTCAAGGTTTCCGACTGCATCAACTTATCGTCCGTCTGGATCGCGGCAGAACGCCACAAAGGCCAGCGTGTGGCGTACGTCAGATAACCGTCCACTCTGCTACCACTGTGGCGAAGCGGGTCACGTCTGCCGTAATTGCCAGTACCACCAACTTGGTCTCCGTGGTTTTCACCCTGATGCTCAGTGCCCGCTTTACGATGAGCGTCCCCGCGACATCAAAGCATACCTTACGTGTCAGCAAGCTCCTCGCCTTGGTCAACGCCCCCAATCACGATCACCATCATCTCGCCGCTCCACGGCACCTAGCATTCCCTCGTCATCTTAAGCTCCTTCAGAGGCCGGTCACCGAGTACCCACAGGGGTAAATAGAAACCGCAGCTCCTGGGGGTGAAACCGCGTCCCAACGAACT
This sequence comes from Rhipicephalus microplus, assembly GCF_043290135.1. Taxonomy (NCBI): domain Eukaryota; kingdom Metazoa; phylum Arthropoda; class Arachnida; order Ixodida; family Ixodidae; genus Rhipicephalus; species Rhipicephalus microplus. The sequence goes on from NW_027464586.1 coordinate 12,427,059, forward strand.
GTCAGAGCCTCCTTCGACGCAAAGACCCGACGAAGACTATTCTGACTTTCCAGTCGTTTCCAAAAGTCATAAGATTTTTTCCGCCAATATCACCGTACACGTCGATAATCACGTCGTCACTGCCCTCGTCGACACCGGCGCCGATTATTCGGTTATGAGCAGCGCCCTAGCATCCCAACCCAGGAAGGTAACTACCCCTTGGCAAGGACCGCCGTTGCGCACAGCATGGGGCCACCTCGTCACGCCGACAGGAATGTGCACAGCCCGTGTTCGAGTTCGTGTTTCGACGTTCACAGGGTCTTTCTTCGTATTACCTGTGTGCTCCCGTCCACTCATTCTGGGGCTGGACTTTCTTCGCGAACACGGCGCAATTATTGACCTACGAGACCTGCCGGTGTTGTTCGAAGACCCGTTTCACCCTGAACCGGAAAACGCCCGCCACTCGAAGGCTGCCCTACGTGTATCCTCCAAATCTGTTACTCTGCCTCCACCCAGCAGCCTTTTTATCAACGTTGAATGTGACTAAGCCGTCCCCGATGCTGTAATTGCAGAAGGAAATTTGTCCCTACTTTTTGCACAAGAAATCTGCATTGCCCGAGGAATTGTTCAGCCCAGTAGAAAGCAGGCTTGCCTATTAGTCACGAATTTAGGCAAGAAGTATTGCCATCTTACCAAACACACTGCGATCGCATACCTTGAGGATATTGCCGACGTCCCTGGTCCCTCAGCATTATCTGCTCTTTCGTCGTGCGACGATTCCGGCATGACATTTGCAAGCACTCTCGACGTAAACCAGGGTCTACCGTCTGCACAACGGGAACGTCTTTTGAAGATATTCGGCTCATTTCGGGCTGCTTCGCTACGACTTCGAAAGTTAACCAAATACCGTTTGCCAAGCATCGTATCATCACCGAGCCTACCGAGAGACCCATTCGACAGCATGCCTACAGAGTCTCGCGAAAAGAACAAGACGTTATACGCCAACAGGTCCAGCAGATGCTCAAGGACGATGTCATCCAGCCATCGACCAGTCCCTGGGCGTCCTTTGTTGTGTTAGTAAAGAAAAAAGATGGTACTCTGCGATTTTGCGTCGACTACCGAAAGTTCAATAAGATCACGAAGAAAGAAGTGTATCCTTTACCACGAATAGACGACTCGCTGGACCGCATTCGCAATGCTAGTTACTTTTCTTCCATGGATCTACGCAGCGGCTATTGGCAAATATCTGTTGATGAGCGCGATCGCGAAAAGACCGCCTTCATTACTTCTGACAGACTCTACGAGCTCAAGGTCCTTCCCTTCGGCTTATGCTCGGCGCCAGCTACTTTTCAAACAACGATGGACACGGTTCTTTCTGGGCTAAAATGGTAATCGTGTTTTGTCTATCTTGACGAGGTGGTCGTATTCTCGGACACGTTTGAGCAGCACGTCCAGCGCTTACAGGCAGTTCTTTAGGCGATTCTAACAGCTGGACTTTCTCTCAAACCTGAGAAATGCCACTTTGCATTCGGGAAACTGAAATTTCTTGGTCACGTTGTCAGCCACGCTGGTATACACCCAGAACCAGAGAAAACTAAAGCTGTTGCCTCATTTCCTGTCCCAACGAACAAGCGCGAACTCCGCCGATTTCTGCGCATACTACAGACGCTTCGTCAAAGGCTTTTCTAAAATCGGTGAACCGCTAAATGAACTTACGAAAGACGGCGTACCGTTTGTTTGGGGTCATGATCTGCATCACGCCTTTGACACGCTACGAAACCATCTCCAAGCCCCACCTGTACTCGGTCACTTTCACGATAACGCTGCCACAGAGCTACACACGGATGCCAGAAACGTCGGACTTGGAGCTGTACTGGTTCAATGGCAAAATGTCGTAGAGTGCGTGATTGCCTATGCAAGTCGAACACTATCATCTGCAGAGAAAAACTACTCTGCAACAGAAAACGAATGCTTAGCCATTGTTTGGGCTATAACAAGGTTTCGCCCTCATTTATAGGGTCGACTATTCAGATTAGTTAGCGACCACCATTCTTTATGCTTGCTCGCCAACCTCAAAGACCCTTCCGGTCGTCCAGCACGCTGGAGCCTTCGGCTGCAAGAATTTGACGTTACAGTCATTCATAAGTCAGGACGCAAACACACTTATCCTGACTGCCTCTCACGTGCACCAATGGGAAGTACAAACGAGGACGTTGAAGACGACGATAATTCCTTTCCTCTGTATCAGCAACCGACTTGGCTCAACAACAACGCGACGACATTGAGTTATGCCCGCTGATTTAGTACCTCGACGGCCGAAAACGCAGCCTTCCTCGAAACTTCGCACGTTCGCTGGCCTCGTTCTGCATCGGAGATGGAGTCCTGCATAAGAAAAATTTGGACCATACCCAGGCTACTTACCTACTGGTTGTGCCGACCTCGCTTCGGGGCGTATTTTACATGCTTGTCACGACGAACCATCATCCGGACACCTTGGCTACACGCGCACATTGGAAAGAATTCGCCACTCATACTACTGGCCCCGCCTCGCGAAGACAGTCAAGCAGTACGTCCGCACATGCCGCGACAGCCAACGCCGTAAGACTCCACCTGTCCGACCAGTAGGACTACTACAGCCTATCACCACGCCGAAGACACCATTCCATCAAATTCGCATTGACTAGCTCGGCTCATTTCCCACCTCTTCTTCTGGAAACCGGGGGATTGTGGTTGCCACCGAATATTTAACGCATTACAGCAAATCAAAGGCCCTGCCGAAAGCTACCGCAGGCGAAATCGCACAGTTTTTTGTCACCAGCATCGTACTTCGTCACGGAGCGCCAGCTGTGATAATTACTGATCGTGGTACAGCTTTCACCGCAGAGATGCTTCAAGAAGTGCTGAAACTAAGTGATACAAAACATCGGAAAACCACGGGTTATCACCCCCAAACAAATAGACTCACTGAATGGTTGAACAAGACCATTGCAGATATGCTGTCAATGTATGTGGCCGTTGATCACAAGAACTGAGATGATATATTCCCTTACGTAACTTTTGCTTACAATACAGCAGTCCAAGAGAGTACAGATTTCACCCCATTTCGCTTAGTTCATGGTCGAGAGGTCACTACATTGTTCTACACAATGCTCCTTCCCAATTACTTGAGCATGTTCAACGCGGACGCTGCATTGTTCGCTCGACGCGCCGAGGAGGCCCGTCAACCTGCCCGATGATATATTCAGGCTCACCAAACTGCCGACGAACACCGCTACAACCTTACACACCAAGAGGTTACCTTCCAACCAGGCGATGAAATTTGGGTGTGGACTCCCATCCGACAGCGTGGTCACTCTGAGAAGTTGCTTCGGCGCTACTTCGGCCCTTACAGAGTTCTGCGCCGACTCAGTGACGTTACATATGGAGTTCTCCCTGAGGGCACCTCAAGACGTTCCCGTCGGTTTTCACAAAGTGATGTGGTGCACGTGCCAAGATCCAAGCCATATTTCTGGCGTCATCCATCGAACGTGGACTAACTTACCATGCAATGAGTATTTTTTGTCACTTTGGTTTATTTTTGACTGTCTTGGGTACTAACTACTTTTTTAGTAACTACTTCTATGACACCAGCCCAATTTTTTTCCTTACGACAGAGTGGTTGGGTTCCATGGTAGCATCTTTTACTTCTCAGTTTTTAATCAACGCTCATTACCAGCATTGAGCCGATGCTTTTCGAGGAGAAATGTAATGTCACAGGATAAGGGTATGAGCCATCAACTGTAGGTGGAAATCCCTTGGAAGTCAAGAAAGAAAAGGGCTTTTGAGTCCTGGTCTGAGGGCAAGCAAGGCGTTGATTCGTCGCTTTCTATTATTACGATTGTGGCAGTATGAACGCACGGAGGGCCGCATGAATGAACAGACAAAAAGACAGACAGACAGACAGACAGACTAGCAGACTGGCGGAAAGGTAGACGGTTGAGTAAAGCGGCTATGTGCCACACGGTATGTGAGATGATGGTATTTAGAGTGTTCACTAGATGGACGAACGGATGGACGCATTGACGGACAGATTGACAGACAAGCAGAGACGGAAAGGTAGACAGACGCGTAAAGCGGCTATGTGCCACAGGGTATGCGAGATGGTGGTACTTTGGGTGTTCCCTAGTGGACGCATGGAGGGACGCATGGACGGACAGACATACCGACTAGCAGACGCACGGAGAGGTAGACGGGCGCGTAAAGCGTATATGTGCCACAGGGTTTGGGATATGAGAGATTGCAGTACTCAATGTGTGGACTCACGGATGGATGCATGGACGGACCAAATGACAGACTAACAGACAGACGGACGGATAGACGGACGAGTAAAGGGGGTATGTGCCACAGGGTATACGAGAGGCGAGGTGGCGGTACCTTGAGTGTTCTCTAGATGGACGCACGGACGGATGCACGCACAGACAGACAGACAGACAGACAGACAGACTAGTGGACGGGCGGACGGATAGACGGGCGCGAAAAGCGCGTATTTGCCACATTGTGTCCGAGATGCGAGATGGCGGTGACTGGAGGGTTCTCTAGATGGACGCACGGACGGACGCATAGTGGACAGACATACAGACTAGCAGACGGACGGACGGATAGATGGGCGAGTAAAGTGGGTATATGCCACAGGGTATACGAGATGCGAGATGCCAGTACTCAGTGTTCACTAGATGGACTCACGCATGGGCGCATGGATGGAAAGACAGACAGGCACACAGACGGACGGACAGGTAGATGGACGCGTAAAGCGGCTATGTGCCACAAGGTGTAAAGATGCGAGACTTCGGTACTCAGTGCTCACTAGATGGACGCACGGACGGACGCATGGATGGACAGACAGACAGACTAGTAGAAAGACGGACAGGTAGACGGACGCGTAAAGCGGCTATGTGCTACAGGGTATGCGAGATAGCGGTACTTTGAGTTTTTTCTAGATTGACGCACAGACGGACGCATGAATGGACAGACAGACAGGCAGACAGGCAGACTAGGAGACGGACGGACAGGTAGACGGACGCGTAAAGAGGCTACGTGCTACAGCGTATGCGAGATGGCAGTACTTTCAGTGTTTTCTAGATGGACGCGCGGGCGGACGCATGGTTGAACAGACAGACAGACAGACACACAGAGAGACAGACAGACAGATTAGCACATGGACGGACAGGTAGACGGATGTGTAAAGCGGCTATGTGCCACAGGGTATGTGAGATGATGGTACTTTGAATGTTTATTTATTTATTTATTAGAATACCCTCAGGGCCCGTAGGGCATTACAGAGGGGGTGGGTACAACATATATAACACACAAGAAAAAAAGAGAAAATAAAGAAACAAGTATCAGATGCGCAAATCAGGAAGGCAACATAAGTCAACTAAAAATGTATAAGAATTTAGCACATACAAGACAAAGATAGATAATTAAAACTGCGTATAGTTACAAGCATCGCTGAGAAATTGCAGTCTTGAATAACAAAGGGTCTGTTATTGATACAACGGAAGAGGGAAGGTGGTTCCAATCGGCGGCTGTTTTCGGTAAGAAGGCTGCTGAAAAGAATTTGGTGCGGCAAAACGGAATGACAACCTTATGCTGATGATCAATGCGCGATGAGTGGTATGACGGTTGTGAAATGAGGTCTCGCTTCATTGATGGATTGTGAAAAAATATCTTATGAAAAAAACGCAGTCGCGCCAGTTTCCTCTGGACAGTTAAATTGGGTAGGTCAAGGTTAGATTTCATTTCTGATATGCTAGCAGTACGGGAATAATTAGAACAAATGAACCGAACTGAGCGGTTCTGAACAGATTCTAACGCGTTAATTAAATTTTGCTGCACGGGATCCCATATAGCGGACGCGTACTCAAGCTTTGGGCGAATTAGTGATCGGTATAATAGAATTTTGAGGGACAGCGGAGCGCGAGAAAAGTTGCGGCGTAAGTATCCTAGCGTTCGGTTAGTGTTATTACAGATGTAGGTAACATGCGTGTGCCAAGATAGATTGTTGGTAATGTAAACGCCGAGGTACTTATATGAAGAGACATGCTGGAGGGGAACGGCGTTAATTCTGTAGGTACAGGGGGGAGAAATAGATCGCCGGGTTATTGACATGCATTTAGATTTGTTAGAGTTGAGAGTCATAAGCCATTTATTGCACCAGGTTCAGACAGTGTCAAGGTCTGACTGTAGAAATTGGTTATCATATTCATTGTTTATTTCGCGGTAAATTACACAATCATCTGCAAATAACCTTATAGCGGAGTTAATGCTGTCTGGGAGATCATTAATATATATAAGAAAGAGTAAAGGGCCTAATACGAAACCTTGGGGTACGCCGGATGTTACTTTAGAAAGAGGTGAGTTATAGCCATTAGTTGTTACAAACTGAGTGCGATTAGTCAGAAAGCATTCAATCCATTTAAGAATGTTCGGGTCAATGTTTAAGGCACTAATTTTCAGGAGGAGTAATTGGTGAGGTACTTTATCGAAAGCTTTTTGAAAGTCAAGAAAAATGCAATGCACAAGTGAGCCGCGATCTAAAGCCGATCCTATGTCATTAGCAAAATAAAGAAGTTGGGTTTCACATGAGTAACTTTTTCGGAATCCGTGCTGGTAGGGAGTAAAAAAAGAATTTGATTCTAGGAATGAGACAAGGTTGGAGTAAATTATATGTTCTAACATTTTACAAGGAACACTGGTTAGGGAAATTGGTCTGTAATTGAGAGGAGACTGTGTGTTACCAGATTTGTGCAGAGGGACCACCTTCCCCACCTTCCAGTCAAGCGGCAAAGTGGAGGTCTGAATAGATTGCGAAAAGATTAAGGACAAGTAAATTGATGAATACAATGCAGTGTTTTTTAGAAACTTTGAGTTGATTTCATCTACGCCACAAGAAGAGGATAACTTAAGCTTGTAAATTAAATTTTGCACTCCAACGGCATCAACGGTAACAGGATACATGGGTAAAAAATTACGACTAGGCATTTGCGGCAACGCAGAAGCAGAACAACTTGAAAAAGAAGTAACAAAAAATCCTTTAATGCAATGCGACACTCTTCACAGCGAACTGGCTGCCCGTCTGAGTTCGTAAGCGAAATGTTTTTCTTTTCCCTAGGTTTAACAGTTTTCCGAAACTTAGAAGGGTTGGTTACAAGAATTGAAGGAAGGGTATCATTAAGAAAAACGCGCTTGGCTTCCTTGATAGCTGCTCTGTATTCGGAAAGGACAGATTTGTACACGTGCCAACGGGCTAACGAATTAGTCTGCTTTGCCTGACGGAACAACCGTTTCTTTTTATTCCGCAATTTTTTTAAGTCAGTTGAGAACCAAGGGGGGCGTTGGCGACCCTTGATAACGTATGTGGGAATGTATCGCGTGATTAAAGATTCAACTTTCATTTTGAACAAGTTCCAGTTTTGTTGAATGCTGCGATCAAAGAAGCCATTAGCAAAGCTCTCAAAATTCGATTCGAGTTCACTGTTGATTGAGTCATAATCGCCGCGTGAGTAGTCTCTTATTGTTTTCCAATTGTTTGACCGACGCCTTAAAGAACCTGTTAGATTGAAGTGCACGAAACAATGGTCACTTATGCCTGGGATATATGAAATAGAATGAACAAGGTCAGGTACAGTGGTGAGAATCAGATCAAGAACATTTGATGAATTGGGGCCCATTCTTGTTGGTTGCGTTACGAGTTGGGTAAGGTTAAAGTCTTCGCACAGTTCCACGAAATGTAAACTGTCGGCTGAAAGTGAGCTTAATGAACAGGAAGGAAGTGACCAGTTTATTTTCGGGTAGTTAAAATCGCCTAGAATAAAAACAGGTGTATGCGGGTGCCTTTTGACAATATCATTCAAAGCATCATGCAGTTGCTCGCAAAACTCTGGCGTCGCACTCGGAGGGCGGTAACAGCCACAAAATATGACATTTTGATAGTTGACATGGAGGGAAACACAGACAAATTCTAAAGGTGATGCTATTACTATATGGCTAGAAACTATATAATCAGCTACGGCTATAAGTACACCACCTCCTGGCGATTCTTCTCTATCACATCTGTAAATGGTATAATTATTTTCACAATCGAACAGCTCTACACTTGCAATGTTAGGGGTAAGCCAGGTTTCCGTTAACACTACAACATCGGCGGCGCAGTCATCAAAAATTGAAGATAATGCATCCCGTTTGTTAAGAACACTTCGTACGTTAGAATATAAAACTGAGTAGTTACGATAAGTAGCCGAGGGGTGAACTTTGTTAGGATAAGAGCGTATCTTCGTCGGCATGCGTAGCGGAGGACGAAGCTTCTGATGAGTTTTGCGCATTTGTATGCAGCTCACAAACGCTGTCGGTCACCAAAGAGTACACAAAGCACTTTTTGTTGATGTAAAGCTTATTGTACTTGACGGTATACTTCTCGCCACTCGCCCTGCCGAATTCAAAAAGCTTCTTGCGCACGCTTCTTGTTGCACGGCAGAAATCCTCGCTGATTGACACATGAGACTCGCGAAAACTACTTCTAGACTGCAGTATGCTTTCTCGGAACTTAAAAGAAGCAAATTTTAGGATCACTGGTCGAGATTTGCCAACTACGAATCTGCCTAGCCTGTGCGCGCGGGATATGCGGTCATCGCTACTTCCCAAGTTTAGCTTCAGAGTTTTATTAAGGATTTGGCAAATTTTTTCTTCTGATTGCGCCCACGTTTCCGAATCGCAATCTTCTATTCCATAAAAAATCATGTTTTCTCGGCGAGAACGATCTTCAAGTTCGTCAAGGCGCTTGTTAACCGAAAGTACCTCCAGTACCCGTTGACGATTCGGCTCGCTGTCTGAGACCCGGACACAGTCCTCAACTGCGCATAATCGGTTGTCTAATTCTGCCACTTTTTGTTCAAGAGACACTTGCGCTTCTCTAACTTCGTTAATGGATTCCATAAGTTCTTCGTGTTTTGCGTCTATCTTAGAGTGCAGCCCCTTAATCAACGAGATTAACTCGTTGTATTGCTTCCCCGTTCTCTAGATTGACGCACGGACGGACGCATGGACACGCAGACAGACTAGCAGACGGACGGAAAGGTAGACGGACGCGTAAAGCGGCTATGTGCCACAGGGTATGCGAGATGGTGGTACTTTGGGTGTTCACTACATGGAGGCAGGAACGAACGCATGGACGGACAGACAGACAGACAGACAGACTAGCAGACGGACGGAGAGGTAGATGGACGCGTAAAGCGGCTATGTGCCACAGGGTATGCAAGATGGTGGTACTTGGAGTGTTCACAATATAGACGCATGGAGGGACGCATGAACGGACAGACAGACCGACTAGCAGACGCACGGACAGGTTGACGGACGCGTAAAGCGTATACGCGCCACGGGTTTTGGCATATGAGAGATTGCAGTACTCAGAGTGTTCACCAGATGGACTCACGGATTGATGCATGGACGGATCAAATGACAGACTAGCAGACAGACGGACGGATACACGGACGCGTAAAGAGGGTATGTGCCACAGGGTATACGAGATGCGAGATAGCGGTATTTGAGTGTTCTCTAGATGGACGCATGGACGGATGCATGCACGGACAGACAGACAGACAGACTAGCGAACAGGCGGACGGATAGACGGAAGCGTAAAGCGCGTATGTGCCACATTGTATACGAGATGCGAGATGGTGGTAACTGGAGTGTTCTCCAGATGGACGCACGGACGGACGCTTGGCAACCAGACAGGCAGACTGGTGGACAGACGGACGGATAATAGGACGCGTAAATTGGGTATGTGCCACAGGGTATACTAGATGCGAGATGGCAGTACTCAGAGTGTGCACTAGATGGACTCACAGTTGGGCGCATGGATGGAAAGACAGACAGGCACACAGACGGTCGGACAGGTAGATGGCCGCGTAAAGCGGCTATGTGCCACAGGGTATAAAGATGCGAAACTGCGATACTCAGTGTTCACTAGATGGACGCACGGCCGGGCGCATGGATGGACAGACAGACAGACAAGCAGACAGACGTACGCGTAAAGCGGCTATGTGCCACGGTATGCGAGATGGCGGTACCATGAGTGTTCTCTAGTTGTACGCACGGACGGACGCCTGGACGGACAGACACACAGTCAAGCAGACTGACGGACAGAAAAACTGACGCGTAAAGTGGCTCTTTGCTACAGGGCAACGAGATGGTGGTACCACGATTGTTCTTTAGATGGACGCACAGACGGGCGCATGGACACACAGACAGACTAGCAGACGGACGGACAGGTAGAATGACGCGTAAAGCGGATATGTGCCACAGGGTATAAAGATGCGAGATCGCGGTACTCAGAGTGCTCACTAGACGGACGCATGGACGGACGCGTGGATGGACAGAAAAGACAGACTAGCAGGCGGACGAACAGATTCACGGACGCGTAAAGCGGCAATGTGCCTCAGGGTATGCGAGATGGCGGTAGTTTGAGTGTTTACTAGGTGGACGCACGGACGGACGACTGTACGGACAGACAGACAGACTAATAGACGGACGACAGGTAGACGGATGCGAAAAGCAGCTATGCGCCACAGGGTGTGCGAGAAGCCAGTAGATTGATTGTTCACTACCAGGACTCACGGATGGGCGCATGGACGGACAGACAGACAGACTAGCAGACGGACGGATAGATAGACGGACGCGTAAAGCGTATATGTGCCACTTGTTTTGGGAGATGAGAGATGGATGTACTCAGACCCTATCGGAAAAAAACGAATGGTGGGCATGGTGGAAACCACCACCCACCATTATAGTGGATTAATGTAGTGGGTGAATGGTGGGAAACACCCACCATGGCGCATGGTGGGTATGGTGGGTGCTGCAGTGCCGGCAACACTTGAGCGCAAAATGACGTCAGAATCACCGTGACGAGCTGCCACAAAAAATAAAAAAGAATTCTATAAAAACGGTATAAAAAAACACCCGTCCCGTAAAAAAAAAACAAGGCGCCACGGAGGATCGAACGTGCAACCTGCGGATTTCCATACGAAGACGCTAACCACTGCGCCACACCAACATGACGGTGCTTGCGTGTTAAATACTTAGTTGGCGTACAAACTTAAGGTTCAACTTAAGATGTTTGTCGTCTACACAACATAGACAAGATCTACACCTGCTACTAAAAATTGCACATTTATTAAACACAAGCAACTGCGCCCTGTAACGATTGCCACTATGTTATTGGCACTAGTGCTATTTTTTTTTACAATTCACAACTTAAAGGAAAAAAAAACCAAGTGGACTGGGGAGCAGCAACTGTTTACCGGCGGGGTCTGCCAAGTTTAATATCCGTTTCGCGCTCGTTCTAATCTGCTCACGCTTTATGACGCTTCTAGGCTCATTTCATAGATACGCCCGCCTAATTTATTTGAGTGAGTATTGGGATGCTTTTCGCGCAATGTAGAGGGTGGTCGCGCCAGCGCAATGCTGTTGCTCTTTCGCTAAAGCAACAACTACATAACGGCTTGGCCAAAACGAATGCAGTGTACCGGAAACATTACGCTATCATAATGGTTCACCAAGCACACGAATTGCCACGTCTGAGTTCTCGTACAAAAGCTAGAGAAGTGCCGGCGAGTGCGACCGGCGGCTGTCGGTGAGAAGACACTAAATTACGTTCTCTGGGAGTGCTTTAATCGCGTCGCATCGATGTTTGTTGCTTCTTGAGCGAACAGCATACACAATGAAAAATGCTTCATTTAGGTTAATTGATGCCATATGGCTGCGCTGTATTGTCATACTTAATCGTCGTAATCGTGTATTCTGAAACCCGAAAGCACGGATAACACAATTGTACGGGCTCGGTCAGTAGGCCTAACCTTTGGTGGAAATCATGATGGTAGAACATGTAGTGTACAGATCCCAGCTTGGTACACTATATAATTTGCCCGCCATTATAAGCCCACCCATCATCTGCTTACTGCTTCCCAGCATTATCGCGATGGTGGGCAAAGCTTCTCAGCTTGGTACACCATGTGGCCCACCATAACAAGCAGCACCCATCATCTGCTTAGTGCTTCCCAGCATTATCGCAATGGTGGGAAGAGTTTCTCAGCTTGGTACACCATGTAGCCCACCATAATAAGCACCACCCACCATATGCTTAGGGCTTCCCAGCATTATCGCAATGGTGGGCAGAGTGTCCCATTATTGCCCACTATCTAGCCTCTGCTTTCCACCATCATTTCCACTTTACCCATCATCTGTACACCATGCCACCCAGTATGTCCCGGCATAACCACCATATTTTCCACTACGTCCCACCATAGCCATCATAATTTCCACCATGCCCACTATTATTTCCACCATGCCCACTATTATTTCCACTACGCCCACCATGTTTTCCAGTATCCACCATGGCAATTTTTCCAATAGGGGAGTGTTCACTAGATGGACTCACGGACGGATGCATGGACGGACGGACAGACAGACTAGCAGACGGACGGACAGGTAGACGGACGCATAAAGTGGCTACGTTCCACACGGTATGCGAGATGGCGGAACTTTGAGTGCTCACTAGATGGACGAACGGACGGATGCATGGACCGAACGACACAAAGACTAACAGACGGGTGGACAGTAGACGGACGCGTAAAGCGGCTATCTGCCACAGGGTATGCGAGATGGCGGTACTTTGGGTGTTCTCTAGATGAACGCTCGAACGGATGCTCGGACGGACAGACAGAGAGACGGACGGACGGACAGGTAGATTGACGCGTAAAGCGGCTATAGGCCACAGGGTATGCGAGATGGCGGTACTTTGAGTGTTCTCTAGATGGACGCACAGACAAACACATGGATGGACAGACAGACTAGCCGACGGACGGACAGGTGGACGGATGCGTAAAGCGGCTATGTGCCAAAGGGTATGTGAGATGGCAGTACTTTGAGTGTTCTCTAGAATGACGCACGGACGGACGCAGGGACGGCCAGACAGACAGACTAGAAGACGGACGGACAGGTAGAAGGACGCGTAAAGTGGTTATGTGCCACAGGGTATTCGAGATGGCGGTACTTTGAGTGTTCACTAGATTGACTCATAAATGGGCGCATGGATGGACAGACCGACCGACTAGCAGACAGATGGACAGGTAGACGGACGCGTAAAGCGGCTATGTGCCACGGTATGCAAGATGGCTGTACTCTGAGCGTTTTCCACATGAACGCGCGGACGGAGGCATGTACGGACAGACAGACAGGCTAGCAGACGGGCGGACAGGTAGACGGATGTGTAAAGCGGCTATGTGCCACAGGGTATGTGAGATGGCGGCACTTCGAGTGCTCTCTAGATTGACGCACGGACAGACGCATGGACGGACAAACAGGGAGACTAGCAGATGGACGGACAGGTAGACGGACGCGTAATGCGGGTATGTGGTACAGGGTATGCGAGATAGCGGTACTTGGAGTGTTCTCTAGATGAACGCCCGGAAGGACGCGTGGATGAACAGACAGACAGACACACTAGCAGACAGACGGACAGGTAGACGGATGTGTAAAGCGGGTAAGTGCCACAGGGTATGTGAGATGGCGGTATTTTGAGTGTTTGCTAGATTGACGCACAGACGGACGCATGGATGAACAGAACGACAGACTAGCAGACGGACGGACAGGTAGACTGACGCGTAAAGCGGCTATCTGCAACGGTATGCGAGATGGCTGTACTCTGAGTGTTCTCTAGATGGACGCACTGACGGATGCATGGACGGACAGACAGACAGACTAGCAGACGGACGGATAGGTAGACGGACGCGTATAGAGGCTATGTGCTACAGCGTATGCGAGATGGCAGTACTTTCAGTGTTCTCTAGATGGACGCACGGACGGACGCATGGACGAACAAGCAGAGTGACAGACAGACAGACAGACAGACAGACAGACTAGCAGACGGACGAACAGGTAGACGGATGTGTAAAGCGGCTATGTGCCATAGGGTATGTGAGGTGGCGGTACTTTGAGTGTTCCCTAGATTGACGAAACGGACGGGCGCATGGACGGACAGACAGACAGACTAGCAGACGGACGGACAGGTAGACGGACGCCTAAAAGGGCTATGTGCCACAGGGTATGCTAGATGGCGGTACTTTGATTGTTCACTAGATAGACTCACGGATGGGCGCATGGACGGACAGACAGACAGACAAGCAGACTGACGGACAGGTAGATGGGCGCGTAAAGCGGATATGTGCCACAGGGTATAAAGATGCGGGATTGCGGTACTGAGAATGCTCACTAGATGGATGCGTGGATGGACAGACAGACAGACTAGCAGACGGACGAACAGGTTGACGGACGCGTAAAGCGGCAATGTGCCACGGTATGCGAGATGGCTGTACTTTCAGTGTTCTCTAGATGGACGCACGGACGGACGCATGGATGAACAGACAGACAGAGAGAGAGACAGACAGACAGACAGACAGACAGACAGACAGACAGACTAGCAGACAGACTTGGAGACGGACGGAGAGGTTGACGGCTGTGTAAAGCGGCTATGTCCCACAGGGTATGTGAGATGGCGGTACTTTGAGTGTTTTCTTGATTGACGCATGGACTGATGCATGGATGGACGACAGACAGACAGACTAGCAGATGGACGGACAGGTAGACAGACGAGTAAAGAGGCTATGTGCCACGGTATGCGAGATGGCTGTACTCTGAGTGTTCTCTAGATGGACGCACAGACGGAAGCATGGATGGACCGACAGACAGACTAGCAGACGAAAGGATAGGTAGACGGACGCTAAAGAGGCTATGTGCTACAGCGTGTGCGAGAGGGCAGTACTTTGAGTGTTTTCTAATTGACGCACAGACGGACGCGTGGACGGACAGACAGACATACTAGCAGACCGATGTACAGGTCTCTACCTGTACATAGCCGCGTAAAGCGGCTATGTGCCACAGGGTATCCGAGATGGCGGTACTTTGAATGTTATTTACATGGACGCACGGACGGACGCATGGACGGACTGACAGACAGATTAGCAGACGGGCAGACAGGTAGACAGACGTGTAAAGCGGCTATGTGCCACAGGGTATGCGAGATGGCGGTACTTTGAGTGTTCTCTAGATGGAAGCACGGAAGGATGCATGCCGGAACAGACAAAAGGACAGACAGACAGACTAGCAGACAGACGGACAGGTAGATGGATGTGTAAAGCGGCTATGTGCCACAGAGTATGTGAGATAGCGGTACTTTGAGTGTTTTCTAGATTGACGCATGGACGGACGCATAGATGGACTGACAGACAGTCAAGCAGACGGACGGACAGGTACACAGACGCGTAAAGTGGCTCTTTGCCACAGGGTATGCCAGATGGTGGTACTTGGACTGTTCACTGCATGGACGCACGGACGGACGCATGGATGGACAAACAGACAGGCTTGCAGACGGACGCACAGGTAGGCGGATGCGTAAAGCGGCTATGTACCACAATGTATGCGAGATTGCAGTACTTTCTGTGTTTTCTAGATGGACGCACAGACGGAAGCATGGATGAACAGACAGACAGACAAATTAGCAGACGGACGGACAGGTAGACGGATGTGTTAGGCGGCTATGTGCCACAGGGTATGCGAGATGGTGGTACTTAGAGTGTTCACTAGATGGACGCACGGATGGACGCATAGACAGACAGATTGACAGACTAGCAGACGGACGCGTAAAGCGACTATGTGCCACAGGGTATGCAAGATGGTGGTACTTTGAGTGTTCACTAGACAGACTCACGGATGCGCGCATGGACGGACGGACAGACAGACAAGCAGACTGACGGACAGCTAGATGGATGCGTAAAGCAGATATGTGCCACAGGGTATAAAGATGTGAGATTGTGGTACTCAGAATGCTCACTAGACGGACGCACGGACGGACGCATGAATGGACAGACAGACAGACTAGCAGACGGAAGAACAGGTTTATGGACGCGTAAAGCGGCAATGTGCCTCGATATGCGAGATGGCTGTACTTTCAGTGTTCTCTAGATGGACGCACAGACGGACGCATGGATGAACAGACAGACAGACAGACAGACAGACAGACAGACAGACAGACTAGGAGACGGACGGACAGGTAGACGGATGTGTAAGGTGGCTATGTCCCACAGGGTATGTGAGATGGTGGTACTTTGAGTGTTTTCTGGATTGACGCACAGACGGATGCATGGATGGACGACAGACAGACAGACAGACAGACAGACTAGCAGACGGACGGACAGGTAGACGGACGCGTAAAGAGGCTATGTGCCACGGTATGCGATATGGCTGTACTCTGAGTGTTCTCTAGATGGACGCACAGACGGATTCATGGATGGACAGACAGACAGACTAGCAGACGGAAGGATAGGTAGACGGACGCTAAAGAGGCTATGTGCTACAGCGTATGCGAGATGACAGTACTTTCAGTGTTTTCTAGATTGACGCCCAGACGGACGCGGGGACGAACAGACAGGCATACTAGCAGACCGACGTACAGGTAGAGGGACGCGTGAAGCGGCTATGTGCCACAGGGTATCCGAGATGGCGGTACTTTGAGTGTGATCTAAATGGACGCACGAACGGACGCATGGGCGGACAGACAGACAGATTAGCAGACGGGCGGACAGGTAGACGGACGCATAAAGCGGCTATGTGCCTCAGGGTATGCGAGATGGCGGTAGTTTGAGTGTTCACTAGGTGGACGTATGGACGGACACAATGACGGACAGAGAGACAGAAAAAAATTGCCCGCAGCTTCCCTCGGGGGAACATTGAGGAGGATGCGGAGCATATAATTGGTTAACGGGGTGTTAAAGTGCGACTTACTTGGGTCGATGGCTAAATTGGTTAACGTGGTTGTGAAATGGGGTGTTAAATTGCGACTTACTTGGGTCGATGGCTAAATTGGTTAACGTGGTTGAAGGAGGAGGTGTTAAATGAGTGAACACGTACACACGTATGCGAAAGGGCGGCGCTGGTCGAAGGGACGTCGATCATTGTGTTTGTGGATTCGTTGGAATTCATTTCAGATGGCAGTACTTTCAGTGTTCTCTAGATGGACGCACGGACGGACGCATGGATGAACAGACAGTCAGACAGACAGACAGACAGACAGACAGACAGACAGACTAGCAGACGGACGGACAGGTAGACGGATGTGTAAAGCAGCTATGTTTGATAGGGTATGTGAGATGGCGGTACTTGGTGTGCTCGCTAGATTGGCGCACGGACGGACGCCTGGACGGACAGACAGACAGTCAAGCAGACTGACGGACAGAAAAACTGACGCGTAAAGTGGCTCTTTGCAACAGGGTGTTTAGACGGTGGCGTTCCAGACACTGCCATCAGACTCAACTCCGTCTTTAAGGTATAAGGCAAAAAATACTCGTTTATTTAACTGCGTTCGGAAGCGCTCTGCTGTCACTTGAGCGTCCCCGCGTCCCTCGCTCGCGCTCTTCTTCTTTCTCGTTTTCTTGTCCCAGCCCAGAACTTGAAAAATAATCAACATTCCCGGCCGCGCACAGTTAAACACATAGTTCAAGTGGGTACAGTCTTAGTGTCGGCCTGATCGCAAGGTTACCGCCTTGCAACTTGATCTTGCAAGGACGAATGAGAACGTCTGCACTGCGGTACACTTCCGTGACCCTTGCAAGCTTTTATAGCTGGCGTGGCGTGTTGTCCGCATGCACGAGAACGATGGCCCCATGCTTCATGCTGTATTTGATTTCGTGTCGGCAAAGTATGCAGATCGTAATTGCAACAGGTATTCTTTTTGCCAACGCTTTCAAAAACTTTCAACCAGCAGCTTCCTGTAGTTGTGTCTGCGTATGGCGTCTGATCGTTTGGAATTACTGTTGACTTCGTCAGCAGTCGCATACGGTATGGAAGTCAGTCTTCGTCCAAGGAGAAGTTCGGCTGGCGTCAAAGTGCAAGGTTCTCCTGCATCTGTCTCGATGAAAGTCAGAGGCCTAGAGTTCACGACTGCTTCGACCTCCGCCAGAACTGTGGATATTTCTTCGTATTTCAGACGAGCTTTGCCGCTAATTTTTTGCAGCGGAAGCTTCACTGATCGTACAAGGCGCTCCCACCATCCACCCCACCAAGGAGCATTTGGTGCTATAAACTTCCACGAAATGCCGTTGGTGCTGAGGTGACTAGCGACGTCCTCTTCAGAGAACATTCGGTTTAGCCGCTTTATGTCTGCCGATGTCTTGTAAAAGCTTCGTGCGTTGTCAGAATAGGTCACCCTAAGTAATCCTCTCCGAGCTGCGAATCGTCGTAGGCACAGCAGGAAAGCCTCGGATGTCATTTCCGAGACAAGCTCGAGATGCACGGCTCTAGATATGGCGCACGTAAAAAGTTCAGCGTAGCACTTCGTGTCCCCTTTCTCCGTGCGTGCATACAGAGGGCCCGCGAAGTCGACTCCTACAACTTCGAACGGGTTCGTTGGTGTCACTCGATGACTTGTTAACGGAGCAGTCTCAGCAGTTCCTGGGCCCGCAATGAAACGCTTGCATATATTGCAGCCATGCAGCACTCTTTTTACCAAAGAGCGAGCTCGACAAATCCAGTAGCGTTCCCGAAGCTGCGTAAGTGTATCTCTAACTCCTCCATGTAAGACTTAAAGATGGGCTCTGTTTGCCAAAAGTGTCGAAAAGTGGTGGCTTGACGGCATTATGATTGGGTGCTTGACATCTTGTGTGGAATGCATGAGGGATAAACGGCCTCCAACCCGAAGAATTCCATCTTTGTCTGTGTAAGGGCGTAGTTCAGCCATTCGAGATGTAGACTCGACTGGTTGGCCGTTGGTCAAAGTGGTGAGTTCTTCAAGAAAGCCTTGCTCTTTTGTACATCTTATCTAATACTGTTCAGCGTTCAGGATTTCTGTTGCCACGAGATGTCCTGTATGATTACTTCTTTTTCTGCATCGGTCAGTAAATGTGAAAATCCACGCAGTGGCTCTGAGTAGGTGCTGAAGCCTGCTGTACCGTTGAATATCAATTATCTGAACTGAGAAGCGTGTCATTAGTGCAACGTGGACTGTTGTAACTTCACCTTGGGTGGCTTCCGCTATGTCTAGTTCACAGAACTGTAGGGGCCATTCAGACATCGGTTTAGTTAGCCATTCGGGACCATGCCACCATTTTGAGCTGCACAGCACTCTTTTAGGCGTCGCGCCACGTGTGAGTAGGTCAGCCGGGTTTTCCGTTACAGGACAGTATCTCCACTTTGATGGATCTGTAGTGCACCCAATTTCATTGACACTGTTGGCTATGAACTGTTTCCACTTTTTGACGCCACCTTTTATCCATGACAACACAATGGCGGAATCTGTCCACATCGTGTAGTCAACTTGAACATTCCTCAAAGCCTTTTTCACGTATGCCAACATTCTTGAGCCGATTAAGGCAGCCAGCAGCTCCAATCGCGGCAGCGTTGTCTCCTTAATGGGTGCTACATGGGACTTCGCAATCAACAGTATTGGCTCCTCAGGACTTGATACGACGTATATCACTGTTCCGTATGCTGCTGGACTGACATCGCAGAAAACATGTACTTGAAGCACATTGGTCTTTCTTGCTCCGCTACCCAGATAGCGAGGAACGACGACGTCTTGCAGTTGCGACAGCTAGATGACCCATTCATTCCATTCTTTTTGCAGGTCATTGGGTAGGACTTCATCCCAGCCAATTCCTCGTATCCACAGTCTCTGAAACAATATTCGTATGATAATTGTATATGGTCCTACAAATCCCAACGAGTCAAATATTCTTGATGCTGACTGCAAGACAAATCGTTTTGTACCCGTCTGTGCTGTCAAAATTCAGAGTAGATTTTCAACCGAAAAGTTGACTTCATCCTTTGCAGGATTCCAAACCAAATCCACGACTTTGACCGACGTTTCGTGAAGAACGACCATCTCATTACTAGTAGATTCCACTTGATTTTCAAGCGTGCGCATCAAATTTGATGAATTTGTTGTCCATTTTCGCAATGTCATGCCGGCCGATTTCACTATTGTGCGCGCTTCTCGGCATAGTTTAGCGGCTTCTACTTCTGTGGCGGCACCAGTGACTAAGTCATCCACGTAAAACGACTCGGCAAGAGTTTGCGCTGTTTGTGCCATGACAGCCGGTGCTCTTTTCACGTGGTACAGAATAGTAGCTGTGAGCAAAAATGGGCTACATGTAGCTCCAAAAGGTACTCGTGTCATCCTCCACTCTTGCAGCTTGCCCTTGGATAAATCTCCTTCTTCAAACCAGAGAAAGCGGAAAGCGTCTCTGTCGTCCTCCCGAATCGCAATTTGAAAGAAATGCCTTTTCTATGTCCGCGATAACTGCCACCGGATGCGTTCTGAAGCGTAGCAGAATTTGCACGAGGTCTTGGTATAAGATGTCACCCTTTTGAAGGCAGTCATTAAGGGACTTGCATCCTTTGGCATTTGACGAAGCGTCAAACACCACTCTCATTTTCGTCGTCAGTGCTTGTTCACGCATGACTTCCTTGTGCGGCATGTAATATAATTTCGTCACCTCTGCAGGTACGTCACTGACTACTTTGGCGTGTCCTGCCCTCAAGTACTCCCTTATGGTACGGTCATACGTTTCGAACAGTCCTTTTCTGGAGTTGAGACAGTTGACAAGCTTGTCCAGTCGAGTAACGGCTACTTGCCTGTTGCTTGCAAGCTCGAACTTATCCTTCCAAGGGAGGGTCACTTCATATCTTCCGTTTATAAAGCTAATCGTTTGCTCAAAATGCCTCATGGTGTTGCTCATTTCAGGTGGCTTGTTTATCGTGTCCGTAACTCCTATGTTTTCAAGTTCCCAAAAGGAGCGCAAAATCTCGTCGGAATCGGTAGCTTGGGCTTTGAGCACGCACACCATCATTTGTGAAGTAGTTGGGCGGGACACCAAGTGCGATGTGCTTCCCTGGAAGGTCCATTCAAGCTTGGAGTTCGGTGCGATCAATGATTCGTTGCCTTCGCACCGTGAAACTTCGCCGGTCAACACTTTCCACATCTGATCGGACCCGATAAGTACGCTGATGCCACTCTTAGTTACGATAGATGGATGTTGGAGCTCATCGGCAACATCGTTTCCCAGCTTCTTGAAAGACGCAACGAAGGCTACGTCCAGTGCAGTCTCTGCAATGTCTTGGCAGATGCTTGGGATCTCTATTGCAGTTAAGACTATTTCCGCGTCGGAAAACTGGCTTCGCAGTCGTAGTTCTACTATGTGACGCCTCTTAGTCTCTTGGTCCGAGTATTTGCGAAAGTATTGAAGGCTATTCGAGTTGCTCCCACGCTTTTCAGCTTGAGGTGCTTGGACAGATCTTCAGTTACGAAAGTCCTCTGACTGCCACCATCGAAAACGCCTCGTATGTAGTGGCAGGTATCATCATTCATGGCCCATGCTCTGAAAGTCTGAAGAAAAACGGAAGTGGTAGAGTCTTCCTTGACGGGTCTTCTTCCAAGTGATGCACAGACTGTCGTAGTTTTTTCGTAGTTCTTGTTAGCATAGTCTGACTTTCGTGAACACGTATCGGGATCGCACATGCTTGTAGCGTGTCGAGCTTGGCATCTGGAGCAGGAAATCCTCTTTTTGCAGTCCCGTGCCCGATGTCCTTTGGTGGTGCAGCGGAAACACGTTTTGTCGTTGGAAAGCAGTTCCTTCTTCTGCGTCAGTGACAAGTCAGCTGTGCAGGCTTCCGATCCGTGATGGCTGGACGAGCAGAATACGCAGTTGTCCTTTTTTTATCGTACCGAGTTGCTGTGAAGCGCAGATGACGTCGGTTTCCCACGCCGAGAGTACGTCGACTGACTGGCCACGGGGAGTGTTCCATGTTCTCGTCCTTTGGCACCCTTAAAATCACTCTTCTCCAGGCTTTCCAGCTCGATACACAGGAAGTTGAGCACATGGTCCATTCCCACGGGTGTAGCTTCAGCTCTCGAGTCATATGCCAACTGGACGGCACATGATCGATGATACTGCACGACTATATCCCGTGGAAGAGCACGCAGTAGGATGTCGCAGAGCATTGACGAAAATGACTTGTGCACGCCCAAAGTCTCTAAGCCTCGGATATTCACGAGAACGTGGTCGTACAAGCTGCGTAGCGCTTTGGTGCCAGTCGATGAACGGACTGGGCTTAACATCCGTAGCTTGGCAAAATATTCTTGCTCTAGGCGCGTCTTGTCCCCAAATCGCTTCTGTAGCATTTTGATGGCGTCACTGTAGCAACTTTCTGTCGTCGGAAGGCCCGCAATTACTGATGCAGCGTCTCCTTTAAAATACAGTCGCAGGTGATAAAACTTCTCTGTGGCAGGGATGCAATTGTTACTATGAACAATTTGGTAAAATTGTTCCCAAAACTCGGTCCACTTGCATAGGTCTCCAAAAAAGGAGGTATTGTCAGTTTAGGCAATTTAACCCCAGTTCCATCTGATGGTGCTACGACTGTCTGGGCAACTGTTTTTTGAGTTCCGGTCGATGTCCTTAGATTGCGATCGTTCTTGCTGAGAATCTCGGCGAGAATGCGCGTAGCAACGTCCTCGTATTGTAAGACAGCGTTATACTCGACCTCGAACTCCTCGTCAGGTATATGCGGCTCAATCTCGTTGCTCAGGTTTTTAAGCTCTTCGTTATTAGCCTTCAGCCTCTCATGTATAGAGTTCAGCTGGTCATAGGAGGCAGAGTCGTTAGCGAGGAGCTCACTTGCCTCGTTTATAATCCTCGTGTTCTGTGCTCGCCGCGACGTCCGCTTCGACTTCAGTCGCTCCATGCTGCTGCAGTTGACTGGTAGCCGTCCCTAGGGTCCTGGTTTTCAATCCCGGTTCTTCGGCACCAATGATTAGACGATGGCGTTCCAGACACTGCGATCAGACTCAACTCCGTATTTAAGGTATAAGGCAAAAAATTATCGTTTATTTAACTGCATTCGGAAGCGCCCTGCTGTCACTTGAGCGTCCCAGCGTCCCTCGCTCGCGCTTTTCTTCTTTCTCGTTCTCTTGTCCCAGCCCAGAACGTGAAAAATAATCAACAAGGGTATGCGAGATGGTGGCACTTTTTTTTCTCTAGATGGACGCACAGACGAACGAATGGATGAACAGACAGACAGACGGACTAGCAGACAAACAGACAGGTAGACGGACGCGTAAAGCGGCTATGTGCTAAAGAGGCTATGTCCGTCCATGCGTCCGTCCGTGCGTTCATCTGGAAAACACTTAGAGTACAGCCATCTTGCATACCGTGACACATAGCCGCTATACGCGTCCGTCTACCTGTCCGTCCATGCGCCCATCTATGAGTCGATCTAGTGAACACTCAAAGTACCGCCATCTCGCAAACCCTGTGGTACATAGCCACTTTACGCGTCCTTCTACCTGTCCGTCCGTCTTCTAGCCTGTCTGTCTGCCCGTCCATGCGTCCGTCCGCGCGTCACTCTAAAGAACACTGAAAGTACTGCCATCTCGCATACCCTGTGGAACTTAGCCACTTCATGCGTCCGTCTACCTGTCCGTCCGTCTGCTAATCTGTCTGTCCGTCCGTCCATGCATCTGTCTGTGAGTCCATCTTGTGAACACTCTGAGTACTGCCATCTCTCATCTCCCGAAACCTGTGGCACATATACGCTTTATGCGTCCGTCTATCTGTCCGTCCTTCTGCTAGTCTGTCCGTCTGTCCGTGCGCCCGTCCATGCGTTCATATAGTGAATACTCCAAGTACCACCATTTCGCATACCCTGTGGCAAAAATGTGCTTTACGCATCCGTCTTCCTTTGCGTCTGTCTGCTAGACTGTCTGTCTGTCCGTCCATGAGTCCGTCCGTGCCTCCATACAATGAACACTCTGAGTACTGCCATGTCTTATCTCGTATAACCTGAGGCACATACCCGCTTTACGCGTCCTTCTATCCGTCCGTGTCTCTCCTAGTCTGTCTGTTTCTCTGTCGGTCCATGCGTCCGTCCGTGCGTCAATCTAAAGAACGCTCAAAATACCGCCGTCTCACACACCCTGTGGCACATAGCCGCTTTACACATCCTTCAACCTGTCCGTCCGTTTGCTAGTCTGTCTGTCTGTCTTTTCATGCATGCGCCCGCCTGTGCGTCCATCTAGAGAACACTCAAAATACCGCCATCTCGCACACCCTGTGGCACATAGCCGCTTTTCGCGTCCGTCTACCTGTCCGTCCGTCTGTTAGTCGGTCTGTCTGTCCGTCTATGCGTCCGTCCGTGCGTCCACCTAGTGAACACTCAGACTACCACCATCTCGCATACCCTGAGGCACATAGCCGCTCTATGCGTCCGTCTACCTGTACGTCGGTCTGCTAGTATGTCTGTCTGTCCGTCCATGCGTCCGTCTGTGCGTCAATCTAGAAAACACTGAAAGTACTGCCATCTCGCATACGCTGTAGCACATAGCCTCTTTAGCGTCCGTCTACATATCCTTCCGTCTGCTAGTCTGTCTGTCTGTCCATCCATGCATGTGTCTGTGCATCCATCTAGAGAACACTCAGAGTACAGCCATCTAGCATACCGTGGCACATAGCCTCTTTACGCGTCCGGCTACCTGTCCGTCCGTCTGCTAGTCTGTAAGTCTGTCTGTCCATCCATGCATCCGTCTGTGCGTCAATCTAGAAAAGACTCAAACTACCGCCATCTCACATACCCTGTGGCACATAGCCACTTTACGCGTCCGTCTACCCGTCCGTCCGTCTGTTAGTCTGTGTGTTTGTCCGTCCACGCGTCTGTCCGTTCATCCATCTAGTGAGCACTCAAAGTACCGCCATCTCGGACACCCTGTGGCACACAGCCGCTTTACGCGTCCGTATACCTGATTGATGATTTATTTGAGGGGTTTAACGTCCCAAAACCACCATACGATTATGAGAGACGCCGCAGTGGAGGGCTTCAGAAATTTCGACCACTTGGGGTTCTTTACCGTGCACCCAAATCTGAGCCCACGGGCCTACAACATTTCCGCCTCCATCGGAAATGCTATTGCCTCGCGTCCGTACACCTGTCCATGCGTCTGCTTGTTTGTCTCTCTGTCCATCCATGCGCTCATCCGTGAGTCCATCTAGTGAACACTCTGTGTACTGCCATCTCGCATCTCGAATACCCTGTTGCCAATACCCGCTTTGCACGTCCGTCTATCCATCCGTCCGTCTGCTAGTCTGTCTGTCCGTCCGTCCATGCATCCGTCCGTAAGTCCACCTTGTGAACACTCTGAGTACTGCCATCTCTCATCTCCCAAAACCTGTGGCACATAGCCGCTTTACGCGTCCACCTACCTGTCCGTCCGTCTGCTTGTCCGTCCGTCCATGTGCCCATCCGTAAGTCCATCTAGTGTACCCTCAAAGTACCGCCATCTCGCATACGCTGTGGCACATAACCGCTTTGCACATCTGTCTACCTGTCCGTCTGTCTGCTAGTCTGTCTGTCTGTTCATTCATGCGTCCTTCCGTGCGTCCATCTAGAGAACACTCATAGTACCACTATCTCGCATACCCTGCAGCACATAGCGGCTTTACGCGTCCGTCTACCTGTCCGTCCGTCTGCTAGTCTGCTTGTCCGTCCATGCGTCCGTCCGTGCGTACATCTAGAAGACACCCAAAGTATCACCATCTCGCATACCCTGTGGCACATAGCCGCTTTACACATGCGTCTACCTGTCCGCCTGCCTGCTAGTCTGTCTGTCCGTCCTCGCGTCCGTCCTTGCGTCCGTCCATGTGTTCCACTAGAGAACACTCATAGTACCGCCATCTCGCATACCGTGTCACATGGCCGCTTTACGCGTCCGTCTACCTGTCCCTCTTTCTGCTAGTCTGTCTGTCTGTCCACCCATGCGTCCGTCCGCGCGTCCATCTAGTGAGCACTGAGTACAGCAGTCTCGCATCTTTATACCCTGTGGCACATAGCCGCTTTACACGTCCATCTACCTGTCTGTCCGTCTGTGTGCCTGTCTCTCTTTCCATCCATGTGCCCATCCGTGAGTCCTTCTAGTGAACACTGAATACTGCCATCTCGCCTCTCGTATACCCTGTGGCACATACCCGCTTTACTCGTCCATCTATCCGTCCGTCCGTTTGCTAGTCTGTCTGTCTGTCCGCCATGCGTCCGTCCGTGCGTCCATCTAGAAAACACTCCAGTTACCGCCATCTCGCATCTCGTATACAATGTGGCACATTCGCGCTTTACGCGTCCGTCGATCCGTCCGCCCGTCCGCTAGTCTGTCTGTCTGTCTGTCTGTCCGTGAATCCGTCCGTGCATCCATCTAGAGAACACTCAAGGTACCTTCATCTCGCATCTCGTATACCCTGTGGCATATACCCCCTTTAGGCGTCCCTCTATCCATCCGTCTGTCTGCTAGTCTGTCATTTGGTCCGTCCAAGCATGATCCGTGAGTCCATCTAGTGAACACTCTCAGTACTGCCATCTCTCATCTCCCAAAACCTGTGGCACATAGCCGCTTTACGCGTCCGTCTACCTGTCCGTCCATCTGCTAGTCTGTCTGTCCGTCGATGCGTCCGTCCGTGCGTCAATCTAGAGAACACTCAAAGTACCATCATCTAACATACCTTCGGGGACAGCCGCTTTACACATCCGTCTACCTGTCCGTCCGTCTGCTAGTCTGTCTGTCTGTCTGTCTGTCTGCCTCTCTGTCTATCTGTTCACCCATGCGTCCGTCCGCGCGTCCATCTAGAGAACACTGGAAGTACTGCCATCTCGCATACGCTGTACCACATAGCCTCTTTACGCGTCCGTCTACCTATCTGTCCGTCTGCTAGTCTGTCTGTCTGTCCGTCCATGCATCCGTCTGTGCGTCCATCTAGAGAACACTCAGAGTACAGCCCTATCGCATACCGTGGCATATAGCTAGCCGTTTACCCGTCCGTCTACCTGTCCGGCCATGTGTTAGTCTATCCGTCTGTCCGTCCATGAGTCCGTCCGTGCGTCCATGAAGTGAGCACTCTGAGTACCACCATCTCGTATATCGTATACCCTGTGGCACATACCCGCTTTACACGTACGTCCGTCTATCCGTCCGTCTGTCGTCCAGTCTGTCTGTCTTCGTCCATGTGTCCGTCCGTGCGCTCATCTAGACAACACCAAAGTACCGCCATCTCGCATACCCTGTGGCACATAGCCGCTTAACGCGTCCGTCTACCACTCAGTCCGTCTGCTAGGCTGTCTGTCTGTCCGTCTATGCGTCCGTCCATGCGTCAATCTAAAGAACACTCAAAGCACCACCATCTCACATACCCTGTGGCACATATCCGCTTTACACATCCGTCTGCCTGTCCGTCCGTCTGCTAGTCTGTCTGTCTGCCTGTTCATCCATTCGTCCGTCTGTGCGTCCATCTAGAGAACACTCAAAGTACCACCATCTCGCATACCCAGTGGCACATAGCCACTTTACGTGTCCGTCTACCTTTTCGTCCGTCTGCTAGTCTGTCCTTCTGTCCGCCCATGCGCCCATCTAGTGAACACTCTAAGTACCACCATCTCACATACCCTGTGGCACATAGCCGCCTTACTCATCCGTCTATCTGTCCGTCCGTCTGCTAGTCTGTCTGTCTGTGTTTTTGCCTGTTCATCCATGTGTCCTTACAAGCGTCCATATTAAGAACACTCAAATGACTGCTATCTCGCATACCCTGTAGCACATAGCCGTTTTATGCGTCCGTCTACCTCTCCGTCCGCCTGCTAGTCTGTCTGTCCGTCCGTCCATCCGTCCGTGCGTCAATCTAGAGAACACTCAAAGTACCACCATCTCACATGCCCTGCGGCACATAGCCGCTTTACACATCCGTCTACCCTTCCGTCCGTCTGCTAATCTGTCTGTCTGTCTCTCCGTCCATGCGTCCTTCCGTGCGTCCATGTAGTGAACACCAAAAGTACCACCATCTCGCATACCCTGAGGCACATAGCCGCCTTACTCATCCGTCTACCTGTCCGTCCGTCTGCTAGTCTTTCTGTCTGTGTTTTTGCCTGTTCCTCCATGTGTACTTACAAGCGTCCATATTAAGAACACTCAAAGTACCGCTATCTCGCATACCCTGTAGCACATAGCCGTTTTACGCGTCCGTCTACCTCTCCGTCCGTCCGCTAGTCTGTCTGCCTGTCTGTCTGTCTGTCTGTTCATCCATGCGTCCCTCCGTGCGTCCATCTAGAGAACACTCAAAGTACCGCTGTCTCGCATACCCTATAGCACATAGTCGCTTTACGTGTCCATCTACCTGTCCGTCCGTCTGCTAGTCTGTCTGTTTGTCCGTCCTTGCGTGCGTCAGTGCGTCAATCTAGAGAGCACTCAAAGTGCCGCCATCTCACATACCCTGTGGCACATAGCCGCTTTACACATCCGTCTACCTGTCCGTTCGTCTGCTCGTCAGTCTGTCTGTATGTCTGTTCATCCATGCATCCGTCCGTGCGTCCATCTAGAGAACACTCAAAGTACCACCATTTCGCATATCCTGTGGCACATAGGTACTTTACGCGTCCGTCTACCTGTCCGTCTGTCTGCTAGTCTGTCTGTCTGTCCGTCCATGCGTCCGTCCATGCGTTCAACAAGAGAACACTCATAGTACCGCCATCTCGCATACGCTGTGGCACATAACCGCTTTGCACATCTGTCTACCTGTCCGTCTGTCTGCTAGTCTGTCTGTCTGTTCATCCATGCGTCCTTCCGTGCGTCCATCTAGAGAACACTCATAGTACCACTATCTCGCATACCCTGCAGCACATAGCGGCTTTACTCGTCCATCTATCCGTCCGTCCGTCTGCTAGTCTGTCTGTCTGTCCGCCATGCGTCCGTCCGTGCGTCCATCTAGAAAACACTCCAGTTACCGCCATCTCGCATCTCGTATACAATGTGGCACATTCGCGCTTACGCGTCCGTCGATCCGTCCGCCCGTCCGCTAGTCTGTCTGTCTGTCTGTCCGTGAATCCGTCCGTGCGTCCATCTAGAGAACACTCAAGGTACCTTCATCTCGCATCTCGTATACCCCATGGCATATACCCCCTTTAGGCGTCCCTCTATCCGTCCGTCTGTCTGCTAGTCTGTCATTTGGTCCGTCCAAGCATGATCCGTGAGTCCATCTAGTGAACACTCTCAGTACTGCCATCTCTCATCTCCCAAAACCTGTGGCACATAGCCGCTTTACGCGTCCGTCTACCTGTCCGTCCATCTGCTAGTCTGTCTGTCCGTCGATGCGTCCGTCCGTGCGTCAATCTAGAGAACACTCAAAGTACTATCATCTCACATACCTTCGGGGACAGCCGCTTTACACATCCGTCTACCTGTCCGTCCGTCTGCTAGTCTGTCTGTCTGTCTGTCTGTCTGTCTGTCTGTCTGTCTGTCTCTCTGTCTATCTGTTCATCCATGCGTCCGTCCGCGCGTCCATCTAGAGAACACTGGAAGTACTGCCATCTCGCATACACTGTACCACATAGCCTCTTTACGCGTCCGTCTACCTATCTGTCCGTCTGCTAGTCTGTCTGTCTGTCCGTCCATGCATCCGTCTGTGCGTCCATCTAGAGAACACTCAGAGTACAGCCCTATCGCATACCGTGGCACATAGCTAGCCGTTTACCCGTCCGTCTACCTGTCCGGCCATGTGTTAGTCTATCAGTCTGTTCGTCCATGTGTCCGTCCGTGTGTATGTGTAGTGAACACTCCAAGTACCACGATCTCGCATACCCTGTGGCAAAGAGCCGCTTTACGCGTCCGCTTACCTGTCCGTCCGTCTGTTAGACTGTCTGTCTGTCCGTCCATGAGTCCGTCCGTGCGTCCATAAAGTGAGCACTCTGAGTACCACCATCTCGTATATCGTATACCCTGTGGCACATACCCGCTTCACACGTATGTCCCTCTATCCGTCCGTCTGTCGTCCAGTCTGTCTGTCTTCGTCCATGTGTCCGTCCGTGCGCTCATCTAGACAACACCAAAGTACCGCCATCTCGCATACCCTGTGGCACATAGCCGCTTAACGCGTTCGTCTACCACTCAGTCCGTCTGCTAGGCTGTCTGTCTGTCCGTCTATGCGTCCGTCCATGTGTCAATCTAAAGAACACTCAAAGCACCACCATCTCACATACCCTGTGGCACATATCCGCTTTACACATCCGTCTGCCTGTCCGTCCGTCTGCTAGTCTGTCTGTCTGTCTGTTCATCCATTCGTCCGTCTGGGCGTCCATCTAGAGAACACTCAAAGTACCACCATCTCGCATACCGTGGCACATAGCGGCTTTACGCGTCCGTCTACCTGTCCGTCCGTCTGCTAGGCTGTCTGTCTGTCCGTCTATGCGTCCGTCCATGCGTCAATCTAAAGAACACTCAAAGCACCACCATCTCACATACCCTGTGGCACATATCCGCTTTACACATCCGTCTGCCTGTCCGTCCGTCTGCTAGTCTGTCTGTCTGCCTGTTCATCCATTCGTCCGTCTGTGCGTCCATCTAGAGAACACTCAAAGTACCACCATCTCGCATACCCAGTGGCACATAGCCACTTTACGTGTCCGTCTACCTTTTCGTCCGTCTGCTAGTCTGTCCTTCTGTCCGCCCATGCGCCCATCTAGTGAACACTCTAAGTACCACCATCTCACATACCCTGTGGCACATAGCCGCCTTACTCATCCGTCTATCTGTCCGTCCGTCTGCTAGTCTGTCTGTCTGTGTTTTTGCCTGTTCATCCATGTGTCCTTACAAGCGTCCATATTAAGAACACTCAAATGACTGCTATCTCGCATACCCTGTAGCACATAGCCGTTTTATGCGTCCGTCTACCTCTCCGTCCGCCTGCTAGTCTGTCTGTCCGTCCGTCCATCCGTCCGTGCGTCAATCTAGAGAACACTCAAAGTACCACCATCTCACATGCCCTGCGGCACATAGCCGCTTTACACATCCGTCTACCCTTCCGTCCGTCTGCTAATCTGTCTGTCTGTCTCTCCGTCCATGCGTCCTTCCGTGCGTCCATGTAGTGAACACCAAAAGTACCACCATCTCGCATACCCTGAGGCACATAGCCGCCTTACTCATCCGTCTACCTGTCCGTCCGTCTGCTAGTCTGTCTGTCTGTGTTTTTGCCTGTTCCTCCATGTGTACTTACAAGCGTCCATATTAAGAACACTCAAAGTACCGCTATCTCGCATACCCTGTAGCACATAGCCGTTTTACGCGTCCGTCTACCTCTCCGTCCGTCCGCTAGTCTGTCTGCCTGTCTGTCTGTCTGTCTGTTCATCCATGCGTCCTTCCGTGCGTCCATCTAGAGAACACTCAAAGTACCGCTGTCTCGCATACCCTATAGCACATAGTCGCTTTACGTGTCCATCTACCTGTCCGTCCGTCTGCTAGTCTGTCTGTTTGTCCGTCCTTGCGTGCGTCAGTGCGTCAATCTAGAGAGCACTCAAAGTGCCGCCATCTCACATACCCTGTGGCACATAGCCGCTTTACACATCCGTCTACCTGTCCGTTCGTCTGCTCGTCAGTCTGTCTGATGTCTGTTCATCCATGCATCCGTCCGTGCGTCCATCTAGAGAACACTCAAAGTACCACCATTTCGCATATCCTGTGGCACATAGGTACTTTACGCGTCCGTCTACCTGTCCGTCTGTCTGCTAGTCTGTCTGTCTGTCCGTCCATGCGTCCGTCCATGCGTTCAACAAGAGAACACTCATAGTACCGCCATCTCGCATACGCTGTGGCACATAACCGCTTTGCACATCTGTCTACCTGTCCGTCTGTCTGCTAGTCTGTCTGTCTGTTCATCCATGCGTCCTTCCGTGCGTCCATCTAGAGAACACTCATAGTACCACTATCTCGCATACCCTGCAGCACATAGCGGCTTTACTCGTCCATCTATCCGTCCGTCCGTCTGCTAGTCTGTCTGTCTGTCCGCCATGCGTCCGTCCGTGCGTCCATCTAGAAAACACTCCAGTTACCGCCATCTCGCATCTCGTATACAATGTGGCACATTCGCGCTTTACGCGTCCGTCGATCCGTCCGCCCGTCCGCTAGTCTGTCTGTCTGTCTGTCCGTGAATCCGTCCGTGCGTCCATCTAGAGAACACTCAAGGTACCTTCATCTCGCATCTCGTATACCCCATGGCATATACCCCCTTTAGGCGTCCCTCTATCCGTCCGTCTGTCTGCTAGTCTGTCATTTGGTCCGTCCAAGCATGATCCGTGAGTCCATCTAGTGAACACTCTCAGTACTGCCATCTCTCATCTCCCAAAACCTGTGGCACATAGCCGCTTTACGCGTCCGTCTACCTGTCCGTCCATCTGCTAGTCTGTCTGTCCGTCGATGCGTCCGTCCGTGCGTCAATCTAGAGAACACTCAAAGTACTATCATCTCACATACCTTCGGGGACAGCCGCTTTACACATCCGTCTACCTGTCCGTCCGTCTGCTAGTCTGTCTGTCTGTCTGTCTGTCTGTCTGTCTGTCTGTCTGTCTCTCTGTCTATCTGTTCATCCATGCGTCCGTCCGCGCGTCCATCTAGAGAACACTGGAAGTACTGCCATCTCGCATACACTGTACCACATAGCCTCTTTACGCGTCCGTCTACCTATCTGTCCGTCTGCTAGTCTGTCTGTCTGTCCGTCCATGCATCCGTCTGTGCGTCCATCTAGAGAACACTCAGAGTACAGCCCTATCGCATACCGTGGCACATAGCTAGCCGTTTACCCGTCCGTCTACCTGTCCGGCCATGTGTTAGTCTATCAGTCTGTTCGTCCATGTGTCCGTCCGTGTGTATGTGTAGTGAACACTCCAAGTACCACGATCTCGCATACCCTGTGGCAAAGAGCCGCTTTACGCGTCCGCTTACCTGTCCGTCCGTCTGTTAGACTGTCTGTCTGTCCGTCCATGAGTCCGTCCGTGCGTCCATAAAGTGAGCACTCTGAGTACCACCATCTCGTATATCGTATACCCTGTGGCACATACCCGCTTTACACGTATGTCCCTCTATCCGTCCGTCTGTCGTCCAGTCTGTCTGTCTTCGTCCATGTGTCCGTCCGTGCGCTCATCTAGACAACACCAAAGTACCGCCATCTCGCATACCCTGTGGCACATAGCCGCTTAACGCGTTCGTCTACCACTCAGTCCGTCTGCTAGGCTGTCTGTCTGTCCGTCTATGCGTCCGTCCATGTGTCAATCTAAAGAACACTCAAAGCACCACCATCTCACATACCCTGTGGCACATATCCGCTTTACACATCCGTCTGCCTGTCCGTCCGTCTGCTAGTCTGTCTGTCTGTCTGTTCATCCATTCGTCCGTCTGGGCGTCCATCTAGAGAACACTCAAAGTACCACCATCTCGCATACCGTGGCACATAGCGGCTTTACGCGTCCGTCTACCTGTCCGTCCGTCTGCTAGTCGGTCTGTCCATCCGTCCATGCGTCCCTCCATGCGTCCATCTAGTGAACACTCAAGTACCACCATCTTGCATACCCTGTGGCACATAGCTGCTTTAAGCGTCCATCTACCTGTCCATCCGTCGGCTAGTCTGTCTGTCTGTCTGTCTGTCCGTCCATGCGTCCTTCCGTGCGTCCATGTAGTGAACACCAAAAGTACCACCATCTCGCATACCCAGTGGCACATAGCCACTTTACGTGTCCGTCTACCTTTTCGTCCGTCTGCTAGTCTGTCCTTCTGTCCGCCCATGCGCCCATCTAGTGAACACTCTAAGTACCACCATCTCACATACCCTGTGGCACATAGCCGCCTTACTCATCCGTCTATCTGTCCGTCCGTCTGCTAGTCTGTCTGTCTGTGTTTTTGCCTGTTCATCCATGTGTCCTTACAAGCGTCCATATTAAGAACACTCAAATGACTGCTATCTCGCATACCCTGTAGCACATAGCCGTTTTACGCGTCCGTCTACCTCTCCGTCCGCCTGCTAGTCTGTCTGTCCGTCCGTCCATCCGTCCGTGCGTCAATCTAGAGAACACTCAAAGTACCACCATCTCACATGCCCTGCGGCACATAGCCGCTTTACACATCCGTCTACCCTTCCGTCCGTCTGCTAATCTGTCTGTCTGTCTCTCCGTCCATGCGTCCTTCCGTGCGTCCATGTAGTGAACACCAAAAGTACCACCATCTCGCATACCCTGAGGCACATAGCCGCCTTACTCATCCGTCTACCTGTCCGTCCGTCTGCTAGTCTGTCTGTCTGTGTTTTTGCCTGTTCCTCCATGTGTACTTACAAGCGTCCATATTAAGAACACTCAAAGTACCGCTATCTCGCATACCCTGTAGCACATAGCCGTTTTACGCGTCCGTCTACCTCTCCGTCCGTCCGCTAGTCTGTCTGCCTGTCTGTCTGTCTGTCTGTTCATCCATCCGTCCTTCCGTGCGTCCATCTAGAGAACACTCAAAGTACCGCTGTCTCGCATACCCTATAGCACATAGTCGCTTTACGTGTCCATCTACCTGTCCGTCCGTCTGCTAGTCTGTCTGTTTGTCCGTCCTTGCGTGCGTCAGTGCGTCAATCTAGAGAGCACTCAAAGTGCCGCCATCTCACATACCCTGTGGCACATAGCCGCTTTACACATCCGTCTACCTGTCCGTTCGTCTGCTCGTCAGTCTGTCTGTATGTCTGTTCATCCATGCATCCGTCCGTGCGTCCATCTAGAGAACACTCAAAGTACCACCATTTCGCATATCCTGTGGCACATAGGTACTTTACGCGTCCGTCTACCTGTCCGTCTGTCTGCTAGTCTGTCTGTCTGTCCGTCCATGCGTCCGTCCATGCGTTCAACAAGAGAACACTCATAGTACCGCCATCTCGCATACGCTGTGGCACATAACCGCTTTGCACATCTGTCTACCTGTCCGTCTGTCTGCTAGTCTGTCTGTCTGTTCATCCATGCGTCCTTCCGTGCGTCCATCTAGAGAACACTCATAGTACCACTATCTCGCATACCCTGCAGCACATAGCGGCTTTACTCGTCCATCTATCCGTCCGTCCGTCTGCTAGTCTGTCTGTCTGTCCGCCATGCGTCCGTCCGTGCGTCCATCTAGAAAACACTCCAGTTACCGCCATCTCGCATCTCGTATACAATGTGGCACATTCGCGCTTTACGCGTCCGTCGATCCGTCCGCCCGTCCGCTAGTCTGTCTGTCTGTCTGTCCGTGAATCCGTCCGTGCGTCCATCTAGAGAACACTCAAGGTACCTTCATCTCGCATCTCGTATACCCCATGGCATATACCCCCTTTAGGCGTCCCTCTATCCGTCCGTCTGTCTGCTAGTCTGTCATTTGGTCCGTCCAAGCATGATCCGTGAGTCCATCTAGTGAACACTCTCAGTACTGCCATCTCTCATCTCCCAAAACCTGTGGCACATAGCCGCTTTACGCGTCCGTCTACCTGTCCGTCCATCTGCTAGTCTGTCTGTCCGTCGATGCGTCCGTCCGTGCGTCAATCTAGAGAACACTCAAAGTACTATCATCTCACATACCTTCGGGGACAGCCGCTTTACACATCCGTCTACCTGTCCGTCCGTCTGCTAGTCTGTCTGTCTGTCTGTCTGTCTGTCTGTCTGTCTCTCTGTCTATCTGTTCATCCATGCGTCCGTCCGCGCGTCCATCTAGAGAACACTGGAAGTACTGCCATCTCGCATACACTGTACCACGTAGCCTCTTTACGCGTCCGTCTACCAATCTGTCCGTCTGCTAGTCTGTCTGTCTGTCCGTCCATGCATCCGTCTGTGCGTCCATCTAGAGAACACTCAGAGTACAGCCCTATCGCATACCGTGGCACATAGCTAGCCGTTTACCCGTCCGTCTACCTGTCCGGCCATGTGTTAGTCTATCAGTCTGTTCGTCCATGTGTCCGTCCGTGTGTATGTGTAGTGAACACTCCAAGTACCACGATCTCGCATACCCTGTGGCAAAGAGCCGCTTTACGCGTCCGCTTACCTGTCCGTCCGTCTGTTAGACTGTCTGTCTGTCCGTCCATGAGTCCGTCCGTGCGTCCATAAAGTGAGCACTCTGAGTACCACCATCTCGTATATCGTATACCCTGTGGCACATACCCGCTTTACACGTATGTCCCTCTATCCGTCCGTCTGTCGTCCAGTCTGTCTGTCTTCGTCCATGTGTCCGTCCGTGCGCTCATCTAGACAACACCAAAGTACCGCCATCTCGCATACCCTGTGGCACATAGCCGCTTAACGCGTTCGTCTACCACTCAGTCCGTCTGCTAGGCTGTCTGTCTGTCCGTCTATGCGTCCGTCCATGTGTCAATCTAAAGAACACTCAAAGCACCACCATCTCACATACCCTGTGGCACATATCCGCTTTACACATCCGTCTGCCTGTCCGTCCGTCTGCTAGTCTGTCTGTCTGTCTGTTCATCCATTCGTCCGTCTGGGCGTCCATCTAGAGAACACTCAAAGTACCACCATCTCGCATACCGTGGCACATAGCGGCTTTACGCGTCCGTCTACCTGTCCGTCCGTCTGCTAGTCGGTCTGTCCATCCGTCCATGCGTCCCTCCATGCGTCCATCTAGTGAACACTCCAAGTACCACCATCTTGCATACCCTGTGGCACATAGCTGCTTTAAGCGTCCATCTACCTGTCCATCCGTCGGCTAGTCTGTCTGTCTGTCTGTCTGTCTGTCCGTCCATGCGTCCTTCCGTGCGTCCATGTAGTGAACACCAAAAGTACCACCATCTCGCATACCCAGTGGCACATAGCCACTTTACGTGTCCGTCTACCTTTTCGTCCGTCTGCTAGTCTGTCCTTCTGTCCGCCCATGCGCCCATCTAGTGAACACTCTAAGTACCACCATCTCACATACCCTGTGGCACATAGCCGCCTTACTCATCCGTCTATCTGTCCGTCCGTCTGCTAGTCTGTCTGTCTGTGTTTTTGCCTGTTCATCCATGTGTCCTTACAAGCGT
Organism: Rhipicephalus microplus; assembly: GCF_043290135.1. NCBI lineage: Eukaryota > Metazoa > Arthropoda > Arachnida > Ixodida > Ixodidae > Rhipicephalus > Rhipicephalus microplus. Next base: position 12,463,994 of record NW_027464586.1, read on the forward strand.
CCATATTAAGAACACTCAAATGACTGCTATCTCGCATACCCTGTAGCACATAGCCGTTTTACGCGTCCGTCTACCTCTCCGTCCGCCTGCTAGTCTGTCTGTCCGTCCGTCCATCCGTCCGTCCATCCGTCCGTGCGTCAATCTAGAGAACACTCAAAGTACCACCATCTCACATGCCCTGCGGCACATAGCCGCTTTACACATCCGTCTACCCTTCCGTCCGTCTGCTAATCTGTCTGTCTGTCTCTCCGTCCATGCGTCCTTCCGTGCGTCCATGTAGTGAACACCAAAAGTACCACCATCTCGCATACCCTGAGGCACATAGCCGCCTTACTCATCCGTCTACCTGTCCGTCCGTCTGCTAGTCTGTCTGTCTGTGTTTTTGCCTGTTCCTCCATGTGTACTTACAAGCGTCCATATTAAGAACACTCAAAGTACCGCTATCTCGCATACCCTGTAGCACATAGCCGTTTTACGCGTCCGTCTACCTCTCCGTCCGTCCGCTAGTCTGTCTGCCTGTCTGTCTGTCTGTCTGTTCATCCATCCGTCCTTCCGTGCGTCCATCTAGAGAACACTCAAAGTACCGCTGTCTCGCATACCCTATAGCACATAGTCGCTTTACGTGTCCATCTACCTGTCCGTCCGTCTGCTAGTCTGTCTGTTTGTCCGTCCTTGCGTGCGTCAGTGCGTCAATCTAGAGAGCACTCAAAGTGCCGCCATCTCACATACCCTGTGGCACATAGCCGCTTTACACATCCGTCTACCTGTCCGTTCGTCTGCTCGTCAGTCTGTCTGTATGTCTGTTCATCCATGCATCCGTCCGTGCGTCCATCTAGAGAACACTCAAAGTACCACCATTTCGCATATCCTGTGGCACATAGGTACTTTACGCGTCCGTCTACCTGTCCGTCTGTCTGCTAGTCTGTCTGTCTGTCCGTCCATGCGTCCGTCCATGCGTTCAACAAGAGAACACTCATAGTACCGCCATCTCGCATACGCTGTGGCACATAACCGCTTTGCACATCTGTCTACCTGTCCGTCTGTCTGCTAGTCTGTCTGTCTGTTCATCCATGCGTCCTTCCGTGCGTCCATCTAGAGAACACTCATAGTACCACTATCTCGCATACCCTGCAGCACATAGCGGCTTTACTCGTCCATCTATCCGTCCGTCCGTCTGCTAGTCTGTCTGTCTGTCCGCCATGCGTCCGTCCGTGCGTCCATCTAGAAAACACTCCAGTTACCGCCATCTCGCATCTCGTATACAATGTGGCACATTCGCGCTTTACGCGTCCGTCGATCCGTCCGCCCGTCCGCTAGTCTGTCTGTCTGTCTGTCCGTGAATCCGTCCGTGCGTCCATCTAGAGAACACTCAAGGTACCTTCATCTCGCATCTCGTATACCCCATGGCATATACCCCCTTTAGGCGTCCCTCTATCCGTCCGTCTGTCTGCTAGTCTGTCATTTGGTCCGTCCAAGCATGATCCGTGAGTCCATCTAGTGAACACTCTCAGTACTGCCATCTCTCATCTCCCAAAACCTGTGGCACATAGCCGCTTTACGCGTCCGTCTACCTGTCCGTCCATCTGCTAGTCTGTCTGTCCGTCGATGCGTCCGTCCGTGCGTCAATCTAGAGAACACTCAAAGTACTATCATCTCACATACCTTCGGGGACAGCCGCTTTACACATCCGTCTACCTGTCCGTCCGTCTGCTAGTCTGTCTGTCTGTCTGTCTGTCTGTCTGTCTGTCTGTCTGTCTGTCTCTCTGTCTATCTGTTCATCCATGCGTCCGTCCGCGCGTCCATCTAGAGAACACTGGAAGTACTGCCATCTCGCATACACTGTACCACATAGCCTCTTTACGCGTCCGTCTACCAATCTGTCCGTCTGCTAGTCTGTCTGTCTGTCCGTCCATGCATCCGTCTGTGCGTCCATCTAGAGAACACTCAGAGTACAGCCCTATCGCATACCGTGGCACATAGCTAGCCGTTTACCCGTCCGTCTACCTGTCCGGCCATGTGTTAGTCTATCAGTCTGTTCGTCCATGTGTCCGTCCGTGTGTATGTGTAGTGAACACTCCAAGTACCACGATCTCGCATACCCTGTGGCAAAGAGCCGCTTTACGCGTCCGCTTACCTGTCCGTCCGTCTGTTAGACTGTCTGTCTGTCCGTCCATGAGTCCGTCCGTGCGTCCATAAAGTGAGCACTCTGAGTACCACCATCTCGTATATCGTATACCCTGTGGCACATACCCGCTTTACACGTATGTCCCTCTATCCGTCCGTCTGTCGTCCAGTCTGTCTGTCTTCGTCCATGTGTCCGACCGTGCGCTCATCTAGACAACACCAAAGTACCGCCATCTCGCATACCCTGTGGCACATAGCCGCTTAACGCGTTCGTCTACCACTCAGTCCGTCTGCTAGGCTGTCTGTCTGTCCGTCTATGCGTCCGTCCATGTGTCAATCTAAAGAACACTCAAAGCACCACCATCTCACATACCCTGTGGCACATATCCGCTTTACACATCCGTCTGCCTGTCCGTCCGTCTGCTAGTCTGTCTGTCTGTCTGTTCATCCATTCGTCCGTCTGGGCGTCCATCTAGAGAACACTCAAAGTACCACCATCTCGCATACCGTGGCACATAGCGGCTTTACGCGTCCGTCTACCTGTCCGTCCGTCTGCTAGTCGGTCTGTCCATCCGTCCATGCGTCCCTCCATGCGTCCATCTAGTGAACACTCCAAGTACCACCATCTTGCATACCCTTTGGCACATAGCTGCTTTAAGCGTCCATCTACCTGTCCATCCGTCGGCTAGTCTGTCTGTCTGTCTGTCTGTCTGTCCGTCCATGCGTCCTTCCGTGCGTCCATGTAGTGAACACCAAAAGTACCACCATCTCGCATACCCAGTGGCACATAGCCACTTTACGTGTCCGTCTACCTTTTCGTCCGTCTGCTAGTCTGTCCTTCTGTCCGCCCATGCGCCCATCTAGTGAACACTCTAAGTACCACCATCTCACATACCCTGTGGCACATAGCCGCCTTACTCATCCGTCTATCTGTCCGTCCGTCTGCTAGTCTGTCTGTCTGTGTTTTTGCCTGTTCATCCATGTGTCCTTACAAGCGTCCATATTAAGAACACTCAAATGACTGCTATCTCGCATACCCTGTAGCACATAGCCGTTTTACGCGTCCGTCTACCTCTCCGTCCGCCTGCTAGTCTGTCTGTCCGTCCGTCCATCCGTCCGTGCGTCAATCTAGAGAACACTCAAAGTACCACCATCTCACATGCCCTGCGGCACATAGCCGCTTTACACATCCGTCTACCCTTCCGTCCATCTGCTAATCTGTCTGTCTGTCTCTCCGTCCATGCGTCCTTCCGTGCGTCCATGTAGTGAACACCAAAAGTACCACCATCTCGCATACCCTGAGGCACATAGCCGCCTTACTCATCCGTCTACCTGTCCGTCCGTCTGCTAGTCTGTCTGTCTGTGTTTTTGCCTATTCCTCCATGTGTACACACAAGCGTCCATATTAAGAACACTCAAAGTACCGCTATCTCGCATACCCTGTAGCAATAGCCGTTTTACGCGTCCGTCTACCTCTCCGTCCGTCCACTAGTCTGTCTGCCTGTCTGTCTGTCTGTCTGTTCATCCATGCGTCCTTCCGTGCGTCCATCTAGAGAACACTCAAAGTACCGCTATCTCGCATACCCTGTAGCATATAGTCGCTTTACGTGTCCATCTACCTGTCCGTCCGTCTGCTAGTCTGTCTGTTTGTACGTCCTTGCGTGCGTCAGTGCGTCAATCTAGAGAGCACTCAAAGTGCCGCCATCTCACATACCCTGTGGCACATAGCCGCTTTACACATCCGTCTACCTGTCCATTCGTCTGCTCGTCAGTCTGTCTGTCTGTCTGTTCATCCATGCATCCGTCCGTGCGTCCATCTAGAGAACACTCAAAGTACCTCCATTTCGCATATCCTGTGGCACATAGGTACTTTACGCGTCCGTCTACCTGTCCGTCTGTCTGCTAGTCTGTCTGTCTGTCTGTCCGTCCATGCGTCCGTCCATGCGTTCAACAAGAGAACACTCATAGTACCGCCATCTCGCATACCGTGGCACATAGCCGCTTTACGCGTCCGTCTACCTTTCCCTCTTTCTGCTAGTCTGTTTGTCGGTCCATCCATGCGTCCGTCCGTGCGTCCATCTAGTGAGCACTGAGTACTGCAGTCTTGCATCTTTATACCCTGTGGCACATAGCCGCTTTACGCGTCCATTTACCTGTCCGTCCGTCTGTGTGCCTCTCTGTCTTTCCATCCATGCCCCCATCCGTGAGTCCATCTAGTGAACAGTGAGTACTGCCATCTCGCATCTCGTATACCTTATGGCACATACCCGCTTTACTCGCACATCTATCCGTCCGTCCATCTGCTAGTCTGTTTGTCTGTCCGCCATGCGTCCGTCCGTGCGTTCATCTAGAGAACACTCAAGGTACCGCCATCTCGCATCTCGTATACCCTGTGGCACATACCCCCTTTACGCGTCCCTCTATCCGTCCGTCTCTCTGCTAGTCTGTTATTTGGTCCATCCGTGCATCCATCCGTGAGTCCATCTAGTGAACACTCTGAGTACTGCCATCTCTCATCTCCCAAAACCTGTGGCACATAGCCGCTTCACGCGTCCGTCTACCTGTCCGTCCGTCTGCTGGTCAGTCTGTCCGTCCATGCGTCCTTCCATGCGTCCACTAGTGAACACCCAAAATACCACCATCTCGCATACCCTGTGGCACATAGCCGCTTTACGCGTCTGTCTACCTTTCCGTCCATCTGCTGGTCTGTCAATCTGTCCGTCCATGCGCCCATCCGTGCGTCCATCTAGTGAACACTCTAAGTACCACCATCTCACATACCCTGTGGCACATAGCCGCTTTACTCATCCGTCTACCTGTCCATCCGTCTGCTAGTCTGTCTTTCTGTCTGTCTTTTTCTCTGTTCATCCATGCGTCCTTCCGTGCGTCAATATTGTTACGTGCGTCCCGCGAAAAAGACGAAGGCGACAGCGCATACGCGCATCTGCATGCTTTTATGCAGAACGCAACAACGAAATAGATGAGGAACTCTCTCTCACGTGGTTAACAAAAAGACCGACCCGCTGCTGTTTTCTCAGCGTCTTCGAGTACGACCTCTCTCTTGACGTCGCGACACTGGTGGAGGTGCTGGGGCCTGCAACCTGATGCAAGAAAGCGTTGTTCGGGACCGTACACCCAGCCCGGAGCCTCAACGTCTTGTTGCGACTCCAGTACACCGATTCAGCCGGCGCCTATTAGGCCTAAGCCCAGAACTCTTGACGGCATCTCCTGTTACCAACATGGCGGCCCCTTCAGCGTCTGCGAATCTTCCCCCGGCCCCGACCCAGACGACTCACCCTTACCAGGTAACTTTTGAGACTCCTCGTGTTCCCGAAGTCTTCCGTGGAGAACCGTATGAAGATGTCGAGGACTGGCTCGACCAGTTCGGGCGGACCGCTGTGGTGAATCGTTGGTGCGTGCAAGAAAAACTTGGCCGTGCCTACTTCGCGATGGAAAATAGCGCTCGCACATGGTACGAGAACAGGGAGCCTACTTTCCAAACCTGGGATAATTTCCGCCAAAAGCTTTTCGAGACGTTCCTGAGTGCGGACCGACGGGATCTCGCACAACAGATGATCGAAGCCCGCATGCAAAAGCCGAACGAAAGCGTGGCCATGTTCGCTGAGGATATGGCCCGCCTATTTCGCCGCGCTGACCCTGACATGCCCGAGGCAAGGAAAGTTCGTCATCTGATGCGGGGAGTTAAGGAACCGCTTTTCGCCGGCCTTGTACGAAATCCGCCAACAACAGTGGATGAATTCATCAAAGAGGCGACTGTCATTGAGTGGGCGCTCCGGCAACGATGCCGCCACTTTGACCGCCTGCCCGACCAAACGCCTGTTGGTGCCGCCGCTCAAAACGCTGCCGTTTCTGAAAACTCTTTACGGCAAATTATTCGACAAATCCTGCGGGAAGAGCTGCGGGCCCTCGGCCTTCCGTCTGCCGATCCCCCAGTTGCTTGTGTTGCAGAAATCGTGCGCCAGGAACTACGGCAAGCCTTTCCATCACCGGCGCCACCACCCAAACCACGTCCTCTGACCTATGCTGATGCCGTCCGCCGTCATCCGCCTGCCCCAGAAGAAGCACCCTTTCAGCCGCGGCCCGTTACCTTGCCGTGGTGGCAGCGTGAACCTGTGCGGCGACCACCAGTACGTCGGACCGACTTGTGGCGCACTGCCGACCGTCGACCCCACTGCGGCGAACCAGGCCACATCTCGTGCTACTGCCGTCATCGAGAAACCCGGTTTGGAAACTTTTCTCGGCCCGCTTCTTTTTATTCTGAAGACCCTCGTGACCATGGTGCTGATCACCTACCGACCAACCAATCGTCTTCACCAAGTCGTCGCTGGCGGTCTCCCTCACCTGCACGAGGTCAGAATTCCCCGAATCGCCAAAGATACGCGGACGCCATCAGAAACCGCTCCCCAAGCCCGTGCCAGGGAAACTAACTGCCGCGACCTCTGGGGGCAAGGTTGCCAACTGCCGAGACGCCAAAAAGACCCCCTTGCCTCTACACAAAGACGTCGTGACGACGGTGATGACGAAGACGACAACAACCACGAGTACTACTGCCAATGAATTTGTACGTGCCGACCTCAGCGTTAATATGGACGGACACCACGTAACAGCACTGGTTGACACTGGTGCTGACTTCTCTATTATGCGACAAGAGCTCGCCGACCACCTTAGGAAGGTTCAGACGCCGTGGAGTGGGCCGAGTATAAGAAGTGCTCATGGGCAGCTAATGACGCCAACTGGTAAATGCACCACTCGGCTCGTAATCGATGATTCGAACTTCGTCGCCACTTTTGTCATTTTACCGGAGTGTTGTAAAGAGTTGATTTAGAGTATGGATTTTCTGCGAGAGTACGGTGCTATTATCAACATCCCAGAACGTATCGTCACCTTTTCCGCCCATCCTTACGTCGACGCCACCACTGAAGAACAACTGCAACGTTTACGTGTAGCCGATAATGTGATGCTCCTGCCGAGATCTTGCTGCCTTGAGTCGGTGTTGTGTGAACGGCCGTGCCGTAATGAGGTGAATACGGAGCAAATAGACACGCTATTGCTTACGCAAGGTGTTTCAATAGCGAGAGGCATTCTGGCACTAATTGATGGGCGGGCAGAAGTCCTCATCACCAACTTCAGCAACGAGCGTCGTCACATCCAGAAGGGCACCGCGATTGCCTACTACGACGACGTGGACCAAGCCAGAGATTGCTTCGCTTTGCAACAGGACGAGGCGACCATCCCAGCCTCGGCACCTTTGTCGGTCAACATTTGCTCAACCCTGTCAGCCTCGGAAAAACAGCGCCTACTGGAGCTGATACACCAGTTCAAAAATTGTTTTTCGTGCACGTCGAAAGTCAAGCAAACACCACTGACCCGGCACCGAATCATCATTGAAGAAAATACGAGACCGATCCGTCAAAACTCATACCGTGTGGCTCCGAAAGAACGTGAGGAGATCCAAAAGCAAGTTCAGAAGATGCTCCAAGATGACGTAATACAGCCTTCCAAGAGTCCCTGGGCATCCCCCGTGGTATTGGTTAAAAAGAAAGACGGCAGCTTGCGTTTCTGTATAGATTACCGCAAGTTAAACCAAGTAACGAAGAAAGACGTCTACCCACTGCCACGTATAGATGACTCTCTTTATCGGCTGTGGCATGCACGCTATTTCTCATCGATGGACCTGCGAAGTGGCTATTGGCAAATAGAGGTCGACGAGAGAGACCGTGAGAAAACTGCTTTCGTGACGCCCGACGGTCTTTATGAATTTAAAGTGCTTCCATTCGGGTTATGCTCAGCGCCAGCCACTTTTCAGCGTTTAATAGACACTGTGCTATCAGGACTTGAGTGGCAGACATGCTTGGTTTATCTAGACGACGTTGTCGTCTTCTCAGCTACATTCGAGGAACACCTAAGTCGATTATTCGCAGTTCTACAAGCTATATGTTCGGCTGGCCGGACTTTAAAGCCAGAGAAGTGCCATTTCGGTTTCAACGAACTTTGCTTCTTAGGCCACGTGGTCAGCCATGAAGGTGTTCGACCTGACCCGGGCAAAATTGACGCTGTCGCAAAGTTTCCCGCACCGCATGACAAAAGAGCAGTGAGACGCTTCTTAGGCCTCTGCGCTTATTACCGACGATTCATCGCCAACTTTTCGTCTATTGCGGCGCCTCTGACGCGGCTCACACGAGAGGATGTCCCCTTTCTTTGGAGCGAAAAGGAACAAACAGCGTTCAACGAATTACGCCAACGCCACCAAACACCTCCGGTTCTGGCGCACTTTGACCAGGAAGCGCCAACAGCACATCACACCGACGCAAGCAATGTAGGCCTGGGCGCCGTACTGATACAATGGCAAGATAACTCCAAAAAAGTTATAGCCTATACCAGCAGAGCTCTCTCTCGCACGGAAGAGAACTACTCGACTACCGAGAAAGAGTGCCTCGCCGTGGTTTGGGCGGTTCTCAAATTTCGACCGTATCTGTACGGCCGCTCATTCAAGGTCGTCAGTTATCACCACTCGCTTTGTTGGCTCACTAACTTGAAAGACCCATCCGGCCGTTTAGCACGCTGGAGTCTTCGGCTTCAGGAGTTTGATATGACCATTATTTATAAATCAGGGAAGAAGCACACAGACGCAGACTGTCTCTCGCGGTCACCCGTTGAGCCTGCCTCTATTAATGACGAGTCTATGGACGCCGCATTCTTGGGAGTCATCAACGCGGCCACTATCTCACAAGAGCAGCGCCGTGACCCTGACCTGCTTTCGCTTATCGATTTCTTAGAAGGACGACGGGAAGACGTGCCGCGAATTTTAGCGAGAGGAGTGCCATCTTTTTGTTTAAGGAACAACGTCCTATACAAGAAAAACTTTTCTCCCACCGGCAGCCCATACTTGCTCGTCGTCCCTGCATCACTGCGGAAAGAAATCCTGGAAGCCTGCCATGATGAAGTCACCTCTGGTCATCTCGGCTACACTCGAACATTGTCCCGTCTGCAAAACAGTTACTACTGGCCTAACCTACCTGCTGCTGTGAAACATCACGTCCAAACATGTGCCGACTGTCAAAGACGCAAAGCTTCACCCGGCAGGCCGGCAGGCTTATTACATTCCGTTCAAGTACCAGCAAAGCCGTTCGCCCAAATCGGAATGGATTTCCTGGGCCCATTCCCAACTTCTACCACAGGGAACAGATGGATCATTGTCGCCACTGATTACTTGTCTCGCTACGCAGAAACAAAGCCATGCCGAGGGCCACAGCAGCAGAAGCGGCTCATTTCTTCATAGAAAACGTCGTCCTTCGGCATGGTGCTCCAACAGTTCTCATCACGGATAGAGGAACTGCGTTCGTGGCAGAACTTTTGGAGTCGGTTCTCAGGCTCAGTGGTACAGCTCACTGGAGAACAACAGCGTACCACCCACAAACAAACGGACTAACAGAGCGTCTTAATAAGACCCTCGCAGACATGCTCTGCATGTATGTCGACACAGAACACAAGAACTGGGACGAAATCTTGCCTTATGTGACCTTCGCCTAAAATACTGCCCGACAGGAAACTACCAGAATGACGCCGTTTAGTTTAATACACGGGCGCGAAGTCACTACAACGTTGGACGCTATGCTGCCGCACGAGTGTGACGACATTCACGCTAACGCCGAAGAATTTGGTCAGCGTGCCGAAGAAGCCCGACAGCTAGCCCGCGTGCGTATTTGTCACCAGCAACACAAAGATGCGAAACGGTACGACCTACGACATAAATTGGTAACCTACAAACCAGGCGACAAGGTATGGGTCTGGATCCCAATACGTAGACGCGGACTTTCAGAAAAGCTATTACGACGATACTTTGGCCCATATCGAGTCACCCGACGATTGAACGACATCAACTACGAAGTTATTCCCGACGGCAATTGCAGTTCCAGTCGCCGAAACTGCTCACCCGAAATCGTGCATGTCATCCGGATGAAACCCTACTTGTCCAGCTAACTCTCGTTTATCCTGTGCGTGCCGGTGGATATGTGCGTTTTTATAAGTAGAGTGCCTTGGCTGCGCATCGGGACGATGCCATTTTTGGAGGGAGGCAAATGTCACGTGCGTCCCGCGAAAAAGACGAAGGCGACAGCGCATACGCGCATCTGCACGCTTTTATGCAGAACGCAACAACGAGAAAGATGAGGAACTCTCTCTCACGCGGTTAACAAAAAGACCAACCCGCTGCTGTTTTCTCAGCGTCTTCGAGTACGACCTGTCTCTTGACGTCGCGACAATATAGAGAATTCTCAAAGTACCGCTATCTCGCATGCCCTGTAGCACATAGCCGCTTTACGCGTCCGTCTACCTGTCCGTCCATCTGCTAGTCTGTCTGTCCGTCGATGCGTCCGTCCGTGCGTCAATCTAGAGAACACTCAAAGTACCATCATCTCACATACCCTGTGGCACAGCCGCTTTACACATCCGTCTACCTGTCCGTCCGTCTGCTAGTCTGTCTGTCTGTCTGTCTGTCTGTCTGTCTGTCTGTCCGTCTGTCTGTCTGTCTGTTCATCCATGCGTCCGTCCGCGCGTCCATCTAAAGAACACTGAAAGTACTACCGTCTCGCATACGCTGTACCACATAGCCTCTTTACGCGTCCGTCTACCTATCTGTTCGTCTGCTAGTCTGTCTGTCTGTCCGTCCATGCATCCGTCTGTGCGTCCATCTAGAGAACACTCAGAGTACAGTCATATCACATACCATGGCACATAGCCGTTTACCCATCCGTCTACTTGTCCGTCCGTGTGTTAGTCTATCAGTCTGTCCTTCCATGCGTCCGTCCGTGCGTATGGTAGTGAACACTCCAAGCAACACGATCTCGCATACCCTGTGGCAAAGAGCCGCTTTACGCGTCCGTCATCTTGTCTGTCCGTCTGTCAGACTGTCTGTCTGTCCGTCCATGAGTCCGTCCGTGCGTCCATAAAGTGAGCACTCTGAGTACCACCATCTCGTATATCGTATACCCTATGGCACATACCCGATTTATACGTCCGTCCGTCTATTTGTTCGTCTGTCGTCTAGTCTGTCTGTCTCCGTCCATGCGTCCGTCCGTGCGCTCATCTAGACAACACCAAAGTACCACCATCTCGCATACCCTGTGGCACATAGCCGCTTAACGCGTCCGTCTACCAATCACTCCGTCTGCTAGGCTGTCTGTCTGTCGGTCTATGCGTCCGTCCATGCGTCAATCTAAAGAACAATCAAAGTACCACCATCTCACATACCCTGTGGCACATAGCCGCTTTACACATCCGTCTGCTGTCCGTCCATCTGCTAGTCTGTCTGTCTGTCTGTTCATCCATGCGTTCGTCTGTGCGTCCATCTAGAGAACACTCAAAGTACCACCATCTCGCATACCGTGGCACATAGCCGCTTTACGCGTCCGTCTACCTGTCCGTCCGTCTGCTAGTCGGTCTGTCCATCCGCCCATGCGTCCTTCCATGCGTCCATCTAGTGAACACTCCAAGTACCACCATCTCGCATACCCTGTGGCACATAGCCGCTTTACGCGTCCGTCTACCTTTTTGTCTGTCTTCTAGTCTGTCATTCTGTCCGCCCATGCATACATCTAGTGCAATAATACGGAAAGACGGGCTAGTTGGTACTGCTGCATAATTGAAGTTTTTGCGCACACACACAAGGACACAGAAGAAGGGAACACAAGGACCAGCGCAGACTAACAACTGATTTTTATTCAGTAAGAAAACAGAATATATACGCTTACTTGCACCCCATGATCACCGCGCATGAGCAAAAACGGCATCGTACAATCTTAAAAACCAAATATCACATGTTGTTCAGCAATTCAATTTCTTTTTCACTAAGCGATATCGACGGATGGCTGACGCACATATCTTTAAGTCTAGAGATGTGCCACGCTTCTACTATTTCTCTTGTTGTCTGATTTGGGTGTACATACACCACCTCAGTTTGATCAAACAACGGCTTACATGCACTAAAAGAACACCGCGCACAGTGCAGTGCTAAATGTGTTTCCGGCCTCCCTTTCAAGTTGGTCATGTGCTCCTTCAATCTCACATTTAAGCATCGGCCAGTCTGACCGACATAAAAGTTCCCACAACTGAAAGGGGTCTTATAAACTACCTTTCTTTTGCACTCAACCACCTGATGACCTGCACGCTTGGAACAATTGCCTCCGATATCCCTCGTCCTTTCCTCGTACAGATTATTTACAGCCGGACACACGCCCCCTAGTTTGTTCTTTGCCGAGAATACAACTTAGTTTGTTCTTTGCCGAGAATACAACTGCAAGCGAAAGATTAATGAAGAAAATGAAATCCGGGGAGAAAGAGGAAAGAAGCCAAGATACAAAGAAAATTTCGGTAATCCCCTACGAGCATGGTTTCTCCCATAAACTTAAGAAGGTGGCAGCTAAATATGGTGTCAAAGTTGTATTCTCGGCAAAGAACAAACTAGGGGGCGTGTGTCCGGCTGTAAATAATCTGTACGAGGAAAGGACGAGGGATATCGGAGGCAATTGTTCCAAGCGTGCAGGTCATCAGGTGGTTGAGTGCAAAAGAAAGGTAGTTTATAAGACCCCTTTCAGTTGTGGGAACTTTTATGTCGGTCAGACTGGCCGATGCTTAAATGTGAGATTGAAGGAGCACATGACCAACTTGAAAGGGAGGCCGGAAACACATTTAGCACTGCACTGTGCGCGGTGTTCTTTTAGTGCATGTAAGCCGTTGTTTGATCAAACTGAGGTGGTGTATGTACACCCAAATCAGACAACAAGAGAAATAGTAGAAGCGTGGCACATCTCTAGACTTAAAGATATGTGCGTCAGCCATCCGTCGATATCGCTTAGTGAAAAAGAAATTGAATTGCTGAACAACATGTGATATTTGGTTTTTAAGATTGTACGATGCCGTTTTTGCTCATGCGCGGTGATCATGGGGTGCAAGTAAGCGTATATATTCTGTTTTCTTACTGAATAAAAATCAGTTGTTAGTCTGCGCTGGTCCTTGTGTTCCCTTCTTCTGTGTCCTTGTGTGTGTGCGCAAAAACTTCAATTATACATCTAGTGAACACTCTAAGTACCACCACCTCACATACCCTGTGGCACATAGCCGCCTTACTCATCCGTCTACCTGTCCGTCCGTCTGCTAGTCTGTCTGTCTGTGTTTTGCCTGTTTATCCATGTGTCCTTACAAGTGTCCATATTAGGAACACTCAAATTACCGCTATCTCGCATACCCTGTAGCACATAGCCGTTCTACGCGTCCGTCTACCTGTCCGCCCGTATGCTGGTCTGTCTGTCCGTCCGTGCGTCCGTCCATGCGTCAAACAAGAGAACACTCAAAGTACCACCATCTCACATACCCTGCGGCACATAGCCGCTTTACACATCCGTCTACCTCTCCGTCCGTCTGCTAATCTCTCTGTCTGTCTGTTCATCCATGCGTCCGTCCACGCGTCCATCTACAGAACACTGAAAGTACTGCTATCACGCATACGCTGTAGCACGTAGCCTTTTTACGCGTCCGTCTACCTAACCGTCCGTCTGCTAGTCTGCCTGTGTGTCTGTCCGTCCATGCATCCGTCTGTGCATCCATCTAGAACACTCAGAGTACAGCCATATCGCATACCGTGGCACATAGCCGCTTTACGAATCCGTCAACCTGTCCGTCCGTCTTCTAGTCTGTCAGTCTGTCCATCCATGCGTCCATCTGTGCGTCAATCTAGAAATCACTCAAAGTACCACCATCTCACATACCCTGTGGCACATAGCCGCTTTTACACACTCGTCTACCTGTCCGTCTGTCTGTCTGTCTGTCTGTCTGTCTGTCTGTCTGTCTGTTCATCCATGCGTACTTCCGTGCGTCCATCTAGAGAACACTCAAAGTACCGCTATCTCGCATACCCTGTAGCACATAGCCAATTTACGCGTCCGTCTACCTGTCTGTCCGTCTGCTAGTCTGTCTGTTTGTCCGTCCTTGCGTGCGTCCGTGCGTCAATCTAGAAAGCACTCAAAGTACCGCCATCTCACATACCCTGTGGCACATAGCCACTTTACACATCCGTCTACCTGTCCGTTCGTCTGTCTGTCTGTCTGTCTGTCTGTCTGTCTGTCTGTCTGTCTGTTCATTCATGTGTCCGTCCATGCGTCCATCTAGAGAACACTCATAGTACCGCCATCTCGCATACCGTGGCACGTAGCCGCTTTACGCGTCTGTTTACCTGTCCCTCTTTCTGCTTGTCTGTCTGTCGGTCCATCTATGTGTCCGTCCGTGCGTCCATCTAGTGAGTACTGAGTACCGATGTCTTGCATCCTTATACCCTGTGGCACATAGCCGCTTTACGCGTCCATCTACCTGTCCGTGCGTCTGTGTGCCTCTCTGTCTTTCCATCCATGCTCCCATCCGTGAGTCCATCTAGTGAACAGTGAATACTGCCATCTCGCATCTCGTATACCCTGTGGCACATACCCGCTTTACTCGTCCATCTATCCGTCCGTCCGTCTGCTAGTCTGTGTGTATGTCCGCCATGCGTCCGCCATGCGTCCGCCCGTGCGTCCATCTAGAGAACACTCCAGTTACTGCCATCTCGCATCTCGTATACAATGTGGCACATATGCGCTTTACGCGACCCTCTATCCGCCCGCCCGTCCACTAGTCTGTCTGTCTGTCTGTCTGTCTGTCCGTGCGTACATCCGTCCGTGCGTCCATCTAGAGAACACTCAAGGTACCGCCATCTCGCATCTCGTATACCCTGTGGCACATACCCCCTTTCTCGACCGTCTATCCGTCCGTCTGTCTGCTAGTCTGTTATTTGGTCTGTCCAAGCATCCATCCGTGAGTCCATCTAGTGAACACTCTGAGTACTGCCGTTTCTCATCTCCCAAAACCTGTGGCACATCGCCGCTTCACGCATCCGTCTACCTGTCCGTTCGTCTGCTAGTCGGTCTGTCTGTCCGTCCATGCGTCCTTCCATGCGTCCACTAGTGAACACCCAAAGTACCACTATCTCACATACTCTGTGGCACATAGCCGCTTTACTCATCCGTCTACTACCTGTTCGTCCGTCTGCTAGTCTGTGTGTCTGTGTGTCTGTCTGTCTTTGTTTCTGTTTATCCATGCGTCCTTCCGCGCGTCAATATTTTCGCGATCGTAATAACAGACAGCGACGAACCGACGTCTTGCTTGCCCTCAGACCAGGACGCAAAAGGCATTTTCTTTCTTCACTTCCAAGGCATTCCACCTACAGTTGATGGCTCATACCCATTACCTGTGACATTACTCCCTCTCCTTGAAAAGCATCGGCTCAATGCTGGTAATGAGCGTTGATTAAAACTGAGAAAGGAAAGATGCTTCCATGGAACCCAACAACTTTTGGGTTCCAGAGCTAGAGTATGCATCATCCACATGGTCACCATATCAAGCTTACTTAGTACGTATGTTGGAAGGCGTCCAGAATAGGGCAGCGAGATTCATCTCCGGAAACTACGACTATCATTCAAGTATTACGCTAATAAAACAAGACCTTGTATTTCAGTCACTAGAAATACGGCGCAACATTCCTCTTTTATGTCTGTTTAATAGGTATATTTATAGTAACGAAAGTCACTGTTTGCCACTTTATTCTCCTGCGCGCACTTCCCAGCGCATTCAAAATGCCCGTAGTTTTATGCGCATTCATGGTCACACGCAGGCATTTAACTTATCATCACTACCTCGAGCCATTGCATATTGGAACGATCTTCCGGATCATGTTGTATCCATTTGTAATCGTGAAATTTTTCGTGACAACCTGGTTTCGTTGCACTCTTATATTGTATAACGCTGTTGCATCTTGATTTTTGTAATCTTTTATATTATATATATTTTGTCGTCTGCTTCTCTCCTTTATTGTTATTTCGTTTGTATACCGATGCCCCCCTTACTCAACACCCTTCAGTGGGCCTGTAAGATATTTTGAATAAATAAATAAACTCTACCGTTAGGAAACAAATTGGGCTGGTGTCATAGAAGTATTCAATAAAAAAGGAGTTAGTACACAAGACAATCAAAAAGAAACCAAATTGACAAAAAATAGTCATTGCATGGTAAGTTAGTCCACGTTCGATGGATGACGCCAGAAATATGGCTTGGGTCTTGACACGTGAACCACATCACTTTGTGGAAACCAACGGGAACGTCTTGAGGTGCCCTCAGGGAGAAATAACTTCATACGTAACGTCACTGAGTCGGCGCAGAACTTTGTAAGGGCCGAAGTAGCGCCGAAGCAACTTCTCAGAGTGACCACGCTGTCGGATGGGAGTCCCCACCTAAATTTTGTCGCCTGGTTGGAAGGTAACCTCTCGGTGTGTAAGGTTGTACGGTGTGCGTCAGCAGTTTGGTAAGCCTGAATACGGCATCGGGCGAGTTGACGGGCGTCCTCGGCGCGTTGAGCGAACAATGCAGCGTCCGCGTTGAACATGCTCAAGTTGTTGGGAAGGAGCATTGCGTAGAACATTGTAGTGACCTCTCGACCGTAAACTAAGCGAAATGGGGTGAAACATTTACTCTCTTGGACTGCTGTATTGTAAGCAAAAGTTACGTGAGGGAGTATATCATCCCAGTTCTTGTGATCAACAGCCACGTAAGTTGACAGCATATCTGCAATGGTCATGTTCAACCGTTCAGTGAGTCCAGTTGTTTGGGGGTGATAACCCGTTGTTTTCCGATGTTCTGTACCACTTAGTCCCAGCATTTCTTTAAGCATCTCTGCGGTGAAAGCTGTACCAGGATCAGTAATTATCACAGCTGGCGCTCCGTGACGAAGTAAGTTGCTGGTGACAAAAAACTGTGTGATTTCGGCTGCGGTAGCTTTCGGCAGGGCCTTTGTTTTGCTGTAATGCGTTAAATATTCGGTGGCAACCACAATCCCCCGGTTTCCAGAAGAAGAGGTGGGAAATGAGCCGAGCTAGTCAATGCCAATTTGATGGAATGGTGTCTTCGGCGTAGCGATAGGCTGTAGTAGTCCTGCTGGTCGGACAGGTGGAGTCTTACGGCGTTGGCAGTCGCGGCATGTGTGGACGTACTGCTTGACTGTCTTCGCGAGGCGGGGCCAGTAGTATGAGCGGCGATTTCTTTCCAATGTGCGCGTGTAGCCAAGGTGTCCAGATGATGGTTCGTCGTGACAAGCATGTAAAATATCGTCCCGAAGCGAAGGCGGTGCAACCAGTAGCTAAGTAGCCTGGGTATGGTCCTAAATTTTTCTATACAGGATTCCATCCCTGATGCAGAACGAGGCCAGCGAACGTGCGAAGTTTCGAGGAAGGCTGCGTTTTCGGCCTTCGAGGTACTCAATCAGCGGGCTTAGCTCTATGTCGTCGCGTTGTTGTTGAGCCAAGTCGGTTGCTGATACAAAGGAAAGGAATGTATCGTACTCTTCCACGTCCGCGTTTGTACTTCCAATTGGTGCACGTGAGAGGCAGTCAGCATCAGTGTGTTTGTGTCTTGACTTATGAATGACTGTAACGTCAAATTCTTGCAGCCGAAGGCTCCAGCGTGCTGGACGACCGGAAAGGTCTTTGAGCTTGGCGAGCAAGCATAAAGAATGGTGGTCACTAACTACCTGAATAGTCGACCGTATAAATAAGGGCGAAACTTTGTTATAGCCCAAACAACGGCTAAGGATTCGTTTTCTGTTGCAGAGTAGTTTTTCTCTGCAGATGATAGTGCTCGACTTGCATAGGCGATCACGCGCTCTACGCCATTTTGCCATTGATCCAGTACAGCTCCAAGTCCGACATTGCTGGCGTCCGTGTGTAGCGCTGTGGCAGCGTTATCGTGAAAGTGACCGAGTACAGGTGGGGCTTGAAGATGGTTTCGTAGCGTGTCAAAGGCGTGATGCAGATCATGACCCCAAACAAACTGTACGCCGTCTTTCGTAGGTTCATTTAGCGGTTCACCGATTTTAGAAAAGCCTTTGACGAAGCGTCTGTAATATGCGCAGAAATCGGCGGAGGTCGCGCTTGTTCGTTGAGACAGGAAATGTGGCAACAGCTTTAGCTTTCTCTGGTTCTGGCTGTATACCAGCGTGGCTGAAAACGTGACCAAGAAATTTCAGTTCCCCGAATGCAAAGTGGCATTTCTCAGGTTTGAGAGAAAGTCCAGCTGTTCGAATCGCCTGAAAACTGCCTGTAAGCGCGGGACGTGCTTCTCAAACGTGACCGAGAAGACGACCACATCGTCAAGATAGACAAGAAACGATGGCCATTTTAGCGCAGAAAGAACCGTGTCCATCATTGTTTGAAAAGTAGCTGGCGCTGAGCATAAGCCGAAGAGAAGAACTTTGAACTCGTAGAGTCTGTCAGGAGTAATGAAGGCGGTCTTTTTGCGATCGCGCTCATCAACAGATATTTGCCAATAGCCGCTGCGTAGATCCATGGAAGAAAAGTAACGAGCATTGCGAATGCCGTACAGCGAGTCGTCTATTCGTGGTAAAGGATACACGTCTTTTTCGTGATCTTATTCAACTTTCGGTAGTCGACGCAAAATCGCAGAGTACCATCCTTTTTCTTTACTAACACAACAGGGGACGCAAAGGGACTGGTCGATGGCTGGATGACATTGTCCTTGAGCATCTGCTGGACCTGTTGGCGTATAACGTCTTGTTTTTTTTGCGAGACTCTGTAGGCATGCTGTCGAATGGGTCTCTCGGTAGGCTCGGTGATGATACGATGCTTGGCAAGCGGTGTTTGGTTAACTTTCGAAGTCGTAGCGAAGAAGTCCCGAAATTAGCCGAGTAGCTTCAAAAGACGTTCCCGTTGGGCAGACGGTAGATCCTGGTTTACGGCGAGAGTGCTTGCAAATGTCATGCCGGAATCGTCGCCCGACGAAAGAGCAGATAATGTTGAGGGACCAGGGACGTCGGCAATATCCTCAAGGTATGCGATCGCAGTGTGTTTGGTAAGATGGCGATACTCCTTGCCTAAATTCGTGACTAATAGGCAAGCCTGCTTTCTACTGGGCTGAACAATTCCTCGGGCAATGCAGATTTGTTGTGCAAAAAGTAGGGACAAATTTTCTTCTGCAATTAGAGCATCGGGGACGGCTTAGTCACATTCAACGTTGATAAAAAGGCTGCTGCGTGGAGGCCAGATAACAGATTCGGAGGATACACGTAGGGCAGCCTTCGAGTGGCGGGCGTTTTCCGGTTCAGGGTGACACGGGTCCTCGAACAATGCCTGCAAGTCTCGTAGGTCAATAATTGCGCCGTGTTCGCGAAGAAAGTCCAGCCCCAGAATGAGTGGACGGGAGCACGCAGGTAATACGAGGAAAGACCCTGTGAACGTCGAAACACGAACTCGAACACGGGCTGTGCACATTCCGGTCGGCGTGACGAGGTGGCCCTCTGCCGTCGCAACGGCAGTTCTTGCCAAGGGGTAGTTACCTTCCTGGGTTGGGATGCTAGGGCGCTACTCATAACCGAATAATCGGCGCCGGTGTCGACGAG
Organism: Rhipicephalus microplus; assembly: GCF_043290135.1. NCBI lineage: Eukaryota > Metazoa > Arthropoda > Arachnida > Ixodida > Ixodidae > Rhipicephalus > Rhipicephalus microplus. The sequence continues at coordinate 12,483,627 of NW_027464586.1, forward strand.
GGCAGTGACTACGTGACTATCGACGTGTACGGTGATGTCGGCGGAAACAATCTTATGACTTTCGAAAACGACTGGAAAGTCAGAACGGTCTTCGTCGGGTCTTTGCGTCGAAGGAGGCTCTTTGACAGTTCGTGGGGACGCGGCTTCACCCCCTGGAGCCGCGGTTTCTAGTTACCCCTGTGGGGACTCGGTGACCGGCCTCTGAAAGGAGCATAAAATGACGAGGGAATGCTAGGTGACCTGGGGCGGCGAGGTGATGGTGGTCGTGATTGGGGGCGCGACTAAGGCGAGGAGCTTGCTGGCCCATAAGGTGCGCTTTGATGTCGCGGGGACGCTCACCGTAACGCGGGCAACGAGCATCAGGGTGAAAGCCACGGAGACCAAGTTGGCGGTACTGTCAATTACGGCAGACGTGACCCGCTTCGCCATAGTGGTAGCAGAGTGGACGGTTTTCTGACGTACGCCACACGCTGGCTTTTGTGGCGTTCTGCCGCGATCCAGACGGACGATAAGTTGATGCACTCGGAAACCTTGAGGCGGGTGGCGGAATCGAAGAGGTGCCCTGGAATCGATGGCTAGCCTGATCAATTGTCCCCATGACAGGATCAGGGCCATGTGGTGCAGGAGATCGCAGAGCCGCCGCATAAGTCAGCAACGGGGCCTCAGGCCTTGTTGGCGTGAGTGGGGTGACCACGTGTCGGATATCATTTCGGATTAAGTCTGCGAGAGCACTTACGGGTGGTTGGGGTCCCGCTGCTTGGAGTTGGCGCAGCTCATCCCGCACGACGCTTCTTATGAACTCTGCGAGGGCACGCCTCTCGCTGTCAGCCCCGATAAAGCATGCAGCAGGGGTCACGTCGTGGCGCGTTCATACTGTGACGACCGATACTGGAGAGTACGCTCCATTGTGGTTGCCTCATTTATGAACTCTGCCACAGTCGTTGGTGGATTGCGCACGAGTCCAGCGAAGAGCTGCTCTTTTACCCCACGCATTAAATGCCGCATCTTTTTTCTTCGGACTATTCAGGGTCAGCACGCTTGAAGAGTCGAAGCATGTCCTCGACAAACATCGAAAATCTCTCGTTCGGTTGTTCGTTCCGAAACGAGGTAGCCTGCTCCGCTCTCTCTTCCCTTTCAGTGCTGCGGTACGCATCACGAAACAGTCAGCTGAACTCATGCCACGTCACAAAGGAACCCTTATGATTCTCGTACCACGTTTTGGCAGAGCCTTCTAACGCAAAGTAAACTCTCCGCAGCTCGCGAGCTTCATCCCATTCGTTGATGTTGGCAACTCGATTGAAGTGGTCAAGCCAGTCGTCAACATCTTCATGTCTCCATGAAATGAACGTGGTGTGTGCGGCGCATGGAAAACATGCGGGAGAAAAGAATTGGCGTCGTTGGTTTTAGTCGCCTGGTTGTTAGTTGAAGTTGACATCTCGTCTTGAGAACCGGGACTGTATTCGGGAGATAGTCCTCGCAGGCGGCGACTGCTTCTTGTCGTGGGAGCTGTAGCTGTCTCCAAGAAGCATGGTTTGTCGGCTGAAAATCTGCAGCCGAGGCGCATTTGCCCAGCACCTCCACCAGTGCCGCGATCGTAATACCAGACAGCAACAAATCAACGTCTTGCTTGCCCTCAGACAAGGACGCAAAAGCCCTCTTTCTCCACTTCCAAGGGGTTCCACCTACAGTTGATGGCTCATGCCCATTACCTGTGACAATATAGAGAACACTCAAAGTACCGCTATCTCGCATATGCTGTAGCACATAGCCAATTTACGCGTCCGTCTACCTGTCCGTCCGTCTGCTAGTCTGTCTGTCCATCCATGCGTCCATCCGTGCGTCACGCTAGAGAACACTCAAAGTACCACCACCTCACGTAACCTGTGGCACAACCGCTTTACACATCCGTCTACCTGTCCGTCCGTCTGCTAGTCTGTCTGTCTGTCTATCTGTCTGTTCATCCATGCGTCCGTCGGTGCGTCCATCTAGAGAACACTGAAAGTACTGCCATCTCGCATACGCTGTAGCACATAGCCTCTCCACGCGTCCGTCTACCTATCTGTCCGTCTGCTAGTCTGTCTGTCAGTCTGTCCATGCATCCGTCTGTGCGTCCATCTAGAGAACACTCAGAGTACGGCCATATCGCATACCGTGGCACATCACCGTTTACACGTCCGTGTAGTTGTCTGTCCATCTGGTAGTCTGTGAGTCTGTCCGTCGACGCGTCCGTCCATGTGTACGTGTAGTGAACACTCAAGTACCACGTTCTCGCATACCCTGTGGCGAAGAGCTGCTTTACGCGTCCGTCTACCTGGCCGTCCGTCTGCTGGACTGTCTGTCTGTTCGTCCATGCGTCCGTCTATGCGTCCATACAGTGAGCACTCTGAGTACCACCATCTTGTGTCTCGTATACCCTGTGGCACATACCCGCTTTACACGTCCGTCCGTCTATCCGTCCGTCTGTCTGCTATAACGTCTGTCTGTCTCCGTCCATGCGTTTGTCCGTGCGCTAATCTAGACAACACCAAAGTACCGCCATCTCGCATACCCTGTGGCACATAGCCACTTTGCGCGTCCGTCTACCTGTCCGTCCGTCTGCTAGTCTGTCTGTCTGTCCATCCATGCGTCCGTCCATGCGTTCAACTAGAGAACACTCATAGTACCGCCATCTCGCATACCGTGGCATATAGCCGCTTTACGCGTCTGTCTGTCTGCTAGTCTGTCCGTCTGTCCATCCATGCGTCCGTCCGTGCGTCCTTCTAGTGAGCACTAAATGCCGCAGTCTCGCATCTCATATAACCTGTGGCACGTACCCGCTTTACGAGTCCGTCTGCTAGTCTGTCTGTCTGTCCGACAAGCGTCCGTCCGTGCGTCCATCTATAGAACACTCCAGTTACCGCCATCTCGCATTTCGTATACAATGTGGCACATACGCGTTTTGCGCGTCCGTCTATCCGTCCGCCCGTCCGCTAGTCTGTCTGTCTGTCTGTCCGTGCGTGCATCTGTCCGTACGTCCATATAGAGAACACTCAAAGTACCACCATCTCGCATCTCGTATACCCTGTGGCACATACTCCCTTTACGCGTCCGTCTATCCATCCGTCTGTCTGCTAGTCTGTCATTTGGTCTGTCCATGCATCCATCGGTGAGTCCATCAAGTCAACACTCTGAGTACTGCCATCTCTCATCTCCCAAAACTTGTGGCACATAGCCGCTTCACGCGTCCGTCTACCTGTTCGTCTGTCTGCTAGTCTGTCTGCCTGTCTGTCTGTTCATCCATGCGTCCTTCCGTGCGTCCATCTAGAGATCAATCAAAGTATTGCTATCTTTGATACCCTGTAGCACATAGCCGCTTTACGCGTCCGTCTACCTGTCCGTCCGTCTGCTAGTCTGTCTGTTTGTCCGTCCATGCGTCCGTCCGTGCGTCAATCTAGAGAGCACTAAAAGTGCCGCCATCTCACATACCCTGTGGCACACAGCCGCTTTACACATCCGTCTACCTGTCTGTCCATCGTCTAGTCTGTATGTTTGTGTGTCTGTCTGCCTTTCTGTCTGTTCATCCACGCGTCCGTCCATGCATACATCTAGAGAACACTCAAAGTACTGCCATCTCGCACACCCTGTGGCACATAGCCACTTTACACGTCCGTCTACCTGTCCGTCCGCCTGCTAGTCTGTCTGTCTTTCCGTCCATGCGTCCGTCCGTGCGTTCATCTGGAAAACACTCAGAGTACAGCCATCTTGCATACCGTGGCACATAGCCGCTTTACGCGTCCGTCTAGCTGTCCGTCCGTCGGCTAGTCTGTCTGTCTGTCCATCCACTCGTCCGTCCGTGCGTCCGTCTAGTGAGCACACTGAGTACCACCATCTCGCATCTTTGTACCCTGTGGCACATAGCCGCTTTACGCGTCCGTCTACCTGTCCGTCCGTCTGCTAGTCGGTGTGTCCATCCGCCCATGCGTCCCTCCATGCGTCCATCTAGTGAACACTCCAAGTACCACCATCTCGCATACCCTGTGGCACATAGCCGCTTTACGCGTCCGTCTACCTTTTTGTCTGTCTGCTAGTCTGTCAATCTGTCCGCCCATGCATACATCTAGTGAACACTCTAAGTACCACCACCTGACATACCCTGTGGCACATAGCCGCCTTACTCATCCGTCTACCTGTCCGTCCGTCTGCTAGTCTGTCTGTCTGTGTTTTGCCTGTTTATCCATGTGTCCTTACAAGTGTCCATATTAGGAACACTCAAATTACCGCTATCTCGCATACCCTGTAGCACATAGCCGTTCTACGCGTCCGTCTACCTGTCCGTCCGTGTGCTGGTCTGTCTATCCGTCCGTGCGTCCGTCCATGCGTCAAACAAGAGAACACTCAAAGTACCACCATCTCACATACCCTGCGGCACATAGCCGCTTTACACATCCGTCTACCTCTCCGTCCGTCTGCTAATCTCTCTGTCTGTCTGTTCATCCATGCGTCCGTCCACGCGTCCATCTAGAGAACACTGAAAGTACTGCTATCACGCATACGCTGTAGCACGTAGCCTTTTTACGCGTCCGTCTACCTAACCGTCCGTCTGCTAGTCTGCCTGTGTGTCTGTCCGTCCATGCATTCGTCTGTGCGTCCATCTAGAACACTCAGAGTACAGCCATATCGCATACCGTGGCACATAGCCGCTTTACGAATCCGCCAACCTGTCCGTCCGTCTTCTAGTCTGTCAGTCTGTCCATCCATGCGTCCATCTGTGCGTCAATCTAGAAATCACTCAAAGTACCACCATCTCACATACCCTGTGGCACATAGCCGCTTTTACACACTCGTCTACCTGTCCGTCTGTCTGTCTGTCTGTCTGTCTGTCTGTCTGTTCATCCATGCGTACTTCCGTGCGTCCATCTAGAGAACACTCAAAGTACCGCTATCTCGCATACCCTGTAGCACATAGCCGCTTTACGCGTCCGTCTACCTGTCTGTCCGTCTGCTAGTCTGTCTGTTTGTCCGTCCTTGCGTGCGTCCGTGCGTCAATCTAGAGAGCACTCAAAGTACCGCCATCTCACATACCCTGTGGCACACAGCCGCTTTACACATCCGTCTACCTGTCCGTTCGTCTGTCTGTCTGTCTGTCTGTCTGTTCATTCATGCGTCCGTCCATGCGTCCATCTAGAGAACACTCATAGTACCGCCATCTCGCATACCGTGGCACGTAGCCGCTTTACGCGTCTGTTTACCTGTCCCTCTTTCTGCTTGTCTGTCTGTCCGTCCATCTATGTGTCCGTCCGTGCGTCCATCTAGTGAGTACTGAGTACCGATGTCTTGCATCCTTATACCCTGTGGCACATAGCCGCTTTACGCGTCCATCTACCTGTCCGTGCGTCTGTGTGCCTCTCTGTCTTTCCATCCATGCTCCCATCCGTGAGTCCATCTAGTGAACAGTGAATACTGCCATCTCGCATCTCGTATACCCTGTGGCACATACCCGCTTTACTCGTCCATCTATCCGTCCGTCCGTCTGCTAGTCTGTGTGTATGTCCGCCATGCGTCCGCCCGTGCGTCCATCTAGAGAACACTCCAGTTACCGCCATCTCGCATCTCGTATACAATGTGGCACATACGCGCTTTACGCGACCCTCTATCCGCCCGCCCGTCCACTAGTCTGTCTGTCTGTCTGTCCGTGCGTGCATCCGTCCGTGCGTCCATCTAGAGAACACTCAAGGTACCGCCATCTCGCATCTCGTATACCCTATGGCACATACCCCCTTTCGCGACCGTCTATCCGTCCGTCTGTCTGCTAGTCTGTTATTTGGTCCGTCCAAGCATCCATCCGTGAGTCCATCTAGTGAACACTCTGAGTACTGCCGTTTCTCATCTCCCAAAACCTGTGGCACATCGCCGCTTCACGCATCCGTCTACCTGTCCGTTCGTCTGCTAGTCGGTCTGTCTGTCCGTCCATGCGTCCTTCCATGCGTCCACTAGTGAACACCCAAAGTACCACTATCTCACATACTCTGTGGCACATAGCCGCTTTACTCATTCGTCTACTACCTGTTCGTCCGTCTGCTAGTCTGTGTGTCTGTCTGTCTGTCTGTCTTTGTTTCTGTTTATCCATGCGTCCTTCCGCGCGTCAATATTTTCGCGATCGTAATAACAGACAGCGACGAACCGACGTCTTGCTTGCCCTCAGACCAGGACGCAAAAGGCATTTCTTTCTTCACTTCCAAGGGATTCCACCTACAGTTGATAGCTCATACCCATTACCTGTGACATTACTCCCTCTCCTTGAAAAGCATCGGCTCAATGCTGGTAATGAGCGTTGATTAAAAACTGAGAAAGGAAAGATGCTTCCATGGAACCCAACAACTTTTGGGTTCCAGAGCTAGAGTATGCATCATCCACATGGTCACCATATCAAGCTTACTTAGTACGTATGTTGGAAGGCGTCCACAATAGGGCAGCGAGATTCATCTCCGGAAACTACGACTATCATTCAAGTATTACGCTAATAAAACAAGACCTTGTATTTCAGTCACTAGAAATACGGCGCAACATTCCTCTTTTATGTCTGTTTATAGGTATATTTATAGTAACGAAATTCACTGTTTGCCACTTTATTCTCCTGCGCGCACTTCCCAGCGCATTCACAATGCCCGTAGTTTTATGCGCATTCATGGTCACACGCAGGCATTTAACTTATCATCACTACCTCGAGCCATTCCATATTGGAACGATCTTCCGGATCATGTTGTATCCATTTGTAATCGTGAAATTTTTCGTGACAACCTGGTTTCGTTGCACTCTTATATTGTATAACGCTGTTGCACCTTGATTTTCGTAATCTTTTATATTATATATATTTTGTCGTCTGCTTCTCTCCTTTATTGTTATTTCGTTTGTATACCGATGCCCCCCTTACTCAACACCCTTCAGTGGGCCTGTAAGATATTTTGAATAAATAAATAAACTCTACCGTAAGGAAACAAATTGGGCTGGTGTCATAGAAGTATTCAATAAAAAAGGAGTTAGTACACAAGACAATCAAAAAGAAACCAAATTGACAAAAAATAGTCATTGCATGGTAAGTTAGTCCACGTTCGATGGATGACGCCAGAAATATGGCTTGGGTCTTGACACGTGAACCACATCACTTTGTGGAAACCAACGGGAACGTCTTGAGGTGCCCTCAGGGAGAAATAACTTCATACGTAACGTCACTGAGTCGGCGCAGAACTTTGTAAGGGCCGAAGTAGCGCCGAAGCAACTTCTCAGAGTGACCACGCTGTCGGATGGGAGTCCCCACCTAAATTTTATCGCCTGGTTGGAAGGTAACCTCTCGGTGTGTAAGGTTGTATCGGTGTGCGTAGGCAGTTTGGTAAGCCTAAATACGGCATCGGGCGAGTTGACGGGCGTCCTCGGCGCGTTGAGCGAACAATGCAGCGTCCGCGTTGAACATGCTCAAGTTGTTGGGAAGGAGCATTGCGTAGAACATAGTAGTGACCTCTCGACCGTAAACTAAGCGAAATGGGGTGAAACATTTACTCTCTTGGACTGCTGTATTGTAAGCAAAAGTTACGTGAGGGAGTATATCATCCCAGTTCTTGTGATCAACAGCCACGTAAGTTGACAGCATATCTGCAATGGTCATGTTCAACCGTTCAGTGAGTCCATTTGTTTGGGGGTGATAACCCGTAGTTTTCCGATGTTCTGTACCACTTAGTCCCAGCATTTCTTTAAGCATCTCTGCGGTGAAAGCTGTACCAGGATCAGTAATTATCACAGCTGGCGCTCCGTGACGAAGTAAGATGCTGGTGACAAAAAACTGTGTGATTTCGACTGCGGTAGCTTTCGGCAGGGTCTTTGTTTTGCTGTATTGCGTTAAATATTCGGTGGCAACCACAATCCCCCGGTTTCCAGAAGAAGAGGTGGGAAATGAGCCGAGCTAGTCAATGCCAATTTGATGGAATGGTGTCTTCGGCGTAGCGATAGGCTGTAGTAGTCCTGCTGGTCGGACAGGTGGAGTCTTACGGCGTTGGCAGTCGCGGCATGTGTGGACGTACTGCTTGACTGTCTTCGCGAGGCGGGGCCAGTAGTATGAGCGGCGATTTCTTTCCAATGTGCGCGTGTAGCCAAGGTGTCCAGATGATGGTTCGTCGTGACAAGCATGTAAAATATCGTCCCGAAGCAAAGGCGGTGCAACCAGTAGCTAAGTAGCCTGGGTATGGTCCTAATTTTTTCTATACAGGATTCCATCCCTGATGCAGAACGAGGCCAGCGAACGTGCGAAGTTTCGAGGAAGGCTGCGTTTTCGGCCTTCGAGGTACTCAATCAGCGGGCTTAGCTCTATGTCGTCGCGTTGTTGTTGAGCGAAGTCGGTTGCTGATACAAAGGAAAGGAATGTATCGTACTCTTCCACGTCCGCGTTTGTACTTCCAATTGGTGCACGTGAGAGGCAGTCAGCATCAGTGTGTTTGTGTCTTGACTTATGAATGACTGTAACGTCAAATTCTTGCAGCCGAAGGCTCCAGCGTGCTGGGCGACCGGAAAGGTCTTTGAGCTTGGCGAGCAAGCATAAAGAATGGTGGTCACTAACTACCCTGAATAGTCGACCGTATAAATAAGGGCGAAACTTTGTTATAGCCCAAACAACGGCTAAGGATTCGTTTTCTGTTGCAGAGTAGTTTTTCTATGCAGATGATAGTGCTCGACTTGCATAGGCGATCACGCGCTCTACGCCATTTTGCCATTGATCCAGTACAGCTCCAAGTCCGACATTGCTGGCGTCCGTGTGTAGCGCTGTGGCAGCGTTATCGTGAAAGTGACCGAGTACAGGTGGGGCTTGAAGATGGTTTCGTAGCGTGTCAAAGGCGTGATGCAGATCATGACCCCAAACAAACTGTACGCCGTCTTTCGTAGGTTCATTTAGCGGTTCATCGATTTTAGAAAAGCCTTTGACGAAGCGTCTGTAATATGCGCAGAAATCGGCGGAGGTCGCGCTTGTTCGTTGAGACAGGAAATGTGGCAACAGCTTTAGCTTTCTCTGGTTCTGGCTGTATACCAGCGTGGCTGAAAACGTGACCAAGAAATTTCAGTTCCCCGAATGCAAAGTGGCATTTCTCAGGTTTGAGAGAAAGTCCAGCTGTTCGAATCGCCTGAAAACTGCCTGTAAGCGCGGGACGTGCTTCTCAAACGTGACCGAGAAGACGACCACATCGTCAAGATAGACAAGAAACGATGGCCATTTTAGCGCAGAAAGAACCGTGTCCATCATTGTTTGAAAAGTAGCTGGCGCTGAGCATAAGCCGAAGAGAAGAACTTTGAACTCGTAGAGTCTGTCAGGAGTAATGAAGGCGGTCTTTTTGCGATCGCGCTCATCAACAGATATTTGCCAATAGCAGCTGCGTAGATCCATGGAAGAAAAGTAACGAGCATTGCGAATGCCGTACAGCGAGTCGTCTATTCGTGGTAAAGGATACACGTCTTTTTCGTGATCTTATTCAACTTTCGGTAGTCGACGCAAAATCGCAGAGTACCATCCTTTTTCTTTACTAACACAACAGGGGACGCAAAGGGACTGGTCGATGGCTGGATGACATTGTCCTTGAGCATCTGCTGGACCTGTTGGCGTATAACGTCTTGTTTTTTTTTTTTTGCGAGACTCTGTAGGCATGCTGTCGAATGGGTCTCTCGGTAGGCTCGGTGATGATACGATGCTTGGCAAGCGGTGTTTGGATAACTTTCGAAGTCGTAGCGAAGCAGTCCCGAAATTAGCCGAGTAGCTTCAAAAGACGTTCCCGTTGGGCAGACGGTAGATCCTGGTTTACGGCGAGAGTGCTTGCAAATGTCATGCCGGAATCGTCGCCCGACGAAAGAGCAGATAATGTTGAGGGACCAGGGACGTCGGCAATATCCTCAAGGTATGCGATCGCAGTGTGTTTGGTAAGATGGCGATACTCCTTGCCTAAATTCGTGACTAATAGGCAAGCCTGCTTTCTACTGGGCTGAACAATTCCTCGGGCAATGCAGATTTGTTGTGGAAAAAGTAGGGACAAATTTCCTTCTGCAATTACAGCATCGGGGACGGCTTAGTCACATTCAACGTTGATAAAAAGGCTGCTGCGTGGAGGCCGGATAACAGATTCGGAGGATACACGTAGGGCAGCCTTCGAGTGGCGGGCGTTTTCCGGTTCAGGGTGACACGGGTCCTCGAACAACGCCTGCAAGTCTCGTAGGTCAATAATTGCGCCGTGTTCGCGAAGAAAGTCCAGCCCCAGAATGAGTGGACGGGAGCACACAGGTAATACGAGGAAAGACCCTGTGAACGTCGAAACACGAACTCGAACACGGGCTGTGCACATTCCGGTCGGCGTGACGAGGTGGCCCTCTGCCGTCGCAACGGCAGTCCTTGCCAAGGGGTAGTTACCTTCCTGGGTTGGGATGCTAGGGCGCTACTCATAACCGAATAATCGGCGCCGGTGTCGACGAGGGCAGTGACTACGTGACTATCGACGTGTACGGTGATGTCGGCGGAAACAATCTTATGACTTTCGAAAACGACTGGAAAGTCAGAACGGTCTTCGTCGGGTCTTTGCGTCGAAGGAGGCTCTTTGACAGTTCGTGGGGACGCGGCTTCACCCCCTGGAGCCGCGGTTTCTAGTTACCCCTGTGGGGACTCGGTGACCGGCCTCTGAAAGGAGCATAAAATGACGAGGGAATGCTAGGTGACCTGGGGCGGCGAGGTGATGGTGGTCGTGATTGGGGGCGCGACTAAGGCGAGGAGCTTGCTGGCCCATAAGGTGCGCTTTGATGTCGCGGGGACGCTCACCGTAACGCGGGCAACGAGCATCAGGGTGAAAGCCACGGAGACCAAGTTGGCGGTACTGTCAATTACGGCAGACGTGACCCGCTTCGCCATAGTGGTAGCAGAGTGGACGGTTTTCTGACGTACGCCACACGCTGGCCTTTGTGGCGTTCTGCCGCGATCCAGACGGACGATAAGTTAATGCACTCGGAAACCTTGAGGCGGGTGGCGGAATCGAAGAGGTGCCCTGGAATCGATGGCTAGTCTGATCAATTGTCCCCATGACAGGATCAGGGCCATGTGGTGCAGGAGATCGCAGAGCCGCCGCATAAGTCAGCAACGGGGCCTCAGGCCTTGTTGGCGTGAGTGGGGTGACCACGTGTCGGATATCATTTCGGATTAAGTCTGCGAGGGCACTTACGGGTGGTTGGGGTCCCGCTGCTTGGAGTTGGCGCAGCTCATCCCGCACGACGCTTCTTATGAACTCTGCGAGGGCACGCCTCTCGCTGTCAGCCCTGATAAAGCATGCAGCAGGGGTCACGTCGTGGCGCGTTCATACTGTGACGACCGATAGTGGAGAGTACGCTCCATTGTGGTTGCCTCATTTATGAACTCTGCCACAGTCGTTGGTGGATTGCGCACGAGTCCAGCGAAGAGCTGCTCTTTTACCCCACACATTAAATGCCGCATCTTTTTTCTTCGGACTATTCAGGGTCAGCACGCTTGAAGAGTCGAAGCATGTCCTCGACAAACATCGACAATCTCTCGTTCGGTTGTTCGTTCCGAAACGAGGTAGCCTGCTCCGCTCTCTCTTCCCTTTCAGTGCTGCGGTACGCATCACGAAACAGTCAGCTGAACTCATGCCACGTCACAAAGGAACCCTTATGATTCTCGTACCACGTTTTGGCAGAGCCTTCTAACGCAAAGTAAACTCTCCGCAGCTCGCGAGCTTCATCCCATTTGTTGATGTTGGCAACTCTATTGAAGTGGTCAAGCCAGTCGTCAACATCTTCATGTCTCCATGAAATGAACGTGGTGTGTGCTGCGCATGAAAAACATGCGGGAGAAAAGAATTGGCGTCGTTGGTTTTAGTCGCCTGGTTGTTAGTTGAAGTTGACATCTCGTCTTGAGAACCGGGACTGTATTCGGGAGATAGTCCTCGCAGGCGGCGACTGCTTCTTGTCGTGGGAGCTGTAGCTGTCTCCAAGAAGCATGGTTTGTCGGCTGAAAATCTGCAGCCGAGGCGCATTTGCCCAGCACCTCCACCAGTGCCGCGATCGTAATACCAGACAGCAACAAATCAACGTCTTGCTTGCCCTCAGACAAGGACGCAAAAGCCCTCTTTCTCCACTTCCAAGGGGTTCCACCTACAGTTGATGGCTCATGCCCATTACCTGTGACAATATAGAGAACACTCAAAGTACCGCTATCTCGCATATGCTGTAGCACATAGCCAATTTACGCGTCCGTCTACCTGTCCGTCCGTCTGCTAGTCTGTCTGTCCATCCATGCGTCCATCCGTGCGTCACGCTAGAGAACACTCAAAGTACCACCACCTCACGTAACCTGTGGCACAACCGCTTTACACATCCGTCTACCTGTCCGTCCGTCTGCTAGTCTGTCTGTCTGTCTATCTGTCTGTTCATCCATGCGTCCGTCGGTGCGTCCATCTAGAGAACACTGAAAGTACTGCCATCTCGCATACGCTGTAGCACATAGCCTCTCCACGCGTCCGTCTACCTATCTGTCCGTCTGCTAGTCTGTCTGTCAGTCTGTCCATGCATCCGTCTGTGCGTCCATCTAGAGAACACTCAGAGTACGGCCATATCGCATACCGTGGCACATCACCGTTTACACGTCCGTGTAGTTGTCTGTCCATCTGGTAGTCTGTGAGTCTGTCCGTCGACGCGTCCGTCCATGTGTACGTGTAGTGAACACTCAAGTACCACGTTCTCGCATACCCTGTGGCGAAGAGCTGCTTTACGCGTCCGTCTACCTGGCCGTCCGTCTGCTGGACTGTCTGTCTGTTCGTCCATGCGTCCGTCTATGCGTCCATACAGTGAGCACTCTGAGTACCACCATCTTGTGTCTCGTATACCCTGTGGCACATACCCGCTTTACACGTCCGTCCGTCTATCCGTCCGTCTGTCTGCTATAACGTCTGTCTGTCTCCGTCCATGCGTTTGTCCGTGCGCTAATCTAGACAACACCAAAGTACCGCCATCTCGCATACCCTGTGGCACATAGCCACTTTGCGCGTCCGTCTACCTGTCCGTCCGTCTGCTAGTCTGTCTGTCTGTCCATCCATGCGTCCGTCCATGCGTTCAACTAGAGAACACTCATAGTACCGCCATCTCGCATACCGTGGCATATAGCCGCTTTACGCGTCTGTCTGTCTGCTAGTCTGTCCGTCTGTCCATCCATGCGTCCGTCCGTGCGTCCTTCTAGTGAGCACTAAATGCCGCAGTCTCGCATCTCATATAACCTGTGGCACGTACCCGCTTTACGAGTCCGTCTGCTAGTCTGTCTGTCTGTCCGACAAGCGTCCGTCCGTGCGTCCATCTATAGAACACTCCAGTTACCGCCATCTCGCATTTCGTATACAATGTGGCACATACGCGTTTTGCGCGTCCGTCTATCCGTCCGCCCGTCCGCTAGTCTGTCTGTCTGTCTGTCCGTGCGTGCATCTGTCCGTACGTCCATATAGAGAACACTCAAAGTACCACCATCTCGCATCTCGTATACCCTGTGGCACATACTCCCTTTACGCGTCCGTCTATCCATCCGTCTGTCTGCTAGTCTGTCATTTGGTCTGTCCATGCATCCATCGGTGAGTCCATCAAGTCAACACTCTGAGTACTGCCATCTCTCATCTCCCAAAACTTGTGGCACATAGCCGCTTCACGCGTCCGTCTACCTGTTCGTCTGTCTGCTAGTCTGTCTGCCTGTCTGTCTGTTCATCCATGCGTCCTTCCGTGCGTCCATCTAGAGATCAATCAAAGTATTGCTATCTTTGATACCCTGTAGCACATAGCCGCTTTACGCGTCCGTCTACCTGTCCGTCCGTCTGCTAGTCTGTCTGTTTGTCCGTCCATGCGTCCGTCCGTGCGTCAATCTAGAGAGCACTAAAAGTGCCGCCATCTCACATACCCTGTGGCACACAGCCGCTTTACACATCCGTCTACCTGTCTGTCCATCGTCTAGTCTGTATGTTTGTGTGTCTGTCTGCCTTTCTGTCTGTTCATCCACGCGTCCGTCCATGCATACATCTAGAGAACACTCAAAGTACTGCCATCTCGCACACCCTGTGGCACATAGCCACTTTACACGTCCGTCTACCTGTCCGTCCGCCTGCTAGTCTGTCTGTCTTTCCGTCCATGCGTCCGTCCGTGCGTTCATCTGGAAAACACTCAGAGTACAGCCATCTTGCATACCGTGGCACATAGCCGCTTTACGCGTCCGTCTAGCTGTCCGTCCGTCGGCTAGTCTGTCTGTCTGTCCATCCACTCGTCCGTCCGTGCGTCCGTCTAGTGAGCACACTGAGTACCACCATCTCGCATCTTTGTACCCTGTGGCACATAGCCGCTTTACGCGTCCGTCTACCTGTCCGTCCGTCTGCTAGTCGGTGTGTCCATCCGCCCATGCGTCCCTCCATGCGTCCATCTAGTGAACACTCCAAGTACCACCATCTCGCATACCCTGTGGCACATAGCCGCTTTACGCGTCCGTCTACCTTTTTGTCTGTCTGCTAGTCTGTCAATCTGTCCGCCCATGCATACATCTAGTGAACACTCTAAGTACCACCACCTGACATACCCTGTGGCACATAGCCGCCTTACTCATCCGTCTACCTGTCCGTCCGTCTGCTAGTCTGTCTGTCTGTGTTTTGCCTGTTTATCCATGTGTCCTTACAAGTGTCCATATTAGGAACACTCAAATTACCGCTATCTCGCATACCCTGTAGCACATAGCCGTTCTACGCGTCCGTCTACCTGTCCGTCCGTGTGCTGGTCTGTCTATCCGTCCGTGCGTCCGTCCATGCGTCAAACAAGAGAACACTCAAAGTACCACCATCTCACATACCCTGCGGCACATAGCCGCTTTACACATCCGTCTACCTCTCCGTCCGTCTGCTAATCTCTCTGTCTGTCTGTTCATCCATGCGTCCGTCCACGCGTCCATCTAGAGAACACTGAAAGTACTGCTATCACGCATACGCTGTAGCACGTAGCCTTTTTACGCGTCCGTCTACCTAACCGTCCGTCTGCTAGTCTGCCTGTGTGTCTGTCCGTCCATGCATTCGTCTGTGCGTCCATCTAGAACACTCAGAGTACAGCCATATCGCATACCGTGGCACATAGCCGCTTTACGAATCCGCCAACCTGTCCGTCCGTCTTCTAGTCTGTCAGTCTGTCCATCCATGCGTCCATCTGTGCGTCAATCTAGAAATCACTCAAAGTACCACCATCTCACATACCCTGTGGCACATAGCCGCTTTTACACACTCGTCTACCTGTCCGTCTGTCTGTCTGTCTGTCTGTCTGTCTGTCTGTTCATCCATGCGTACTTCCGTGCGTCCATCTAGAGAACACTCAAAGTACCGCTATCTCGCATACCCTGTAGCACATAGCCGCTTTACGCGTCCGTCTACCTGTCTGTCCGTCTGCTAGTCTGTCTGTTTGTCCGTCCTTGCGTGCGTCCGTGCGTCAATCTAGAGAGCACTCAAAGTACCGCCATCTCACATACCCTGTGGCACACAGCCGCTTTACACATCCGTCTACCTGTCCGTTCGTCTGTCTGTCTGTCTGTCTGTCTGTTCATTCATGCGTCCGTCCATGCGTCCATCTAGAGAACACTCATAGTACCGCCATCTCGCATACCGTGGCACGTAGCCGCTTTACGCGTCTGTTTACCTGTCCCTCTTTCTGCTTGTCTGTCTGTCCGTCCATCTATGTGTCCGTCCGTGCGTCCATCTAGTCAGTACTGAGTACCGATGTCTTGCATCCTTATACCCTGTGGCACATAGCCGCTTTACGCGTCCATCTACCTGTCCGTGCGTCTGTGTGCCTCTCTGTCTTTCCATCCATGCTCCCATCCGTGAGTCCATCTAGTGAACAGTGAATACTGCCATCTCGCATCTCGTATACCCTGTGGCACATACCCGCTTTACTCGTCCATCTATCCGTCCGTCCGTCTGCTAGTCTGTGTGTATGTCCGCCATGCGTCCGCCCGTGCGTCCATCTAGAGAACACTCCAGTTACCGCCATCTCGCATCTCGTATACAATGTGGCACATACGCGCTTTACGCGACCCTCTATCCGCCCGCCCGTCCACTAGTCTGTCTGTCTGTCTGTCCGTGCGTGCATCCGTCCGTGCGTCCATCTAGAGAACACTCAAGGTACCGCCATCTCGCATCTCGTATACCCTATGGCACATACCCCCTTTCGCGACCGTCTATCCGTCCGTCTGTCTGCTAGTCTGTTATTTGGTCCGTCCAAGCATCCATCCGTGAGTCCATCTAGTGAACACTCTGAGTACTGCCGTTTCTCATCTCCCAAAACCTGTGGCACATCGCCGCTTCACGCATCCGTCTACCTGTCCGTTCGTCTGCTAGTCGGTCTGTCTGTCCGTCCATGCGTCCTTCCATGCGTCCACTAGTGAACACCCAAAGTACCACTATCTCACATACTCTGTGGCACATAGCCGCTTTACTCATTCGTCTACTACCTGTTCGTCCGTCTGCTAGTCTGTGTGTCTGTCTGTCTGTCTGTCTTTGTTTCTGTTTATCCATGCGTCCTTCCGCGCGTCAATATTTTCGCGATCGTAATAACAGACAGCGACGAACCGACGTCTTGCTTGCCCTCAGACCAGGACGCAAAAGGCATTTTCTTTCTTCACTTCCAAGGGATTCCACCTACAGTTGATAGCTCATACCCATTACCTGTGACATTACTCCCTCTCCTTGAAAAGCATCGGCTCAATGCTGGTAATGAGCGTTGATTAAAAACTGAGAAAGGAAAGATGCTTCCATGGAACCCAACAACTTTTGGGTTCCAGAGCTAGAGTATGCATCATCCACATGGTCACCATATCAAGCTTACTTAGTACGTATGTTGGAAGGCGTCCACAATAGGGCAGCGAGATTCATCTCCGGAAACTACGACTATCATTCAAGTATTACGCTAATAAAACAAGACCTTGTATTTCAGTCACTAGAAATACGGCGCAACATTCCTCTTTTATGTCTGTTTATAGGTATATTTATAGTAACGAAATTCACTGTTTGCCACTTTATTCTCCTGCGCGCACTTCCCAGCGCATTCACAATGCCCGTAGTTTTATGCGCATTCATGGTCACACGCAGGCATTTAACTTATCATCACTACCTCGAGCCATTCCATATTGGAACGATCTTCCGGATCATGTTGTATCCATTTGTAATCGTGAAATTTTTCGTGACAACCTGGTTTCGTTGCACTCTTATATTGTATAACGCTGTTGCACCTTGATTTTCGTAATCTTTTATATTATATATATTTTGTCGTCTGCTTCTCTCCTTTATTGTTATTTCGTTTGTATACCGATGCCCCCCTTACTCAACACCCTTCAGTGGGCCTGTAAGATATTTTGAATAAATAAATAAACTCTACCGTAAGGAAACAAATTGGGCTGGTGTCATAGAAGTATTCAATAAAAAAGGAGTTAGTACACAAGACAATCAAAAAGAAACCAAATTGACAAAAAATAGTCATTGCATGGTAAGTTAGTCCACGTTCGATGGATGACGCCAGAAATATGGCTTGGGTCTTGACACGTGAACCACATCACTTTGTGGAAACCAACGGGAACGTCTTGAGGTGCCCTCAGGGAGAAATAACTTCATACGTAACGTCACTGAGTCGGCGCAGAACTTTGTAAGGGCCGAAGTAGCGCCGAAGCAACTTCTCAGAGTGACCACGCTGTCGGATGGGAGTCCCCACCTAAATTTTATCGCCTGGTTGGAAGGTAACCTCTCGGTGTGTAAGGTTGTATCGGTGTGCGTCAGCAGTTTGGTAAGCCTAAATACGGCATCGGGCGAGTTGACGGGCGTCCTCGGCGCGTTGAGCGAACAATGCAGCGTCCGCGTTGAACATGCTCAAGTTGTTGGGAAGGAGCATTGCGTAGAACATAGTAGTGACCTCTCGACCGTAAACTAAGCGAAATGGGGTGAAACATTTACTCTCTTGGACTGCTGTATTGTAAGCAAAAGTTACGTGAGGGAGTATATCATCCCAGTTCTTGTGATCAACAGCCACGTAAGTTGACAGCATATCTGCAATGGTCATGTTCAACCGTTCAGTGAGTCCATTTGTTTGGGGGTGATAACCCGTAGTTTTCCGATGTTCTGTACCACTTAGTCCCAGCATTTCTTTAAGCATCTCTGCGGTGAAAGCTGTACCAGGATCAGTAATTATCACAGCTGGCGCTCCGTGACGAAGTAAGATGCTGGTGACAAAAAACTGTGTGATTTCGACTGCGGTAGCTTTCGGCAGGGTCTTTGTTTTGCTGTATTGCGTTAAATATTCGGTGGCAACCACAATCCCCCGGTTTCCAGAAGAAGAGGTGGGAAATGAGCCGAGCTAGTCAATGCCAATTTGATGGAATGGTGTCTTCGGCGTAGCGATAGGCTGTAGTAGTCCTGCTGGTCGGACAGGTGGAGTCTTACGGCGTTGGCAGTCGCGGCATGTGTGGACGTACTGCTTGACTGTCTTCGCGAGGCGGGGCCAGTAGTATGAGCGGCGATTTCTTTCCAATGTGCGCGTGTAGCCAAGGTGTCCAGATGATGGTTCGTCGTGACAAGCATGTAAAATATCGTCCCGAAGCAAAGGCGGTGCAACCAGTAGCTAAGTAGCCTGGGTATGGTCCTAATTTTTTCTATACAGGATTCCATCCCTGATGCAGAACGAGGCCAGCGAACGTGCGAAGTTTCGAGGAAGGCTGCGTTTTCGGCCTTCGAGGTACTCAATCAGCGGGCTTAGCTCTATGTCGTCGCGTTGTTGTTGAGCGAAGTCGGTTGCTGATACAAAGGAAAGGAATGTATCGTACTCTTCCACGTCCGCGTTTGTACTTCCAATTGGTGCACGTGAGAGGCAGTCAGCATCAGTGTGTTTGTGTCTTGACTTATGAATGACTGTAACGTCAAATTCTTGCAGCCGAAGGCTCCAGCGTGCTGGGCGACCGGAAAGGTCTTTGAGCTTGGCGAGCAAGCATAAAGAATGGTGGTCACTAACTACCCTGAATAGTCGACCGTATAAATAAGGGCGAAACTTTGTTATAGCCCAAACAACGGCTAAGGATTCGTTTTCTGTTGCAGAGTAGTTTTTCTATGCAGATGATAGTGCTCGACTTGCATAGGCGATCACGCGCTCTACGCCATTTTGCCATTGATCCAGTACAGCTCCAAGTCCGACATTGCTGGCGTCCGTGTGTAGCGCTGTGGCAGCGTTATCGTGAAAGTGACCGAGTACAGGTGGGGCTTGAAGATGGTTTCGTAGCGTGTCAAAGGCGTGATGCAGATCATGACCCCAAACAAACTGTACGCCGTCTTTCGTAGGTTCATTTAGCGGTTCATCGATTTTAGAAAAGCCTTTGACGAAGCGTCTGTAATATGCGCAGAAATCGGCGGAGGTCGCGCTTGTTCGTTGAGACAGGAAATGTGGCAACAGCTTTAGCTTTCTCTGGTTCTGGCTGTATACCAGCGTGGCTGAAAACGTGACCAAGAAATTTCAGTTCCCCGAATGCAAAGTGGCATTTCTCAGGTTTGAGAGAAAGTCCAGCTGTTCGAATCGCCTGAAAACTGCCTGTAAGCGCGGGACGTGCTTCTCAAACGTGACCGAGAAGACGACCACATCGTCAAGATAGACAAGAAACGATGGCCATTTTAGCGCAGAAAGAACCGTGTCCATCATTGTTTGAAAAGTAGCTGGCGCTGAGCATAAGCCGAAGAGAAGAACTTTGAACTCGTAGAGTCTGTCAGGAGTAATGAAGGCGGTCTTTTTGCGATCGCGCTCATCAACAGATATTTGCCAATAGCAGCTGCGTAGATCCATGGAAGAAAAGTAACGAGCATTGCGAATGCCGTACAGCGAGTCGTCTATTCGTGGTAAAGGATACACGTCTTTTTCGTGATCTTATTCAACTTTCGGTAGTCGACGCAAAATCGCAGAGTACCATCCTTTTTCTTTACTAACACAACAGGGGACGCAAAGGGACTGGTCGATGGCTGGATGACATTGTCCTTGAGCATCTGCTGGACCTGTTGGCGTATAACGTCTTGTTTTTTTTTTTTGCGAGACTCTGTAGGCATGCTGTCGAATGGGTCTCTCGGTAGGCTCGGTGATGATACGATGCTTGGCAAGCGGTGTTTGGATAACTTTCGAAGTCGTAGCGAAGCAGTCCCGAAATTAGCCGAGTAGCTTCAAAAGACGTTCCCGTTGGGCAGACGGTAGATCCTGGTTTACGGCGAGAGTGCTTGCAAATGTCATGCCGGAATCGTCGCCCGACGAAAGAGCAGATAATGTTGAGGGACCAGGGACGTCGGCAATATCCTCAAGGTATGCGATCGCAGTGTGTTTGGTAAGATGGCGATACTCCTTGCCTAAATTCGTGACTAATAGGCAAGCCTGCTTTCTACTGGGCTGAACAATTCCTCGGGCAATGCAGATTTGTTGTGGAAAAAGTAGGGACAAATTTCCTTCTGCAATTACAGCATCGGGGACGGCTTAGTCACATTCAACGTTGATAAAAAGGCTGCTGCGTGGAGGCCGGATAACAGATTCGGAGGATACACGTAGGGCAGCCTTCGAGTGGCGGGCGTTTTCCGGTTCAGGGTGACACGGGTCCTCGAACAACGCCTGCAAGTCTCGTAGGTCAATAATTGCGCCGTGTTCGCGAAGAAAGTCCAGCCCCAGAATGAGTGGACGGGAGCACACAGGTAATACGAGGAAAGACCCTGTGAACGTCGAAACACGAACTCGAACACGGGCTGTGCACATTCCGGTCGGCGTGACGAGGTGGCCCTCTGCTGTCGCAACGGCAGTCCTTGCCAAGGGGTAGTTACCTTCCTGGGTTGGGATGCTAGGGCGCTACTCATAACCGAATAATCGGCGCCGGTGTCGACGAGGGCAGTGACTACGTGACTATCGACGTGTACGGTGATGTCGGCGGAAACAATCTTATGACTTTCGAAAACGACTGGAAAGTCAGAACGGTCTTCGTCGGGTCTTTGCGTCGAAGGAGGCTCTTTGACAGTTCGTGGGGACGCGGCTTCACCCCCTGGAGCCGCGGTTTCTAGTTACCCCTGTGGGGACTCGGTGACCGGCCTCTGAAAGGAGCATAAAATGACGAGGGAATGCTAGGTGACCTGGGGCGGCGAGGTGATGGTGGTCGTGATTGGGGGCGCGACTAAGGCGAGGAGCTTGCTGGCCCATAAGGTGCGCTTTGATGTCGCGGGGACGCTCACCGTAACGCGGGCAACGAGCATCAGGGTGAAAGCCACGGAGACCAAGTTGGCGGTACTGTCAATTACGGCAGACGTGACCCGCTTCGCCATAGTGGTAGCAGAGTGGACGGTTTTCTGACGTACGCCACACGCTGGCCTTTGTGGCGTTCTGCCGCGATCCAGACGGACGATAAGTTAATGCACTCGGAAACCTTGAGGCGGGTGGCGGAATCGAAGAGGTGCCCTGGAATCGATGGCTAGTCTGATCAATTGTCCCCATGACAGGATCAGGGCCATGTGGTGCAGGAGATCGCAGAGCCGCCGCATAAGTCAGCAACGGGGCCTCAGGCCTTGTTGGCGTGAGTGGGGTGACCACGTGTCGGATATCATTTCGGATTAAGTCTGCGAGGGCACTTACGGGTGGTTGGGGTCCCGCTGCTTGGAGTTGGCGCAGCTCATCCCGCACGACGCTTCTTATGAACTCTGCGAGGGCACGCCTCTCGCTGTCAGCCCTGATAAAGCATGCAGCAGGGGTCACGTCGTGGCGCGTTCATACTGTGACGACCGATAGTGGAGAGTACGCTCCATTGTGGTTGCCTCATTTATGAACTCTGCCACAGTCGTTGGTGGATTGCGCACGAGTCCAGCGAAGAGCTGCTCTTTTACCCCACACATTAAATGCCGCATCTTTTTTCTTCGGACTATTCAGGGTCAGCACGCTTGAAGAGTCGAAGCATGTCCTCGACAAACATCGACAATCTCTCGTTCGGTTGTTCGTTCCGAAACGAGGTAGCCTGCTCCGCTCTCTCTTCCCTTTCAGTGCTGCGGTACGCATCACGAAACAGTCAGCTGAACTCATGCCACGTCACAAAGGAACCCTTATGATTCTCGTACCACGTTTTGGCAGAGCCTTCTAACGCAAAGTAAACTCTCCGCAGCTCGCGAGCTTCATCCCATTTGTTGATGTTGGCAACTCTATTGAAGTGGTCAAGCCAGTCGTCAACATCTTCATGTCTCCATGAAATGAACGTGGTGTGTGCTGCGCATGAAAAACATGCGGGAGAAAAGAATTGGCGTCGTTGGTTTTAGTCGCCTGGTTGTTAGTTGAAGTTGACATCTCGTCTTGAGAGACGGGACTGTATTCGGGAGATAGTCCTCGCAGGCGGCGACTGCTTCTTGTCGTGGGAGCTGTAGCTGTCTCCAAGAAGCATGGTTTGTCGGCTGAAAATCTGCAGCCGAGGCGCATTTGCCCAGCACCTCCACCAGTGCCGCGATCGTAATACCAGACAGCAACAAATCAACGTCTTGCTTGCCCTCAGACAAGGACGCAAAAGCCCTCTTTCTCCACTTCCAAGGGGTTCCACCTACAGTTGATGGCTCATGCCCATTACCTGTGACAATATAGAGAACACTCAAAGTACCACTATCTCGCATATACTGTAGCACATAGCCAATTTACGCGTCCGTCTACCTGTCCGTCCGTCTGCTAGTCTGTCTGTCCATCCATGCGTCCATCCGTGCGTCACGCTAGAGAACACTCAAAGTACCACCACCTCACGTAACCTGTGGCACAACCGCTTTACACATCCGTCTACCTGTCCGTCCGTCTGCTAGTCTGTCTGTCTGTCTGTCTGTCTGTCTGTCTGTTCATCCATGCGTCCATCGGTGCGTCCATCTAGAGAAAACTGAAAGTACTGCCATCTCGCATACGCTGTAGCACATAGCCGCTTTACGCGTCTGTCTGTCTGCTAGTCTGTCCGTCTGTCCATCCATGCGTCCGTCCGTGCGTCCTTCTAGTGAGCACTAAGTGCCGCAGTCTCGCATCTCATATAACCTGTGGCACGTACCCGCTTTACGAGTCCGTCTGCTAGTCTGTCTGTCTGTCCGACAAGCGTCCGTCCGTGCGTCCATCTATAGAACACTCCAGTTACCGCCATCTCGCATCTCGTATACAATGTGGCACATACGCGTTTTGCGCGTCCGTCTATCCGTCCGCCCGTCCGCTAGTCTGTCTGTCTGTCTGTCCGTGCGTGCATCTGTCCGTACGTCCATATAGAGAACACTCAAAGTACCACCATCTCGCATCTCGTATACCCTGTGGCACATACTCCCTTTACGCGTCCGTCTATCCATCCGTCTGTCTGCTAGTCTGTCATTTGGTCTGTCCATGCATCCATCGGTGAGTCCATCAAGTCAACACTCTGAGTACTGCCATCTCGCATCTCCCAAAACTTGTGGCACATAGCCGCTTCACGCGTCCGTCTACCTGTTCGTCTGTCTGCTAGTCTGTCTGCCTGTCTGTCTGTTCATCCATGCGTCCTTCCGTGCGTCCATCTAGAGATCAATCAAAGTATTGCTATCTTTGATACCCTGTAGCACATAGCCGCTTTACGCGTCCGTCTACCTGTCCGTCCGTCTGCTAGTCTGTCTGTTTGTCCGTCCATGCGTCCGTCCGTGCGTCAATCTAGAGAGCACTAAAAGTGCCGCCATCTCACATACCCTGTGGCACACAGCCGCTTTACACATCCGTCTACCTGTCTGTCCATCGTCTAGTCTGTATGTTTGTGTGTCTGTCTCCCTTTCTGTCTGTTCATCCACGCGTCCGTCCATGCATACATCTAGAGAACACTCAAAGTACTGCCATCTCGCACACCCTGTGGCACATAGCCACTTTACGCGTCCGTCTACCTGTCCGTCCGCCTGCTAGTCTGTCGGTCTTTCCGTCCATGCGTCCGTCCGTGCGTTCATCTGGAAAACACTCAGAGTACAGCCATCTTGCATACCGTGGCACATAGCCGCTTTACGCGTCCGTCTACCTGTCCGTCCGTCTGCTAGTCTGTCTGTCTGTCCATCCACTCGTCCGTCCGTGCGTCCGTCTAGTGAGCACACTGAGTACCACCATCTCGCATCTTTGTACCCTGTGGCAAATAGCCGCATTACGCGTCCGTCTACCTCTCCGTCCGTCTGCTAGTCTGTCTGTCTGTCCGTCCATGCATACGTCTGTGTGTACATGTAGAGAACACTCAGAGTACAGCCATATCGCATACCGTGGCACATAGCCGCTTTACGCGTCCATCTACCTGTCCGTCCGTCTCCTAGTCTGTCTGTCTGTCCATCCATGCGTACGTCTGTGCGTCAATCTAGAAAACACTCAAAGTACCGCCATCTCACATACCCTGTGGCACATAGCCGCTTTACACATCCCTCTACCTGTCCGTCTGCCTGCTAGTCTGTCTGTCTGTTTGTCTGTTCTTCCATGCGTCCATCCGTGCGTCCTTCTCTAGAACACTCAAAGTATTCTATCTCGCATACCCTGTAGCACATAGCCACTTTACGCGTTCGTGTACCTGTCCGTCCGTCTGCTAGTCTATCTGTTTGTCCGTCCATGCGTCCATCCGTTTGTCAATCTAGAGAGCACTCAAAGTGCCGCCTTCTCACATACCCTGTGGCACATAGCCGCTTTAAATATCCGTCTACTTGTCCGTCCGTCTGCTCGTCTGTCTGTCTGTCTGTCTGTCTGTCTGTCTGTCTGTTCATCCGTGCGTCTTGCCGTGCGTCCATCTGGAGAACACTCAAAGTACTGCCATCTCGCATACCCTGTGGCACATATCCAGTTTACGCGTCCGTCTATCTGTCCGTCCGTCTGCTAGTCTGTCTGTCTGTCCGTCCATGCATCCGTCCACGCGTTCAACTAGAGAACACTCATAGTACTGCCATCTCACATACCATGGCACATAGCCGCTTCACGCGTCCGTCTACCTGTCTGTCTTTCTGCTAGTCTGTCTGTATGTCCATCCATGCGTCCGTCTGTGCGTCCATCTAGTGAGCAGTGAGTACCGCGGTTTCGCATCTTTATGCCCGGTGGCACATAGCCGCTTTACGCGTCCATCTACCTGTCCGTCCGTCTGTGTGCCTGTCTGTCTTTCCATCCATGCGCCCATCCGTGAGTCCATCTAGTGAACACTCTAAGTACCACCATCTCGCATACCCTGGGGCACATAGCCCCTTTACGCATCCGTCTACCCTTCCGTCCGTCTGCTAGTCTGTCTGTTCATCCATGCGTCCATCCGTGCGTCCGTCTAGTGAGCACTCTGAGTACCGCAATCTCGCATCTTTATACCCTGTGGCGCATATCTGCTTTGCGCATCCAAATACCTGTCCGTCAGTCCACTTGTCTGTCTGTCTGTCCGTGCATGTGCCCATCATTGAGTCCATCTAGTGAACACTCAAAGTACTGCCATCTCACATACCTTGTGGCACATAGCCGCTTTACACATCCGTCTACGTGTCCGTCTCTCTGCTAGTCTGTCTGTCTGTCTGTCTGTCTCTCTGTCTGCCTGTCTGTCTGTCTGTCTCTCTGTCTGTCCGTCTGTTCCTCCATGCATGCGTCCGTGCGTCCATCTAGAGAACAATGAAAGTACAGCCATCTCGCATACCATGGCACATTGCCACTTTACGCGTCCGTCAACCTGTCCGTCCGTCTGCTAGTCTGTCTGTCTGTCCATCAACGCGTCCGCCCGTGCATCCGTCTAGTGAGCACTCTGAGTACCGCAATCTCATATCTTTATACCCTGTGGCACATATCCGCTTTTCGCGTCAATCTAACTGTCCGTCAGTCTGCTTGTCTGTCTGTCTGCCTGTCCGTCCATGCACTATCCGTGAGTCCATCTAGTGAACACTCAAAGTACCGCCATCTAGCATACCCTGTGGCACAAAGCCCTTTTACGCGTCTGTCTACCTGTCCGTCCGTCTGCTAGTCTGTCTATCTGTCCGTCCGTGCGCCTGTCCGTGCGTCAATCTAGAGAACACTCAAAGTACCGCCGTCTCACATACCCTGTGGCACATAGCCGCTTTACACATCCGTGCACTTTTCCGTCCGTCTGCTAGTCTGTCTGTTCATCCATGCGTCCGTACATTCGTCTATCTAGTGAGCACTCAAAGTACCGCCATCTCGGACACCCTGTGGCACATAGCCGCTTTACGCGTCCGTATACCTGATTGATGATTGATTTGTGGGGTTTAACGTCCCAAAACCACCCTACGATTATGAGAGACACCGTAGTGGAAGGCTCCGGAAATTTCGACCACCTGGGGTTCTTTACCGTGCACCCAAATGTGAGCCCAGAATCTACAACAATTCCGCCTCCATCGTAAATGCTGTTGCCGCGTGTCCGTATACCTGTCCGTGCGTCTGCTTGTTTGTCTCTCTGTCCATTCATGCACTCATCCGTGAGTCCATCTAGTGAACACTCTGTGTACTGCCATCTAGCATCTTGAATACCCTGTTGCACATACCCGCTTTGCACGTCCGTCTATCCGTCCGTCCGTCTGCTAGTCTGTCTGTCCGTCCGTCCATGCACCCGTCCGTGAGTCCACCTAGTGAACACTCTGAGTACTGCCATTTCTCATCTCCCAAAACCTGTGGCACATAGCCGCTTTACGCATCCACCTACCTGTCCGTCCGTCTGCTTGTCTGTCCGTCCATGTGCCCACCCGTGAGTCCATGTAGTGAACTCTCAAAGTACCACCATCTCGCATACGCTGTGGCACATAGCCACTTTACGCGTCCGTCTACCTGTCCGTTCGTCTGCTAGTCCGTCTGTCTGTTCATCCATGCGTCCATCTGTGCGTCCATCTAGACAACAATCAAAGTACCACCATCTCGCATACCCTGTTGCAAAGAGCCACTATACGCGTCAGTTTTTCTGTCCGTCAGTCTGCTTGACTGTCTGCCTGTCCGTCCAGGCGTCCGACCGTGCGTCAATCTAGAGAACACTTCAAGTACCGCCATCTCACATACCCTGTGGCACATAGCCGCTTTACACATCCGTCTACCTATCCGCCCGTCTGCTAGTCTGTCTGTCTGTCTGTCTTTCTGTTTGTCTGTCTGTCTGTTTGCCTGCCTGTTCATCCATGCGTCCGTCCGTACGTCCATCTAGAGAACACTGAAGGTACTGCCATCTCGCATACGCTGTAGCACATAGCATCTTTACGCGTCCATCTACCTATCCGTCCGTCTGCTAGTCTGTCTGCCTGTCCGTCCATGCATCCGTCTGTGCGTTCTTCAAGAGAACACTCAGAGTACAGCCATCTCGCATACCGTTGCAGATAGCCGCTTTACGCGTCCGTCTACCTGTCTGTCCGTCTTCTAGTCTTTCTGTCTGTCCATCCATGCGTCCGTCTGTGCTTCAATCTAGAAAACACAAAAAGTACCGCGATCTCACATATCCTATGGCACATAGCCGCTTTACACATCCGTCTACCTGTCCGTCTGTCTGCTAGTCTGTCTGTCTGACTTTTTGTCTGTTCATGCATGCATCCTTCCGTGCGTTTATCTAGAGAACACTCAAAGTGCCGCTATCTCGCATACGCTGTAGCACATAGCTTTTTACGCGTCCGTCTGCTAGTCTATCTGTCTGTCGGTATGTTCATCCATGCGTCCGTCTTATGTACATCTAGACAACACCAAAGTACCGCCATCTCGCATTCCCTGTGGCACAAAGCCGCTTTACGCGTCCATCTACCTGTCCGTCTGTCTGCTAGTCTGTCTTTCTGTCTCTCTATCCATGCGTCCGTCCATGCGTCAACCTAAAAAACACTCGAAATACCGCCATCTCACATACCCTGTGGCACATATCCACTTTACACATCCGTCCACCTGTCCGTCTGTCTGCTAGTCTGCCTGGCTGTCTGTTCATCCATGCGTCCTTCCGTGCGTCCATCTAAAGAACACTCAAAGTACCACTATCTCGCATACCCTGTAGCACAAGCGGCTTTACGCGTCCGTCTACCTGTTCGTCCGTCTGCTAGTCTGTCTGTTTGTCCGTCCACGCGTCCGTCCGTGCGTCAATCTAGAGAGCACTCAAAATGCCGCCATCTCACATACCCTGTGGCTCATAGCCGCTTTACACATCCGTCTACCTGTCCGTCCGTCTGCGAGTCTCTCTGTGTGTCTGTTCATCCATACGCCCGTCCATGCTTCCATCTAGAGGACACTCAAAGTACCACCATTTCGCATACCCTGTGGAAAATAGCCACTTTACGCGTCCGTCTACCTGTTCGCCCGTCTGCTAGTCTCTCTGTCTGTCCGTCCATGCGTCCGTCCATGCGTTCAACTAGACAACACTCATAGTACCGCCATCTCGCATACCATGGCACATAGCCGCTTTACGCGTCTGTGTACCTGTCCGTCTGTCTGCTAGTCTGTCTGTCGGTCCATCCATGCGTCCGTCCGTGTGTCCATCTAGTGAGCACTGAGTACCGCCATCTCGCATTTCGTATACCTTGTGGCACATCCCCGCTTTACGCGTCCCTCTATCCGTCCGTCCGTCTTCTACTCTGTCTGCCTGTCCGCCAAGCGTCCGTCCGTGCGTCCATCCAGAGAACACTCCAGTTACCGTTTTCCCGCATCTCGTATACAATGTGGCACATACGCGCTTTACACGCCCGTCTATCCGTCCACGCGTCCGCGAGTCTGTCTGTCTGTCCGTGCGTGCATCCGTCCGTGCGTCTATATAGTGAACACTCAAGGTACTGCCATCTCGCATCTTGTATACCCTGTGGCACATACCCTCTTTCGCGTCCGTCTATCCGTCCGTCTGTCTGTTAGTCTGTCATTTGGTCCGTCCATGCATCCATCCGTGAGTCCATCTAGTGAACACTCTGCGTACTGCCATCTCTCATCTCCCAAAACCTGTGGCACATAGCCGCTTTATGCGTCCGTCTACCTGTCTGTCCGTCTGGTAGTCGGTCTGTATGTACGTCCATGCGTCCTTCCATGCATTCATCTAGTGAACACTCCAAGTACCACCATCTTGCATAACCTGTGGCACATAGCCACTTTACGCGTCAATCTACATGTCCGTCCGTCGGCTAGTCTGTCGTCTGTCTGTCCGTCCATGCATTCATCCGTGCGTCTATCTAGTGAACACTCTAAGTACCACGATCTCACATACCCTGTGGCACATAGCCACTTTACTCATCCGCCTACCTGTCCATCCGTCTGCTAGTCTGTCTTTCTGTCTGTCTTTTTGTCTGTTCATATATGCGTCCTTACAAGCATCCATATTGAGAACACTCAAAGTACTGCTATCTCGCATACCTTGTAGCACATAGCCACTTTACGCGTCCGTCTATCTGTCCGTTCGTCTACTAGCCTGTCTGTCGTCCATGCGTCCATCCATGCGTCAATCTAGAGAACACTCAAAGTACCACGATATCACATACCCTGCGGCACACAGCCGCTTTACACATCCGTCTACCTGTTCGTCCGTCTGCTAATCTGTCTGTCTGTCTGTCTGTCTGTCTGTCTGTCTGTCTGTTCATCCACGCATCCGTCCGCGCGTCCATCTAGAGAACACTGAAAGTACTGCCATCTTGCATACGCTGTAGCACGTAGCCTATTTACGCCTGCGCCTACCTATCCGTCCGTCTGCTAGTCTGTCTGTCTGTCTGTCCGTCCATGCATCCGTCTGGGTGTCCATCTAGAGAACACTCAGAGTACAGCCATATCGCATACCGTGGCAAATAGCCACTTTACGCGTCCGTCTACCTGTCCGTCCGTCTCCTGGTCTGTCAGTGTATCCATCCATGCGTCCGTCTGTGCGTCAAACTAGAAAACACTCAAAGTACCGCCATCTCACATACCCTGTGGCACATAGCCGCTTTACACATCCCTCTACCTGTCCGTCTGCCTGCTAGTCTGTCTGTCTGTTTGTCTGTTCTTCCATGCGTCCATCCGTGCGTCCATCTCTAGAACACTCAAAGTATTCTATCTCGCATACCCTGTAGCACATAGCCACTTTACGCGTTCGTGTACCTGTCCGTCCGTCTGCTAGTCTATCTATTTGTCCGTCCATGCGTCCATCCGTTTGTCAATCTAGAGAGCACTCATAGTACCGCCATCTCGCATACCGTGGCATATAGCCGCTTTGCGCGTCTGTGTACCTGTCCGTCTGCCTGCTAGTCTGTCTGTCTGTCCATCCATGCGTCCGTCCGTGCGTCCATCTAATGAGCACTGAGTACCGCAGTCTCGCATCTTTATACCCTGTGGCACATAGGCGCTTTACGCGTCCATCTACCTGTCCGTCCGTCTGTGTGCCTGTCTGTTTTTCCATCCATGCGCCCATCCGTGAGTCCATCTAGTGAACACTCTGAGTACTGCCATCTCGCATTTCGTGTACCCTGTGGCACATCCCCGGTTTACACGTCCATCTATCCGTCCGCCAGTCCGCTAGTCTGTCTGTCTGTCCGTGCGTGCATCCGTCCATGCATCCATCTAGTGAACACTCAAGGTACCGCCATCTCGCATCTCGTATGCCCTGTGGCACATACCCCCTTTCGCGTCCGTCTATCCGTCCGTCTGTCTGCTAGTTTGTCATTTGGTCCGTCCATGCATCCACCCGTGAGTCCATATAGTGAACACTCTGCGTACTGCCATCTCTCATCTCCTAAAACCTGTGGCACATAGCCGCTTTATGCGTCCGTCTACCTGTCTGTCCGTCTGCTAGTCGGTTTGTCAGTCTGTTCATGCAGCCGTCCGTGCGTCCATGTAGTAAACACCCAAAGTACCACCATCTCGCATACCCTGTGGCACATAGCCGCTTCACGCGTCCATCTACCTTTCTGTTCATCTGCTAGTCTGTCAATCTGTCCGTCCATGCATCCATCCGTGCGTCCATCTAGTGAACACTCTAAGTACCACCATCTCACATACACTGTGTCATATAGCCGCTTTACTTATCCGTCTACCTGTCCATCCGTCGGCTAGTCTGTCTCTCTGTCTGTCTGTATGTCTGTTCATCCATGCGTCCGTCCGCGCGTCCATCTAGAAACACTGAAAGTACTGCCATCACGCATACGCTGTAGCACGAAGCCTCTTTACGCGTCCGTCTACCTATCCGTCCGTCTGCTAGTCTGTCTGTGTGTCTGTCCGTCCATGCATCCGTCTGTGCGTCCAACTAGAAGACACTCAGAGTACAGCCCTATCGCATACTATGGCACTTGCCGCTTTACGCGCCCGTTTACCTTTCCGTTCGTCTGCTAGTCTGTCTGTTTGTCCGTCCTTGCATGTGTCCGTGCGTCAATCTAGAGAACACTCAAAGTGCCGCCATCTCACATACCCTGTGGCACATAGCCGCTTTACACATCCGTCTACCTGTCCGTTCGTCTGCTCGTCTGTCTGTCTGTCTGTCTGTTCATCCATGCGTCCGTCCGTGCGTCCATCTAGAGTACACTGAAAGTACCACCATCTCGCATACCCTGTGGCACATAGCTACTTTACGCGTCCGTCTACCTGTCCGCCTGTCTGCTAGTCTGTCTGTCTGTCCGTCCATGCGTCTCTCCATGCGTTCAACTAGAGAACAGTCATAGTTCCGCCATCTCGCATACCGTAGCACATAGCCGCTTTACGCGTCCGTCTACTTGTCCCTCTTTCTGCTAGTCTGTCTGTCGCTCCATCCATGCGTCCGTCCGTGCGTACATCTAGTGAGCACTGAGTACCGCAGTCTTGCATCTCATATACCCTGTGGCACATACCCGCTTTACTCGTCCATCTATCCGTCCGTCCGTCTGCTAGTCTGTCTGTCCGCCATGTGTCCGTCCGTGCGTCCATCTAGAGAGCACTCCAGTTACCGCCATCTCGCATCTCGTATACAATGTGGCACATACGTGCTTTACGCGTCCTTCTATCCGCCCGCCCGTCCGCTAGTCTGTCTGTCTGTCTGTCTGTCTGTCCGTCCGTGCGTGCATTCGTCCGTGCGTCCATCTAGAGAACACTCAAGGTACCGCCATCTCGCATCTCGTATACCCTGTGGCACATACCCCTTTCGCGTCCGTCTATCCGTCCGTCTGTCTGCTAGTCTGTCATTTGGTCCGTCCGTGCATCCATCCGTAAGTCCATCTAGTGAACACTCCGAGTACTGCCATCTCTCATCTCCCAAAACCTGTGGCACATAGCCGCTTCACGCATCCGTCACCTGTTCGTCCGTCTGCTAGTCAGTCTGTCTGTCCGTCCATGCGTCCTTCCATGCGTCCACTAGTGAACACTCTAAGTAGCACTATCTCACATACCCTGTGGCACATAGCCGCATTACTCATCCGTCTACGTGTCCGTCCGTCTGCTAGTCTGTCTGTCTGTCTGTCTGTCTGTCTGTCTTTTTTTCTGTTCAACCATGCGTCCTTCCGCGCGTCAATATTGCCGCGATCGTAATAACGGACAATGACGAATTGACGTCTTGCTTGCCAGGATGCAAAAGCCGTTTTCTTTCTTCATTTCCAAGGAATTCGACCTACTGTTGATGGCTCATACCCATTACCTGTGACATTACTCCCTCTCCTTGAAAAGCATTGGCTCAATGCTGGTAATGAGCGTTGATTAAAAACTGAGAAAGAAAAGGTGCTACCATTGAACCCAACAACTGTTGGGTTCTAGAGCTAGAGTATGCATCATCCACATGGTCACCATATCAAGATTACTTAGTACAAATGTTGGAAGCCGTCCAGAATAGGGCAGCGAGATTCATCTCCGGAAAATACGATTATCATTCAAGTATTACCCTAATGAAACAAGACCTTGCATTTCAGTCACTAGAATTACGCCGCAACAATGCTCTTTTATGTCTGTTTAATAGGTGCATTTATAGTAACGAAATTCACTGTTTGCCACTTTATTCTCCTGCGCGCACTTCCCAGCGCATTCACAATGCCCGTAGTTTTAGGCGCATTCATGGTCACACGCAGTCATTTAACTTATCATCACTACCTCGAGCCATTGCATATTGGAACGATCTTCCAGATCATGTTGTGTCCATTTGTAACCGTGAAATTTTTCGTGACAACCTGATTTCGTTGCACTCTAGTTTTGTATAACGCTGTTGCACCTTGATTTTTGTAATCTTTTATATTTTTATATATTTTGTCGTCTGCTTTTCTCCTTTATTGTTATTTCGTTTGTATACTGATGCCCCCCTTACTCAATACCCTTCAGTGGGCCTGTAAGGTATTTTGAATAAATAAATAAACTCTGTTGTAAGGAAAAAAATTGGGCTGGTGTCAGAAAAGTAGTCAATAAAAAAGGAGTTAGTACACAAAACAATCTAAAAGAAACCAAAGTGAAAAAAATAGTTATTGCATGATAAGTTAGTCCACGTTCGATGGATGACACCAGAAATATGGCTTGGGTCTTGAGACGTGCACCACGTCACTTTGTGGAAACCAACCGGAACGTCTTGAGGTGCCCTCAGGGAGAAATAACTTTATACGTAACGTCACTGAGTCGGCGCAGAACTTTTTATGAGCCGAAGTAGCGTTGAAGCAACTTCTCAGAGTGACCACGCTGTCGGATGGGAGTCCCCACCCAAATTTCATCGCCTGGTTGGAAGGTAACCTCTCGGTGTGTAAGGTTGTAGCGGTGTGCGTCGGCAGTTTGGTAAGCCTGAATACGGCATCGGGCGAGTTGACGGGCCTCCTCGGCGCGTTGAGCGAACAATGCAGCGTCCGCGTTGAACATGCTCAAGTTGTTGGGAAGGAGCATTGCGTAGAACATTGTAGTGACCTCTCGACCGTGAACTAAGCGAAATGGGGTGAAACCTGTACTCTCTTGGACTGCTGTATTGTAAGCAAACGTTACGTAAGGGTGTATATCAACCCAGTTCTTGTGATCAAGGGCCACGTACATTGACAGCTTATCTGCAATGGTCATGTTCAACCGTTCAGTGAGTCCATTTGTTTGGGGGTGATAACCCGTGGTTTCCCGATGTTCTGTACCACTTAGTCTCAGCATTTCTTTAAGCATCGCTGCGGTGAAAGCTGTACCAGGATCAGTAATTATCACAGCTGGCGCTCCGTGACAAAGCACGATGCTGGTGACAAAAAACTGTGCGATTTCAGCTGCGGTAGCCTTGGGTAGGGCCTTTGTTTTGCTGTAATGCGTTAAATATTCGGTGGCAATCACAATCCCCTGGTTTCCAGAAAGAGAGGTGGGAAATGAGACGAGCTAGTCAATCCCGATTTGATGGAATGGTGTGTTCGGCGTGGCGATAGGCTGTAGTAGTCCTGCTGGTCGGACAGGTGGAGTCTTACGGCGTTGGCAGTCGCGGCATGTGCGGACGTACTGCTTGACTGTCTTCGCGAGGCGGGGACAGTAGTATGAGCGGCAAATTCTTTCCAATGTGCGCGTGTAGCCAAGGTGTCCGGATGATGGTTCGTCGTGACAAGCATGTAAAATATCGTCCCGAAGCGAGGTCGGCGCAACCAGTAGGTAAGCAGCCTGGGTATGGTCCAAATTTTTCTTATACAGGATTCCATCCCTGATGCAGAACGAGGCCAGCGAACGTGCGAAGTTTCGAGGAAGGCTGCGTTTTCGGCCTTCGAGGTACTCAATCAGCGGGCTTAGCTCCATGTCGTCGCGTTGTTGTTGAGCCGAGTCAGTTGCTGATACAGAGGAAAGGAATGTATCGTACTCTTCCACGTCCGCGTTTGTACTTCCAATTGGTGCACGTGAGAGGCAGTCAGCATCAGTGTGTTTGCGTCCTGACTTATGAATGACTGTAACGTCAAATTCTTGCAGCCGAAGGCTCCAGCGTGCTGGACGACCGGAAGTGTCTTTGAGCTTGGCGAGCAAGCATGAAGAATGGTGGTCGCTAACTACCCTGAATAGTCGACCGTGTAAATAAGGGCGAAACTTTCTTATGGCCCAAACATTGACTAAGCATTCGTTTTCTGATGAAGAGTAGTTTTTATCTGCAGATGATAGTGTTCGACTTGCATAGCCGATCACGCGCTCTACGCCATTTTGCCATTGAACCAGTACAGCTCCAAGTCCGACGTTTCTGGCGTCCGTGTGTAGCTCAGTGGCAGCGTTATCGTGAAAGTGACCGAGTACAGGTGGGGCTTGGAGATGGTTTCGTAGCGTGTCAAAGGCGTGATGCAGATCATGACCCCAAACAAACGGTACGCCGTCTTTCGTAAGTTCATTTAGCGGTTCACCGATTTTAGAAAAGCCTTTGCCGAAGCGTCCGTAGTATGCGCAGAAATCGGCGGAGTTCGCGCTTGTTCGTTGGGACAGGAAATGAGGCAACAGCTTTAGCTTTCTCTGGTTCTTGGTGTATACCAGCGTGGCTGACAACGTGACCAAGACATTTCAGTGCCCCGAATGCAAAGTGGCATTTCTTAGGTTTGAGAGAAAGTCCAGCTGTTCGAATCACCTGAAGAACTGCCTGTAAGCACTGGAAGTGCTGCTCAAACGTGACCGAGAAGACGACCACATCGTCAAGATAGACAAGAAACGATTGCCATTTTAGCCCAGAAAGAACCGTGCCCATCATTGTTTGAAAAGTAGCTGGCGCTGAGCAT
Organism: Rhipicephalus microplus; assembly: GCF_043290135.1. Classification (NCBI taxonomy): domain Eukaryota; kingdom Metazoa; phylum Arthropoda; class Arachnida; order Ixodida; family Ixodidae; genus Rhipicephalus; species Rhipicephalus microplus. The sequence goes on from NW_027464586.1 coordinate 12,519,251, forward strand.
AAGTCGAAGGGAAGGACCTTGAACTCGTAGAGTCTGTCAGGAGTAATGAAGGCGGTCTTTTTGCGATCGCGCTCATCAACAGATATTTGCCAATAGCCGCTGCGTAGATCCATGGAAGAAAAGTAACGAGCATTGCGAATGCGGTACAGCGAGTCGTCTATTCGTGGTAAAGTGTACACGTCTTTCTTCGTGATCTTATTCAACTTTGGGTAGTCGACGCAAAATCGCAGAGTACCATCTTTTTTCTTTACTAACAACACAGGGGACGCAAAGGGACTGGTCGATGGCTGAATGACATGGTCCTTGAGCATCTGCTGGACCTGTTGGCGTATAACGTCTTGTTCTTTTTGCGAGACTCTGTAGGCATGCTGTCGAATGGGTCTCTCGGTAGGCTCGGTGATGATACGATGCTTTTCAAGCGGTGTTTGGTTAACTTTCGAAGTCGTAGCGAAGCAGTCCTGAAATTAGCCGAGTAGCTTCAAAAGACGTTCCCGTTGGGCAGACGGTAGATCCTGGTTCACGGCGAGAGTGCTTGCAAATGTCATGCCGCAATCGTCGCACGACGAAAGAGCAGATAATGTTGAGGGACCAGGGACGTCGGCAATATCCTCAAGGTATGCGATCGCAGTGTGTTTGGTAAGATGGCGATACTCCTTGCTGAAATTTGTGGCTAATAGGCAAGCCTGCTTTCTACTGGGCTGAACAATACCTCCGGCTTGGCAGATTTGTTGTGCAAAAAGTAGGGACAAATTTCCTTCTGCAATTACAGCATCGGGGACGTCTTAGTCACATTCAACGTTGATAAAAAAGCTGCTGCGTGGAGGCAGAGTGACAGATTCGGAGGATACACGTAGGGCAGCCTTCGATGAGCGGGCGTTTTCCGGTTCAGGGTGAAACGGGTCCTCGAACAACACCTGCAAGTCTCGTAGGTCAATAATTGCGCCGTGTTCGCGAAGAAAGTCCAGCCTCAGAATGAGCGGATGGGAGCACATAGGTAATACGAGGAAAGACCCTGTGAGCTCGTTGGGACGCGGCTTCACCCCCAGGAGCCGCGGTTTCTAGTTACCCCTGTGGGGACTCAGTGACCGGCCGCTGAAAGGAGCATAAGATGACGAGGGAATGCTAGGTGACCTGGGGCGGCGAGGTGATGGTGATCGTGATTGGGGGCATTGACCAAGGCGAGGAGCCTGCTGGCCCGTAAGGTACGCTTTGATGTCGCGGGGACGCTCACCATAACGCGGGCACCGAGCATCAGGGTGAAAGCCACGGAGACCAAGTTGGCGGTACTGGCAATTACGGCAGACGTGACCCGCTTCACCATAGTGGTAGCAGAGTGGACGGTTATCTGACGTACGCCACACGCTGGCCTTTGTGGCGTTCTGTCGCGATCCAGACGGACGATAAGTTGATGCACTCGGAAACCTTGAGGCGGGTGGCGGAGTCGAAGAGGTGCCCTGGAATCGATGGCTAGCCTGATCAATTCTCCCCATGGCAGGATCAGGGCCATGTGGTGAAGAGATCGCAGAGCCGCCGCATAAGTCAGCAACGGGGCCTCAGGCCTTGTTGGCGTGAGTGGGGTGACCACGTGTCGGATCTCATTTCGGATTAAGTCTCCGGGAGCACTTACGGGTGGTTGCGGTCCCGCTGCTTGGAGTTGGCGCAGCTCGTCCCGCACGACGCTTATGAACTCTGCGAGGGCATGCCTCTCGCTGTCAGTCCCGATAAAGCATGCAGCAGGGGTCACGTCGTGGCGTTCATACTGTGACGACCGATACTGGAGAGTACGCTCCATTGTGGTTGCCTCATTTATGAACTCTGCCACAGTCGTTGGTGGATTGCGCACGAGTCCGGCGAAGAGCTGCTCTTTTGTCTGTCTGCGGAGAGCTGCTCTGTCTGTCTGTCTGTCTGTCTGTCTGTCTGTCTGTCTGTCTGTCTGTCTGTCTGTCTGTCTGTCTGTCTGTCTGTTCATCCATTCGTCCGTCCGTGCGTCCATCTAGAGAACACTGAGAGTACCACCATCTTGCATACGCTGTGGCACATAGCCGCTTTACGCATCCGTCTACCTCTCCGTCCGTCTGCTAGTCTGTCTGTCTGTCCGTCCATGCGTCCGTCTGTGCGTCCTTGTAGTGAACACTCCAAGTACCACCATCTCGCATACCCTGTGGAAAAGATCCACTTTACGCGTTCGTTTACCTCTCCGTCCGTCTGCTTGACTGTCTGTCTGTCCATCCATGCGTCCGTCCGTGCGTCATTCTAGAGAACAATCAAAGTACCGCCATCTATAACACCCTGTGGCACATAGCCGCTTTACGCGTCCGTCTACCTGTCCGTCCGTCTGCCAGTCTGTCTGTGTGTCTGTCTGTCTGCCTGCCTGTTCATCCATGCTTCCGTCCGTGCGTCCATCTAGAGAGCACTCAAAGTACTGCCATCTGACTTACCCTGTGGCACATAGCTGGTTTGCACATCCGTCTGCCTGTCCGCCGTCTGTCTGTCTGTCTGTCTGTCTGTCTGTCTGTCTGGCTGTCTGTCTGTTCATCCATGCGTCCGTCAGTGCGTCCATTTAGAGAGCGCTCAAAGTACTGCCTTCTCGCATACCCTGTGGCACATAGCCACGTTACGCATCCATCTACCTGTCCGTCCGTCTGCTAGTCTGTGTCTGGCCGTGCATGCGTCCGTCCGTGCGTTAATCTGGAGAACACTCAGAGTACAGCCATCTCGCATACCTTGGCACATAGCCGCTTTACGCGTCCATCTACCTGTCCGTCCGTCTGCTTGTCTGTCTGTCTGTCCCTCCATGTGCCCATCCGTGAGTCCATTTAGAGAACTCTCAAAGTATTACCATCTCGCATACCCTGGGGTGCATAGCCGCTTTACACATCCGTCTACGTGTCCGTCTGTCTGCAAGTCTGTCTTTCTGTCTTTTTGTCTGTTCATCCATGCGTCCTTCCGTGCGTCCATCTAGAAAACACTCATAGTACCACTATCTCGCATACCCTGTAGCACATAGCCGCTTTACGCGTCCATCTACCTGTCCATCTGTCTGCTAGTCTATCTGTTTGTCCATGCGTCCGTCCGTGCGTCATAGAGAACACTCAAAGTACCGCCATCTCACATACCCTGTGGCACATAGCCGCTTCGCACATCCGTCTACCTGTCCGTCTGTATGCTAGTCCGTCTCTCTGTCTGTCTGTCTGTTCATCGATGCGTCCTTCCGTGCGTCTATCTAGAGAACACTCAAAGTACCACCATCTTGCATACCCTGCGGCACATTGCCGCTTTACGCATCCGTCTACCTCTCCGTCCGTCTCCTAGTCTGTCTGTCTGTCCGTCCATGCATCTGTCCGTGCGTCCATATAGTGAACACTCCAAGTACCACCATCTCGCATACCCTGTGGCAAAGAGCCACTTTAAGCGTCCGTTTACCTGTCCGTCCGTCTGCTTAACTCTCTGTCTGTTCATCCATGCGTCCGTCCGTGCGTCAATCTAGAGAACACTCAAAGTACCGCCATCTATAATACCCTGTGGCACATAGCCGCTTTACGCGTCCGTCTACCTGTCCGTCCGTCTGCCAGTCTGTCTGTCTGTCTGTCTGTCTGCCTGCCTGTTCATCCATGCTTCCGTCCGTGCGTCCATCTAGAGGACACTGAAAGTATTGGCATCTCGCATACACTGTAGCACATCGCGTTTTTACGCGTCCGTCTACCTATCCGTCCCTCTGCTAGTCTGTCTGTCTGTCCGTCCATGCATCCGTCTGTGCATCCATCTAGAGAACACTCAAAGTACAGCCATCTCACATACCGTGGCACATAGCCGCTTTACGCGTCTGTCTACCTGTCCGTCCATCTGCTAGTCTGTCTTTCGGTCTATCAACGCGTCCGTCCGTGCGTCCGTCTAGTGAGCACTTTGAGTACCGCAATCTCGCATCTTTATACCCTGTGGCACATATCTGCTTTACGCGTGCATCTACCTGTCTGTCAGTCTGCTTGTCTTGCACTCTGTCCGGCCATGCGCCCATCCTTGAGCCCATCTAGTGAACACTCAAAATACCGCGATCTCGCATACCCTGTGGCACATAGCCCTTTTACGCGTCCGTCTACCTGTCCATCCGTCTGCTGGTCTGTCTGTCTGTCTGTCCATGCGTCCTTCCGTGCGTCAGTCTAGAGAACACCCAAAGTACCGCCATCTGGCATACACTGTGGCACATAGGCGCTTTACGCGTCCGTCTATCTGTCCGTCCGTCTGTTAGTCTGTGTGTCTGTCCGTCCATGCGTCCGTCCGTGTGTCCGTCTAGTGAGCACTCTGAGTACCGCAATCTCGCATCTTTATACCCTGTGGCACATATCTGCTTTACGCGTCCATCAGCCTGCTTGTCTGTCCGTCCATGCGTCCGTCCCTGCCTCAATCTAGAGAACACTCAAAGTACCACCGTCTCACGTACCCTGTGGCACATAGCCGCTTTACACATCCGGCCACCTGTCCGTCCATCTGCTAGTCTGTCTGTTCATCCATGCGTCCGTCTGTGCATCCATCTAGAGAACACTCAAAGTACCGCCATCTCGCATACCCTGTGGCCTATAGCCGCTTTACGCGTCCATCTACTTGTCCGTCCGTCTTCTAGTCTGTCTGTCTGTCCATCCACGCTTCCGTCCGTGCGTCCGTCTAGTGAGCACTCTGAGTACCGCGATCTCGCATCTATATACCCTGTGGCACATATCTCTTTTGCGCGTCCATCAACCTGTCTGTCTGTCCGTGAATGTGGCCATCCTTGAGTCCATCCAGTGAACACTCAAAGTACTGCCATCTCACATACCCTGTGGCACATAGCCGCTTTACACATCCGTCTACCTGTCCGTCTCTCTGCTTGTCTGTCTGTCTGTCTGTTCATCCATGCGTCCGTCCGTGCGTCCATCTAGAGGACACTGAAAGTACCACCATCTTGCATACGCTGTGGCACATAGCCGCATTAGGCATCCGTCTACCTCTCCGTTCGTCTGCTAGTGTGTCTGTCTGTCCGTCCAGGCATCCGTCTGTGCGTCCATGTAGTGAACACTCCAAGTACCATCATCTCGCATACCCTGTGGCAAAGAGCCACTTTACGCATCCGTTTACCTGTCGGTTGTTCTGCTTGACTGTCTGTCTGTCCATCCATGCGTCCGTCTGTGCGTCAATCTAGAAAACACTCAAAGTACCACCATCTCACATACTCTGTGGCACATAGCCGCTATACACATCCGTCTACCTGTCCGTTTCTCTGCTATTCTGTCTGTCTGTCTGTCTGTCTGTCGGTCTGTCTGTCTGTCTGTCTGTCTGTCTGTCTGTCTGTCTGTCTGTCTGTCTGTCTGTCTGTCTGTCTGTCTGTTCATCCATGCGTCCGTCAGTGCGTCAATTTAGAGAACGCTCAAAGTACTGCCATCTCGCATACCCTGTGGCACATAGCCACGTTACGCATCCATCTACCTGTCCGTCCGTCTGCTAGTCTGTGTCTGGCCGTGCATGCGTCCGTCCGTGCGTTAATCTGGAGAACACTCAGAGTAAAGCCATCTCGCATACCGTGGCACATAGCCGCTTTACGCGTCCATTTACCTGTCCGTCCGTCTGCTTGTCTGTCTGTCTGTCCCTCCATGTGCCCATCCGTGAGTCCATTTAGAGAACTCTCAAAGTATTACCATCTCGCATACCCTGGGGTGCATAGCCGCTTTACACATCCGTCTACGTGTCCGTCTGTCTGCAAGTCTGTCTTTCTGTCTTTTTGTCTGTTCATCCATGCGTCCTTCCGTGCGTCCATCTAGAGAACACTCATAGTACAACTATCTCGCATACCCTGTAGCAGAAAGCCGCTTTACGCGTCCGTCTACCTGTCCGTCCATCTGTAGTCTGTCTGTCCGTCCATGCGTCCGTTCGTGCGTCATAGAGAACACTCAAAGTACCGCCCCCTGACATACCCTGTGGAACATTGCCGCTTTGCACATCCGTCTACCTGTCCGTCTGTCTGCTAGTCTGTCTGTCTGTCTGTCTGTTCATCCATGCGTCCTTCCGTGCGTCCATCTAGAGAACACTCAAAGTACCACCATCTTGCATACCCTGCGGCACATAGCCGCTTTACGCATCCGTCTACCTGTCCGTCCGTCTGCTAGTCTGTCTGTCTGTCCGTCCATGCGTCTGTGCATGCGTCCATGTAGTGAGCACTCCAAGTACCACCATCTCGCATACCATGTGGCAAAGAGCCACATTAAGCATCCGTTTACTTGCCCGTCCGTCTGCTTGACTGTCTGTCTGTTCATCCATGCGTCCGTGTGTGCGTCAATCTAGAGAACACTCAAAGTACCGCCATCTATATTACCCTGTGGCACATAGCCGCTTCACGCGTCCGTCTACCTGTCCGTCCGTCTGCCAGTCGGTGTGTCTGTCTGTCTGTCTGTCTGCCTGCCTGTTCATCCATGCTTCCGTCCGTGCGTCCATCTAGAGAACACTGAAAGTACTGCCATCTCGCATACACTGTAGCACGTCGCCTTTTTACGCGTCCGTCTACCTATCCGTCCGTCTGCTAGTTTGTCTTTCTGTCCATCCATGCGTCCGTCTGTGCGTCAACCCAGAAAACACTCTAAGTACCGCCATCTCACATACTCTGTGGCACATAGCCGCTTTACACATCCGTCTACCTGTCCGTCCGTCTGCTAGTCTGCCAGTTTATCCATGCGCCCGTCTGTGAGTCCATCCAGAGAACACTCAAAGTACCGCCATCTCGCATACCCTGTGGCCTGTAGCCGCTTCACGCGTCCGTCTACCGGTCCGTCCGTCTGTTAGTCTGTGTATCTCTCCGTCCATACGTCCATCCGTGCGTCCATCTAGTGAGCACTCAAAGTACCGGCATCTCGCATACCCTGTGGCACTTAGCCGCTTCATGCGTCCGTCTACCTGTCCGTTCGTCTGCTAATCTGTCTGCCTGTCCGTCCATTCGTCCGTCCGTGCGTCCATCTAGAGAACACTCAAAGCTATCTCGGATACGCTGTGGCATATAGCCGCTTTACTCGTCCGTATACCTCACTGATGATTGATTTGTGGGTTTTAACGTCCCGAAACCACCATATGTTTATGAGAGACGACGTAGTGGAGGGCTCCGGAAATTTCGACCACCTGGGGTTCTTTAACTTGCACCCAAATCTGAGCACACGGGCCTATAACACTTCCGCCTCGATAGGAAATGCTGCCGCCGCGCGTCTGTATACCTGTCTGTCCGTCTGCTTGTCTGTCTGTCTGTCCGTCCATGCGCCCATCCGTTAGTCCATCTAGTGAACACTCTGTGTTCTGCCATCTCGCATCTCGTTTACCCTGTGGCACATACCCGCTTCGCGCGTCTGTCTATCCGTCCATCCGTCTGCTAGTCTGTCTGTCTGTCCACCCATGCGTCCGTCTGTGCTTCAATCTAGAAAATACTCAAAGTACCACCATCTCACATACCCTGTGGCACATAGCTGCTTTAAACATCCGTCTACCTGTCCGTCTGTCTGCTAGTCTGTCTGTCTGACTTTTTGTCTGTTCATCCATGCGTCCTTCCGTGCGTCCATCTAGAGAACACTAAAAGCACCACTATCTCGCATACCCTGTGGCACATAGCGACTTTGCGCCTCCATCTACCTGTCCGTCCGTCTGCTAGTCTGTCTGTCTGTCCGTCCATGCATCCGTCTGAGCTTCAATCTAGAAAACACTCAAAGAACCGCCATCTCACATACCCTGTGGCACATAGCCGCTTTACAAATCCGGTTACCTGTCCGTCTGTCTACTAGTCTGTCTGTCTGTCTGTCTGTCTGTCTGTCTGTGTGTGTGTTCGTCCATGCGTCCTTCCGTGCGCCCATCTAGCGAACACTCAAAGTACCAGTATCTCGCATACCCTGTAGCACAGCCGCTTTACGTGTCCGTCTACCTGTCCGTCCGTCTGCAAGTCTGGCTGTCTGTCCGTCCATGCGTCCGTCCGTGCGTCAATCTAGAGAGCACTCAGTGTATCGCCATCTCAACTACCCTGTGGCATATAGCCGTTTTACACTACCGTCTACCTGTCAGTCCGTCTGCTAGTCTGTCTGCTAGTCTGTCTGTCTGTCTGCCTGTCTGTCTGTCAGTCTGTCTGTCTCTCTGTCTGTCTGTCTGTCTGTCTGTCTGTCTGTCTGTCTGTCTGTTCATCCATGCGTTCATCCGTAAGTCCATTATGAGTACACTCAAAGTACAGCCACTCTCGCATACCGTGGCACATAGCCGCTTTACGCATCCATCTACCTGTCCGTCCGTCTGCGAGTCTGTCTGTCTGTCTATCCACGCGTCCGTCCGTGCGTCAATCTAGAGAACACTCAGAGTACCGCCATCTCACATACCCTGTGGCACATAGCCACTTTACACATCCGTGCACCTGTCCGTCCGTCTCCTAATCTGTCTTCATCTATGCGACCGCCTGTGCATCCACCTAGAGAACACTCAAAGAACCGCCATCTCTTATACCCTGTGGCCTATAGCCGCTTTACGCGTCCATCTACCTGTCCGTCCGTCTGCTAGTCTGTCTGTCTGTCCATCCACGCGTCCGTCCGTGCGTCCGTATAGTGAGCACTCTGAGTACCGCATTCTCGCATCTTTATACCCTATGGCACATATCTGCTTTGCGCGTCCATCTACCTGTTCGTCAGTCTGCTTGTCTGTCTGTCTGTCCGTGCATGTGCCCATCCTTGAGTCCATCTAGTGAACACTCAAAGTCCCACCATCTCGCATACCCTGTGGCAAAGAGCCACTTTACGCGTCCGTTTACCTGTCCGTCCGTCTGCTTGACTGTCTGTCGGTCCATCCATGCGTCCGTCCATGCGTCAATCTAGAAAACACTCAAAGTACCACCATCTCACATGCCCTGTGGCACATAGCCGCTTTACACATCCGTCTACCTGTCCGTCTGTCTGCTAGTCTGTCTGTTTTTCAGTCTGTGTGTTCGTCCATGCGTCCTTCCGTGCGCCCATCTAGAGAACACTCAAAGTACCGGTATCTCGCATACCCTGTAGCACATAGCCGCTTTACGTGTCCGTCTACCTGTCCGTCCGTCTGCTAGTCTGTCTGTCTGTCCGTCCATGCGTCCGTCTGTGCGTCAATCTAGAGAGCACTCAATGTATCGCCATCTCAACTACCCTGTGGCATATAGCCGTTTTACACTACTGTCTACCTGTCCGTCCGTCTGATACTCTGTCTGTCTGTCTGTCTGTCTGTCTGTCTGTCTGTCTGTCTGTCTGTTGGTCTGTCTGTCTGTCTGTCTGTCTGTCTGTCTGTCTGTCTGTCTGCCTGTCTGTTCATCCATGCGTTCGTCCGTGCGTCCATCTAGAGTACACTTAAAGTACAACCAATCTTGCATTTCGTGGCACATAGCCGCTCTACGCGTCCATATACCTGTCCGTCCGTCTGCTAGTCTGTCTGTCTGTCCATCCATGCGTCTGTCTGTGCTTCAATCTAGAAAACACTCAAAGTACCGCCATCTCACATACCCTGTGGCACATAGCTGCTTTAAACATCCGTCTACTTGTCCGTCCGTCTGCTAGTCTGTCTGTCTGTCTTTTTGTCTGTTCATCCATGCGTCCTTCCGTGCGTCCATCTAGAGAACACTCAAAGTACCGCCATCGCACATACGCTGTAGCATATCGCCTCTTTACGCGTCCGTCAACTTATCCGTCCGTCTGCTGGTCTGTCTGTCTGTACGTCCATGCGTTCGTCTGTGCGTCCTTCTAGAGAACACTCAGAGTACAGCCATCTCGCATACCGTGGCACATAGCCGCTTTACGCGTCCGTCTACCTGTCCGTCCGTCTGCTAGTCTGTCTGTTTGTCCGTCCTTGCATGTGTCCGTGCGTCAATCTAGAGAACACTCAAAGTGCCGCCATCTCACATACCCTGTGGCACATAGCCGCTTTACACATCCGTCTACCTGTCCGTCCGTCTGATAGTCTGTCTGCTAGTCTGTCTGTCTGTCTGTCTGTCTGTCTGTCTGTATGTTCATCCATGCGTTCGTCCGTGCATCCATCTAGAGTACACTTAAAGTACAGCCAATCTCGCATTTCGTGGCACATAGCCGCTCTACGCATTCATATATCTGTCCGTCCGTCTGCTAGTCTGTCTGTCTGTCTATCAACGCGTCCGTCTGTGCGTCCGTCTAGTGAACACTCTGAGTACCGCCATTTCACATACCCTGTGGCACCAAGCCTTTTTACGCGCCCGTCTACCTGCCCGTCCGTCTGCTAGCCTGTCTGTCTGTCCGTCCATGCGTCCGTATGTGCGTCAATTTAGAGAACACTCAGAGTACCGCCATCTCATATACCCTGTGGCACATAGCCGTTTACACATCCGTGCACCTGTCCGTCCGTCTCCCAATCTGTCTGTTCATCTATGCCTCCGTCTGTGCATCCATCTAGAGAACACTCAAAGTACCGCCATCTCGCATACCTTGTGGCCTATAGCCGCTTTACGCGCCCATCTACCTGTCCGTCCGTCTGTCTGTCTGTCTGTCCGTCTGAGCGTCCGTCCGTGCGTCCATCTAGTGAGCACTCCAAGTACCGACATCTCGAATACCCTGTTGCACATAGCCGCTTTACGCGTCTGTATACCTGATTGATGATTGATTTGTGGGGTTTAACTTCCCAAAACCACCATACGATTATGAGAGACGCCGTAGTCGAGGGCTTCGGAAATTTCGACCACCTGGGGTTCTTTAACGTGCACCCAATACGAGCACACGGGCCTACAACATTTCCGCCTCCATCGGAAATGCTGTTGCCGCGCGTCTGTATACCTGTCTGTCCGTATACCTGTCTGCCCGTCTGCTTGTCTGTCTGTCTGTCCGTCCATGCGCCCATCCGTGAGTCCATCTAGTGAACACTCTGCGTACTTCCATCTCGTATCTCGTATACCCTGTGGCACAAACCCGCTTTGCGCGTCCGTCTATCCGTCCGTACGTCTGCTACTCTGTCTGTCCGTCCGTCCATGCATCCGTCCGTGAGTTCATCTAGTGAACACTCTGAGTACTACCATCTCTCATCTCCCAAACGTGTGGCACCTAGCCGCTTTACGCGTCCGTTGTCCTGTCCATCCGTCTGCTTGTCTGTCTGTCTGTTAAGCAGTTTATTGGCGGACACTCAGCGTTGATTCACGACAGCGAAAGTCAATGCGGGGATCGACTCTCTGCACGAGCTGCTCTTCTTATGAAAAGGGCGACCCACTAGAAGGCGCTGCAGAGGACGACCCACTGTTCAAAGGCTTTACCACAACTACCTCGGGTACGAAAAGGGAGCCACCTGGCGATCTAACAGCTGGGTACAATGAGCGTGTCATGATAGGCCTTGAGGCGCTCCACGTTAACAATGTCGCGTTCTCGACGACGCATGTCCGAAGATGGTTCGATGGGTTCAATCAAGTAGTTGGCTGGGGAAGTGCATTTGACGACACGGTAGGGGCCTTCATACTTGGGCAGTAGTTTTTACGATAGGCCAGTTGCAGTAGTAGGAATCGAGAGCCAGACGAGCGCTTCAGGGAGGAACGTGGGCGCAGTAGTGCTGGCGTCAGCGCGAATGCTTTTTTGCCGCTCTTGATCACGCGCAGTAAAGGTCTTTGCAAGCTCTCGACATTCTTCAGCAAGCTTGGCTGTAGCAGAAATAGGTGCCCACTCAGACGGATCTAGCCTGTACGGAAGTATCGTGCCGATGGTGTGTGACGGGTGCCTTCCATATAATAAAAAGAAAGGTGAAAAACCAGTAGTGCTCTGAGGGGCGGTAATATATGCGTAGGTGACGAAGGGTAAAATGGAATCCCAATTTGTGTGATCGGTGGCGACGTACTTGGAGAGCATGTCGCCGAGCGTTCGGTTGAAGCGTTCGGTGAGGCGATTCGTCCGCGGGTGGTAAGCAGCAGTTTCGCGGTGAACAACATTGCACTCTTTGAGAATGGCTTCAACGACTTCAGACAGGAAGACACGGCCTCGGTCACTGAGCAGTTACTGGGGTGGACCGTGTCGCAGAATGAATCGTTGGAGCAGAAAGGAGGCCACATCACTAGGTGTAGCCGCGGGAAGAGCGGCCGTTTCGGCGTATCGCGTGAGGTGGTCCACAGCAACAATGACCCAGAGATTACCAGCCGACGTTAGTGGAAGTGGCCCATACAAATCGATGCCAACGCGCCCAAACGGCCTGGCAGGGCAAGGTAGAGGTTGCAGACCTACCGGCGACAGGTGCGTTGAAGTTTTGCGGCACTGACATTCTATGCAGGAGCGAACGAATTTCTGCACGTAGTGGTACACGCCACGCCAAAAGTACCGTTGGTGAATGCGTTGGTAAGTCTTCGATACCCCGGAGTGCGCACATTGTGGATCAGAATGAAAGAATTCGCATATGTCAGAGCGCAGACTGCGAGGTATGTATGATTAGTAGCCACTGGCGGCCGTCACCGTTGTAATTGTGCCTTTGTAGGAGGTCGTCGCGAAGGGCGAAATGGTGGGCTTGACGACGCAACGCGCGAGTGGATGGAGTGGATGGATCAGTCAGCAAGTCTATCAGTGAGGCAATCCATTGATCCTTGCGCTGTTCAGTAGCAATGGCATAAATGCTAATCGAAGAAATGGCAAGGTGAGACACTGAGTTGTTGGCATTGTCGTCAGGCGAGGGAGAGCGCGACAGGACGTCGGCGTCAGCATGTTGCCTTCTATTGTGGTACAGCACGCGGATGTCATAGTCTTGCAGGCGAAGTGCCCACCGGGCGAGACGGCCTGAGGGATCTTTCAATGACCACAACCAGCATAGTGCGTGGTGGTCGGTGACGACATCAAATGGGCGACCATACAAATAAGGTCGGAACTTTGCAAGGGCCCAGACGATCGCCAAACATTCTTTCTCGGTGACTGTGTAATTAGTCTCGGCTTTAGTAAGCGTACGGCTCGCGTATGCCACGACATATTCCGGGAACCCTGGTTTGCGCTGCGCAAGGACAGCTCCGAGGCCGACACCACTGGCATCCGTGTGTACCTCTGTAGGGGCCGTAGGGTCGTAGTGGCGGAGTATGGGAGGCGACGTCAACAAACGACACAGTGTTCTGAAAGCGTCGTCGCACTGTGATGACCACGAATGGAGAGGCCCGTTACTTCCGAGAAGCTTCGTCAGCGGCGATATGATAGTCGCGAAGTTTCGAATAAAGCACCGAAAGTAGGAACACAGACCTACGAAACTGCGCAGTTTCTTGACGGATGTCGGCTTGGGGAACTCGGTAACGGCCTGAACCTTGGCTGGATCAGGCAAAATTCCGTCCTTGGACACGACGTAGCTGAGTATTGTCAGCTGCCGAGCTGCAAATTGGCACTTCTTTAGGATCAGTTGCAGACTGGCGTCGCTCAGACGCGTTAAAACATGCCGAAGGCGTTGAAGATGCGTCGAGAAGTCAGGAGCGGAAACAACGACGTCATCGAGGTAGCACAGGCACGTGTGCCCTTTGAGGTCTCGCAGAACTGCATCCATCATGCGCTCAAAGGTGGCGGGCGCATTGCACAGCCCAAACGGCATAACATTGAACTCGTACAAGCCGTCGGGGGTGACAAAAGCGGTCTTCGGTCTAGCGTCCTCAGCCATAGGTACTTGCCAGTACCCTGAGCGCAAATCGAATGATGAAAAGAATTCTGCTCTTTGCAGGCTGTCAATCGCGTCATCTACCCGCGGTATTGGATACACGTCCTTACGAGTGATCTTGTTGAGGCGTCGGTAGTCCACACAGAACCGCACAGAACCGTCCTTCTTCGTGACGAGAACGACAGGAGATGCCCAGGGGCTGCTAGAGGGGCGAATAACATCACGGCGAAGCATGTCATCGACTTGCTCGTTAATTACACGGCGTTCTGTGGAAGATACGCGATATGGACGTTGCCGCAGCGGTGGCTGTGCGCCTGTGTCGATGCGATGCGTAACGGTGGATGTGCGGCCGAGAGAAGGTTGAGCGACATCGAAAGAAGAGCAGAATTCTTTCAACAGGCCCAAAAGCTGGGAACGCTGGCCCTGCGTGAGGTCGTCGGGTATGCAGGGACCGAATATATCATCGAATGATGAAGCAGGTGTCGAAACAGCACCAAGCGTACAGGAATTTGAGCAGTGCATGTCATCGGGTTGATCCATAACTTGCGCGTCTTCGATGGGTTCCACGCTGCCGAGACATTCCCCTCGCACCAACGTAACGCTGTACGGAGATGAGTTCAAAACAAAAATACTGGTGCTGCAGTGAGTGAGTTGCACGGTCGCGAAAGGACCCAGCAAGCTTTTTCTTATAAAAGCACGATGATATGGCGAGAGGAGTGCAGCGGTGTCAGAAAGGCTTGCGCAATAGAGCGACACCGCAACGGACGAATTTGCAGGCACTTGAGTGTCGTCTCTGACGAGTAACTTGCTTGCAGCGGATGGACTGTCGGCCGGCGTCAAAGAAGAGAATGGCGTGACATCTATTTTTCCTGGTGCGCAATGAATGACGGCATCGTCATTCATTGCCCACCGGCTGCTGATATGAGTGCATGGTAGGCGGCACTCGGGGCACGTGGGTGACGCCGGCGTATGTAGGCGAGACAGTTTCTCCAAAGGCCTGGGGCCTCGCGACGGTTTCGGTGTAATTTAGGGGAACAGTGACAAAAATTGGTGGGGGCGGCCTGGCAACAACTTGGGCGTAGCTGAGTGGCACAGATGCAGGAGGCGGCTGGTGGTATTCAGGGACGACCTCCGCGATTTCCTGCTGAATGGCTCGGCGGAGCGGAGGTAGAAGTGTACTTGATGGCTGTTGAGCATGTTGTGGGGAAGCAAAAGCCAGTAGAGAGACCTGGCGGGCAACTTCCTCACGCACGAACGACTTGATTTCGGCGAGCAAGGTTGCGTGATCAGGAACTACTGACAAAGCTGAGAGATCAGCATCACATGGTGGCGGTCGACGGGTCATCAAGCGTCGCCGCAGCAGCTCTTCGTAACTTTGGCATAACGTGATGACTTCTGCCACAGTGCGGGGGTTCTTTGCCAGGAGCATGGTGAAGGAATCGTCGGCGATGCCTTTTAGAACATGCGTGATTTTGTCAGCCTCTGACATGTTCAGGTCGACTTTCTTGCACAAGTCAAGGATGTCCTCGATATAACTTGTGAAGGACTCGCCGGTCTGCTGGGCTCGTTCACCTCAACGCTGTTCAGCTTGCAGCTTACGAACAGCCGGGTGGCCGAACACGTCGACGACAGCGGTTTTAAAAGTGGACCATGTCGGGAAATCAGATGCGTGGTTGTTCTACCACATGCCGGCCACACCCGCGAGATAGAAAAACAGGTTGCAGAGTTTACCTGCCTCGTCCAAATGGTTGCGGACGCTCACGCGTTCGTACGTGGCCAGCCAGTCCTCGACGTCGGTGCCATCCGCTCCGGGGAAGACAGGAGGGTCACGGATGCGGGTTTCAAAGCGGGGATCGACTCTCTGCACGAGCTGCTCTTCTTATAAAAGGGCGACCCTCTAGAAGGCGCTGAAGAGGACGACCCACTGTTCAAAGGCTTTACCACATGTCTGTCTTATTGTCTGTTCATCCATGCGTCCTTCCGTGCGTCCATCTAGAGAAATCTCAAAGTACCGCTATCTCGCATACCCTGTGGCACATAGCCGCTTTACGCATCCGTCTACCTATCCAGCCGTCTGCTAGTCTGTCTGTCTGTCCGTCCATGCGTCCGTCTGTGCGTCCATCTAGAGAACACTCTGAGTACAGCCATCTGGCATACTGTGACACATAGACGCTTTACGCGTCCTTCTACCTGTCCGTCCGTCTGCTAGTCTGTCTGTCTGTCCGTCCTAGCGTCCATCCATGCGTTCATCTAGACAAAACTCGGGGCACCGCCATCTCGCATACCGTGGTACTTGGCCGCTTTACGCATCCGTCTACCTGTTCGTCTGTCTGCGAGTCTGTCTGCCTGTCGATCCATGCGTCCGTCTGTGCGTCCAATCTAGTGAGCACTCTGACTACCGCCATCTCGCATCTTTATACCCTGTGGCACATATCCGCTTTACGCGTCCGTCTACCTGTCCGTTCGTCTGCTTATCTGTCTGTCTGCCCGTCCATGCGCCCGTCTGTGAGTCCATCTAGAGAACACTCAAAGTACCACCATCTCGCATACCCTGTGGCCTGTAGCCGCTTCACGCGTCCGTCTACCTGTCCGTCCGTCTGTTAGTCTGTGTGTCTCTCTGTCCATGCGTCCATCCGTGCGTCCATCTAGTGAGCACTCAATGTACCGCCATCTCGCATACCCTGTGGCACTTATCCGCTTCATGCGTCCGTCTAACTGTCCGTCCGTCTGCTAATCTGTCTGTCTGTCCGTCCATTCGTCCGCCCGTGCGTCCATGTAGTGAACACTCTAATTACCACCATCTCGGATACGCTGTGGCATATAGCTGCTTTACGCGTCCGTATACCTGACTGATGATTAATTTGTGGGGTGTAACGTCCCAAAACCACCATATGATTACTAGAGACGACGTAGTGGAGGGCTCCGGAAACTTCGACCACCTGGGGTTCTTTAACGTGCACCCAAATCTGAGCACACGGGCCTATACACTTTCCACCTCCATAGGAAATGCTGCCGCCGCGCGGTATACCTGTCCGTCCGTCTCCTTGTCTTTCTGTCTGTCCGTTCATGTGCCCATCCGTTAGTCCATCTAGTGAACACTCTGTGTACTGCCATCTCGCATCTCGTTTACCCTGTGGCACATACCCGCTTAGCGCGTCTGTCTATCCGTCCGTCCGTCTGCTAGTGTGTCTCTCCAACCGTCCATGCATCCGTCGTGAGTCGATCCATTGAACACTCTGAGTACTGCCATCTCTCATTTTACAAAGCCTGTGGCACATAGCCGCTTTACAGGTCCGTCTACCTGTCCGTCCGTCTGCTGGTCTGTCAGTCTGTCCGTACATGCGTCCGTCCGTGCGTACATGTAGTGAATACACCAATACCACCATTTCGCATACCCTGTGGCGAAGAGGTGCTTTACGCATCCGTCTTCTTTTCCGTCTGTCTGCTAGACTGTCTTTCTGTCCGTCCATGTGTCCGTCCGTGCATCCATACAGTGCACACTCTGAGTAATGCCACCTCTTATCCCGTATACCCAGTGGCACATAGCCTCTTAACGCGTCCGTCTACCTATCCGTCCGTCTGCTAGTCTCCCTGTCTGTCCGTCCATGCGTCTGTCCGCGCGTCAATTTAGAAAACACTCAAAGTACGTCATCTCACACACCCTGTGGCACATAGCCGCTTTACACATCCGTCTGTCTGCTAGCCTGTCTGTCTGTCTTTTTGTCTGTTCATCCATATCTCTCAGCCTGTCTGTCTGTCGTTTGTCTGTACAGCCATCTCGCATATCGTGGCACATGGCCCTTTTACGCGTCCGTCCACCTGTCCGTCCGTCTCCTGGTCTGTCTGTTCATCCATGCGTCCGTCTGTGCATCCATCTAGAGAACACTCAAAGTACCGCAATCTCGCATAACCTGTGGCCTATAGCAGTTTTACGCGTCATCTACCTTTCCGTCTGTCTGTCTGTCTGTCTGTGCGTCTCAGCATCCGTTCGTGCGTCCATCTAGAGAACACCCAAAGTACCGCCATCTCGCATACCTTATGGCATAAAGCCGCTTAACGCGTCCGTCTACCTGTCCGTCCGTCTGTTAGTCTGTGTGTCTGTCCATCCATGCGTCCGTCCGTGCGTCCACCTAGTGAGCACTCAAAGTACCGCCATTTCGGATACCCTGTGGCACATAGCCGCTTACGCGTCCGTATACCTGATTGATGATTGATTTGTGGGGTTTAACGTCCTAAAACCACCATACGATTATGAGAGACGCCGTAGTGGAGGGCTCCGGAAATTTCAACCACCTGGGGTTCTTTAACATGCACCAAACTCTGAGCACACGGGCCTAACCAATTTCCGCCTTCATCGCAAATGCTGTTGCCGCGCGTCCGTATACCTGTCCATTCGTCTGCTTGTCTGTCTGTCTGTCCGTCCATGGGCCCATCCGTGCGTCCATCAATGAACACTCTGTGTACTACCATCTTGCATCTCGTATACCCTGGGGCAAATACCCGCTTTGCGCGTCCGTCTATCCGTCCGTCCGTCTGCTAGTCTGTCTGTCCGTTCGTCCATGCATCCGGCCGTGAGTTCATCTAGTGAATGCTCTGAGTACTGCCATCTCTCATCTCCTAAAACCTGTGGCACATAGCCGCTTCACTCGTCCGTTTATCTGGCTGTCTGTTTGTTAGTCTGTCTGTCTGTCTGTCTGTTCATCCATGCGCCCGTGTTGCGTCCATCTAGAGAACACTCAAAGTACCGCCATCTCGCATACCCTGTGGCACATAGCCGCTTTACTCCCCGCTCCTGCGGCTCCTGGGCTTCACCCCCAGGAGCCGCGGTTTCTAGTTACCCCTGTGGGGACTCGGTGACCGGCCTCTGAAAGGAGCATAAAATGACGAGGGAATGCTAGGTGACCTGGGGCGGCGAGGTGTAGGTGGTCGTGATTGGGGGCGTGACTAAGGCGAGGAGCTTGCTGGCCCATAAGGTACGCTTTGATGTCGCGGGGACGCTCACCGTAACGCAGGCAACGAGCATTAGGGCGAAAGCCACGGAGACCAAGTTGGCGGTACTGTCAATTACGGCAGACGTGACCCGCTTCGCCATAGTGGTAGCAGAGTGGACGGTTATCTGACGTACGCCACACGCTGGCCTTTGTGGCGTTCTGCCGCGATCCAGACGGACGATAAGTTGATGCACTCGGAAACCTTCAAGCGGGTGGCGAAATCAAAGAGGTGCCCTGGAATCGATGGCTAGCCTGATCAATTGTCCCCATGACAGGATCAGGGCCATGTGGTGCAGGAGATCGCAGAGCCGCCGCATAAGTCAGCAACGGGGCCTCAGGCCTCGTTGGCGTGAGTGGGGTGACCACGTGTCGGATATCATTTCGGATTAAGTCTGCGAGAGCACTTACGGGTGGTTGGAGTCCCGCTGCTTGGAGTTGGCGCAGCTCATCCCGCACGACGCTTCTAATGAACTCTGCGAGGGCATACCTCTCGCTGTCAGTCCCGATAAAGCATGCAGCAGGGGTCACGTCGTGGCGTTCATACTGTGACGACCGATACTGGAGAGTACGCTCCATTGTGGTTGCCTCATTTATGAACTCTGCCACAGTCGTTGGTGGATTGCGCACGAGTCCAGCGAAGAGCTGCTCTTTTACCCCACGCATTAAATGCCGCATCTTTTTTCTTCGGACATTTCAGGGTCAGCACGCTTGAAGAGTCGAAGCATGTCCTCGACAAACATCGAAAATATCTCGTTCGGTTGTTCGTTCCGAGACGAGGTAGCCTGCTCCGCTCTCTCTTCCCTTTCAGTGCTGCGGTACGCATCACGAAACAGCCAGCTGAACTCATGCCACGTCACAAAGGAACCATTATGATTCTCGTACCACGTTTTGGCAGAGCCTTCTAACGCAAAGTAAACTCTCCGCAGCTCGCGAGCTTCATCCCATTTGTTGATGTTGGCAACTCGATTGAAGTGGTCAAGCTAGTCGTCAACATCTTCATGTCTCCATGAAATGAACGTGGTGTGTGCGGCGCATGGAAAACATGCGGGAGAAAAGAATTGGCGTCGTTGGTTTTAGTCGCCTGGATGTTAGTTGAAGTTGACATCTCGTCTTGAGAGACGGGACTGTATTCGGGAGATAGTCCTCGCAGGCGGCGACTGCTTCTTGTCGTGGGAGCTGTAGCTGTCTCCAAGAAGCATGGTTTGTCGGCTGAAAATCTGCAGCCGAGGCGCATTTACCTAGCACCTCCACCAGTGCCGCGATCGTAATACCAGACAGCAACGAATCGACGTCTTGCTTGCCCTCAGACAAGGACGCAAAAGCCCTCTTCTTTCTCCACTTCCAAGGGGTTCCACCTACAGTTGATGGCTCATGCCCATTACCTGTGACAATATAGAGAACACTCAAAGTACCGCTATCTCGCATATGCTGTAGCACATAGCCAATTTACGCGTCCGTCTACCTGTCCGACCGTCTGCTAGTCTGTCTGTCCATCCATGCGTCCATCCGTGCGTCACGCTAGAGAACACTCAAAGTACCACCACCTCACGTAACCTGTGGCACAACCGCTTTACACATCCGTCAACCTGTCCGTCCGTCTGCTAGTCTGTCTGTCTGTGTGTCTGTCTGTCTGTCTGTTCATCCATGCGTCCGTCGGTGCGTCCATCTAGAGAACACTGAAAGTGCTGCCATCTCGCATACGCTGTAGCACATAGCCTCTTCACGCGTCCGTCTACCTATCTGTCCGTCTGCTAGTCTGTCTGTCAGTCTGTCCTAGCATCCGTCTGTGCGTCCATCTAGAGAACACTCAGAGTACGGCCATATCGCATACCGTGGCACATCACCGTTTACACGTCCGTGTAGTTGTCTGTCCATCTGGTAGTCTGTGAGTCTGTCCGTCCACGCGTCCGTCCGTGTGTACGTGTAGTGAACACTCAAGTACCACGATCTCGCATACCCTGTGGCGAAGAGCTGCTTTACGCGTCCGTCTACCTGGCCGTCCGTCTGCTGGACTGTCTGTCTGTTCGTCCATGCGTCCGTCTATGCGTCCATACAGTGAGCACTCTGAGTACCACCATCTTGTGTCTCGTATACCCTGTGGCACATACCCGCTTTACACGTCCGTCCATCTATCCGTCCGTCTGTCTGCTATAGCGTCTGTCTGTCTCCGTCCATGCGTTTGTCCGTGCGCTAATCTAAACAACACCAAAGTACCGCCATCTCGACTACCCTGTGGCACATAGCCACTTTACGCGTCCGTCTACCTGTCCGTCCGTCTGCTAGTCTGTCTGTCTGTCCATCCAACCGTCCGTCCGTGCGTCCTTCTAGTGAGCACTAAGTGCCGCAGTCTCGCATCTCATATAACCTGTGGCACGTACCCGCTTTACTAGTCCGTCTGCTAGTCTGTCTGTTTGTCCGACAAGCGTCCGTCCGTGCGTCCATCTATAGAACACTCCAGTTACCGCCATCTCGCATCTCGTATACAATGTGGCACATACGCAATTTGCGCGTCCGTCTATCCGTCCGCCCGTCCGCTAGTCTGTCTGTCTGTCTGTTCGTGCGTGCATCCGTCCGTACGTCCATCTAGAGAACACTCAAAGTGCCACCATCTCGCATCTCGTATACCCTGTGGCACATACTCCCTTTACGCGTCCGTCTATCCATCCGTCTGTCTGCTAGTCTGTCATTTGGTCTGTCCATGCATCCATCGGTGAGTCCATCAAGTCAACACTCTGAGTACTGCCATCTCTCATCTCCCAAACTTGTGGCACATAGCCGCTTCACACGTCCGTCTACCTGTCCGTCCGTCCGCTAGTCGGTATTTCTGTCCGTCCATGCGTCCCTCCATGCATCGTACTAGTGAACACTCTAAGTACCACCATCTCGCATACCCTGTGGCACATAGCCCCTTTACGCATCCGTCTACCCTTCCGTCCGTCTGCTAGTCTGCCTGTCTGTCCATCCATGCGTCCATCCGTGCGTCCGTCTAGTGAGCACTCTGAGTACCGCAATCTCACATCTTTATACCCTGTGGCACATATCCGCTTTACGCGTAATTCTAACTGTCCGTCAGTCTGCTTGTCATCTGTCTGCCTGTCCGTCCATGCGCCCATCCGTGAGTCCATCTAGTGAACACTCAAAGTACCGCCATCTAGCATACCCTGTGGCACATAGCCCTTTTACGCGTCTGTCTACCTGTCCGTCCGTCTGCTAGTCTGTCTGTCTGTCCGTCCGTGCGCCTGTCCGTGCGTCAATCTAGAGAACACTCAAAGTACCGCCGTCTCACATACCCTGTGGCACATAGCCGCTTTACACATCCGTGCACCTTTCCGTCCGTCTGCTAGTCGGTCTGTTCATCCATGCATCCGTACGTTCGTCTATCTAGTGAGCACTCAAACTACCGCCATCTCGGACACCCTGTGGCACATAGCCGCTTTACGCGTCCGTATACCTGATTGATGATTGATTTGTGGGGTTTAAAGACCCAAAACCACCCTACGATTGTGAGAGACACCGTAGTGGAAGGCTCCAGAAATTTCGACCACCTGGGGTTCTTTACCGTGCACCCAAATCTGAGCCCACGAACCTACATTTCCGCCTCCATCGTAAATGCTGTTGCCGCGCGTCCGTATACCTGTCCGTGCGTCTGCTTGTTTGTCTCTCTGTCCATTCATGCACTCATCCTTGAGTCCATCCAGTGAACACTCTGTGTACTGCCATCTCGCATCTCGAATACCCTGTTGCACATACCCGCTTTGCACGTCCATCTATCCGTCCGTCCGTCTGCTAGTCTGTCTGTCTGTCCGTCCATGCATCCGTCCGTGAGTCCACCTAGTGAACACTCTGAGTACTGCCATTTCTCATCTCCCAAAACCTGTGGCACATAGCCGCTTTACGCATCCACCTACCTGTCCGTCCGTCTGCTTGTCTGTCCGTCCATGTGCCCACCCGTGAGTCCATGTAGTGAACCCTCAAAGTACCACCATCTCGCATACGCTGTGGCACATAGCCACTTTACGCGTCCGTCTACCTGTCCGTTCGTCTGCTAGTCCGTCTGTCTGTTCATCCATGCGTCCATCTGTGCGTCCATCTAGACAACAATCAAAGTACCACCATCTCGCATACCCTGTTGCAAAGAGCCACTATACGCGTCAGTTTTTCTGTCCGTCAGTCTGCTTGACTGTGTGCCTGTCCGTCCAGGCGTCCGTCCGTGCGTCAATCTGAAGAACACTTCAAGTACCGCCATCTCACATACCCTGTGGCACATAGCTGCTTTACACATCCGTCTACCTATCCGCCCGTCTGCTAGTCTGTCTGTCTGTCTGTCTGCCTGTTCATCCATGCGTCCGTCCGTGCGTCCATCTAGAAAACACTGAAAGTACTGCCATCTCGCATACGCTGTAGCACATAGCATCGTTACGCGTCCGTCTACCTATCCGTCCGTCTGTCTGTCTGTCTGTCTGTCTGTCTGTCCGTCTCAGCATCCGTTCGTGCGTCCATCTAGAGAACACCCAAAGTACCGCCATCTCGCATACCTTATGGCATATAGCCGCTTAACGCGTCCGTCTACCTGTCCGTCCGTTTGTTAGTCTGTGTGTCTGTCCATCCATGCGTCCGTCCGTGCGTCCACCTAGTGAGCACTCAAAGTACCGCCATTTCGGATACCCTGTGGCACATATCCGCTTACGCGTCCGTATACCTGATTGATGATTGATTTGTGGGGTTTAACGTCCTAAAACCACCATACGATTATGAGAGACGCCCTAGTGGAGGGCTCCGGAAATTTCAACCACCTGGGGTTCTTCAACGTGCACCAAACTTTGAGCACACGGGCCTACAACATTTCCGCCTTCATCGCAAATGCTGTTGCCGCGCGTCCGTATACCTGTCCATTCGTCTGCTTGTCTGTCTGTCTGTCCGTCCATGCGCCCATCCGTGCGTCCATCAATGAACACTCTGTGTACTGCCATCTTGCATCTCGTATACCCTGGGGCAAATACCCGCTTTGCGCGTCCGTCTATCCGTCCGTCCGTCTGCTAGTCTGTCTGTCCGTTCGTCCATGCATCCGGCCGTGAGTTCATTTAGTGAACGCTCTGAGTTCTGCCATCTCTTATCTCCTAAAACCTGTGGCACATAGCCGCTTCACTCGTCCGTTTATCTGGCTGTCCGTTTGTTAGTCTGTCTGTTTGTCCATCCTTGCGTGCGTCCGTGCGTCAATCTAGAGAGCACTCAAAGTACCGCCATCTCACATACCCTGTGGCACATAGCCGCTTTACACATACGTCTACCTGTCCGTTCGTCTGTTTGTCTTTCTGTCTGTCTGTCTGTTCATTCATGCGTCCGTCCATGCGTCCATCTAGAGAACACTCATAGTACCGCCATCTCGCATACCGTGGCACGTAGCCGCTTTACGCGTCTGTTTACCTGTCCCTCTTTCTGCTAGTCTGTCTGTCGGTCCATCCATGTGTCCGTCCGTGCGTCCATCTAGTGAGTACTGAGTACCGATGTCTTGCATCCTTATACCCTGTGGCACATACCCGCTTTACGTGTCCATCTACCTGTCCGTGCGTCTGTGTGCCTCTCTGTCTTTACATCCATGCTCCCATCCGTGAGTCCACCTAGTGAACAGTGAATACTGCCATCTCGCATCTCGTATACCCTGTGGCACATACCCGCTTTACTCGTTCATCTATCCGTCCGTCCGTCTGCTAGTCTGTCTGTATGTCCGCCATGCTTCCGCCCGCGCGTCCATCTAGAGAACACTCAAGTTACCGCCATCTCGCATCTCGTATACAATGTGGCACATACGCGCTTTACGCGACCTTCTATCCGCCCGCCCGTCCGCTAGTCTGTCTGTCTGTCTGTCTCTCCGTGCGTGCATCCGTGCGTGCGTCCATCTAGAGAACAATCAAGGTACCGCCATCTCGCATCTCGTATACCCTGTGGCACATACCCCCTTTCGCGACCGTCTATCCGTCCGCCTGTCTGCTAGTCTGTTATTTGGTCCGTCCAAGCATCCATCCGTGAGTCCATCTAGTGAACACCCTGACTACTGCCGTTTCTCATCTCCCAAAACCTGTGGCACATAGCCGCTTCACGCATCCGTCTACCTGTCCGTTCGTCTGCTAGTCGGTCTGTCTGTCCGTCCATGCGTCCTTCCACGCGTCCACTAGTGAACACCCAAAGTACCACTATCTCACATACTCTGTGGCACATAGCCGCTCTACTCATCCGTCTATACTACCTGTTCGTCCTTCTGCTAGTCTGTGTGTCTGTCTGTTGGTCTGTCTTTGTTTCTGTTTATCCATGCGTCCTTCCGCGCGTCAATATTGTCGCGATCGTAATAACAGACAGCGACGAACCGACGTCTTGCTTGCCCTCAGACCAGGACGCAAAAGACGTTTTCTTTCTTCACTTCCAAGGGATTCCACCTACAGTTGATGGCTCATACCCATTACCTGTGACATTACTCTCTCTCCTTGAAAAGCATCGGCTCAATGCTGGTAATGAGCGTTGATTAAAAACTGAGAAAGGAAAGATGCTACCATAGAACCCAAAAACTTTTGGGTTCCAGAGCTAGAGTATGCATCATCCACATGGTCACCATATCAAGATTACTTAGTACGTATGTTGGAAGCCGTCCAGATTAGGGCAGCGAGATTCATCTCCGGAAACTACGACTATCATTCAAGTATTACGCTAATAAAACAAGACCTTGTATTTCAGTCACTAGAAATACGCCGCAACATTGCTCTTTTATGTCTGTTTAATAGGTATATTTAGAGTAACAAAATTCACTGTTTGCCACTTTATTCTCCTGCGCGCACTTCCCAGCGCATTCACAATGCCCGTAGTTTTATGCGCATTCATGGTCACACGCAGGCATTTAACTTATCATCACTACCTCGAGCCATTGGATATTGGAACGATCTTCCGGATCATGTTGTATCCATTTGTAATCGTGAAATTTTTTGTGACAACCTGGTTTCGTTGCACTCTTATATTGTATAACGCTGTTGCACCTTGATTTTTGAAATCTTTTATATTGTATATATTTTGTCGTCTGCTTTTCTCCTTTATTGTTATTTCGTTTGTATACTGATGCCCCCCTTACTCAACACCCTTCAGTGGGCCTGTAAGATATTTTGAATAAATAAATAAACTCTATCGTAAGGAAACAAATTGGACTGGTGTCATAGAAGTAGTCAATAAAAAGGAGTTAGTACACAAGACAATCAAAAAGAAACCAAATTGACAAAAAATAGTCATTGCATGGTAAGTCAGTCCACGTTCGATGGATGACGCCAGAAATATGGCTTGGGTCTTGACACGTGCACCACATCACTTTGTGGAAACCAACGGGAACGTCTTGATGTGCCCTCAGGGAGAAATAACTTCATACGTAACGTCACTGAGTCGGCGCAGAACTTTGTAACGGCCGAAGTAGCGCTGAAGCAACTTCTCAGAGTGACCACGCTGTCGGATGGGAGTCCCCACCTAAATTTTATCGCCTGGTTGGAAGGTAACCTCTCGGTGTGTATGGTTGTATCGGTGTGCGTCAGCAGTTTGGTAAGCCTGAATACGGCATCGGGTGAGTTGACGGGCCTCCTCGGAGCGTTGAGCGAACAATGCAGCGTCCGCGTTGAACATGCTTAAGTTGTTGGGAAGGAGCATTGCGTAGAACATTGTAGTGACCTCTCGACCGTAAACTAAGCGAAATGGGGTGAAACCTGTACTCTCTTGGACTGCTGTATTGTAAGCAAAAGTTACGTGAGGGAGTATATCATCTCAGTTCTTGTGATCAACGGCCACGTAAGTTGACAGCATATCTGCAGTGGTCATGTTCAACCGTTCAGTGAGTCCATTTGTTTGGGGTTGATAACCCGTAGTTTTCCGATGTTCTGTACCGCTTAGTCCCAGCATTTCTTTAGGCATCTCTGCGGTGAAAGCTGTACCAGGATCAGTAATTATCACAGCTGGCGCTCCGTGACGAAGTAAGATGCTGGTGACAAAAAACTGTGTGTTTTCGGCTGCGGTAGCTTTCGGCAGGGCCTTTGTTTTGCTGTAATGCGTTAAATTTTCGGTGGCAACCACAATCCCCCGGTTTCCAGAAGAAGAGGTGGGAAATGAGCCGAGCTAGTCAATGCCAATTTGATGGAATGGTGTCTTCGGCGTAGCGATAGGCTGTAGTAGTCCTGCTGGTCGGACAGGTGGAGTCTTACGGCGTTGGCAGTCGCGGCATATGCGGACGTACTGCTTGACTGTCTTCGCGAGGCGGGGCCAGTAGTATGAGCGGCAAATTCTTTCCAATGTGTGCGTGTAGCCAAGGTGTCCAGATGATGGTTCGTCGTGACAAGCATGTAAAATATCGTCCCGAAGCGAAGTCGGTGCAACCAGTAGGTAAGTAGCCTGGGTATGGTCCTAATTTTTTCTATACAGGATTCCATCCCTGATGCAGAACGAGGCCAGCGAACGTGCGAAGTTTCGAGGAAGGCTGCGTTTTCGGCCTTCGAGTTACTCAATCAGCGGGCTTAGCTCTATGTCATCGCGTTGTTGTTGAGCCAAGTCGGTTGCTGATACAAAGGAAAGGAATGTATCGTACTCTTCCACGTCCGCATTTGTACTTCCAATTGGTGCACGTGAGAGGCAGTCAGCATCAGTGTGTTTGTGTCCTGACTTATGAATGACTCTAACGTCAAATTCTTGCAGCCGAAGGCTCCAGCGTGCTGGACAACCGGAAGGGTCTTTGAGCTTGGCGAGCAAGCATAAAGATTGGTGGTCACTAACTACCCTGAATAGTCGACCGTATAAATAAGGGCGAAACTTTGTTATAGCCCAAACAACGGCTAAGCATTCGTTTTCTGTTGCAGAGTAGTTTTTCTCTGCAGATGATAGTGCTCGACTTGCATAGGCGATCACGCGCTCTACGCCATTTTGCCATTGATCCAGTACAGCTCCAAGTCCAACGTTGCTGGCGTCCGTGTGTAGCGCTGTGGCAGCGTTATCGTGAAAGTGACCGAGTACAGGTGAGGCTTGAAGATGGTTTCGTAGCGTCTCAAAGGCGTGATGCAGATCATGACCCCAAACAAACGGTACGCCGTCTTTGGTAGGTTCATTTAGCGGTTCACCGATTTTAGAAAAACCTTTGACGAAGCGTCTGTAATATGCGCAGAAATCGGTGGAGGTCGCGCTTGTTCGTTGGGACAGGAAATGTGGCAACAGCTTTAGCTTTCTCTGGTTCTTGGTGTATACCAGCGTGGCTGACAACGTGACCAAGACATTTCAGTGCCCCGAATGCAAAGTGGCATTTCTCAGGTTTGAGAGAAAGTCCAGCTGTTCGAATCACCTGAAGAACTGCCTGTAAGCGCTGGAAGTGCTGCTCAAACGTGACCGAGAAGACGACCACATCGTCAAGATAAACAAGAAACGATTGCCATTTTAGCCCAGAAAGAACCGTGTCCATCATTGTTTGAAAAGTAGCTGGCGCTGAGCATAAGCCGAAGAGAAGGACTTTGAACTCGTAGAGTCTGTCAGGAGTAATGAAGGCGGTCTTTTTGCGATCGCGCTCATCAACAGATATTTGCCAATAGCCGCTGCGTAGATCCATGGAAGAAAAGTAACGAGCATTGCGAATGCCGTACAGCGAGTCGTCTATTCGTGGTAAAGGATACACGTCTTTTTCGTGATCTTATTCAACTTTCGGTAGTCGACGCAAAATCCCAGAGTACCATCTTTTTTCTTTACTAACACAACAGGGGACGCAAAGGGACTGGTCGATGGCTAGATGACATTGTCCTTGAGCATCTGCTGGACCTGTTGGCGTATAACATCTTGTTTTTTTTGCGAGACTCTGTAGGCATGCTGTCGAATGGGTCTCTCGGTAGGCTCGGTGATGATACGATGCTTGGCAAGCGGTGTTTGGTTAACTTTCGAAGTCGTAGCGAAGCAGTCCCGAAATTAGCCGAGTAGCTTCAAAAGACGTTCCCGTTGGGCAGACGGTAGATCCTGGTTTACGGCGAGAGTGCTTGCAAATGTCATGCCGGAATCGTCGCCCGACGAAAGAGCAGATAATGTTGAGGGACCAGGGACGTCGGCAATATCCTCAAGGTATGCGATCGCACTGTGTTTGGTAAGATGGCGATACTCCTTGCCTAAATTCGTGACTAATAGGCAAGCCTGCTTTCTACTGGGCTGAACAAATCCTTGGGCAATGCAGATTTGTTGTGCAAAAAGTAGGGACAAATTTCCTTCTGCAATTACAGAATCGGGGACGGCTTAGTCACACTCAACGTTGATAAAAAGGCTGCTGCGTGGAGGCAGAGTGACAGATTCGGAGGATACACGTAGGGCAGCCTTCGAGTGGCGGGCGTTTTCCGGTTCAGGGTGACACGGGTCCTCGAACAACACCTGCAAGCCTCGCAGGTCAATAATTGCGCCGTGTTCGCGAAGAAATTCCAGCCCCAGAATGAGTGGACGGGAGCACACAGGTAATACGAGGAAAGACCCTGTGAACGTCGAAACAAGAACTCGAACATGGGCTGTGCATATTCCGGTCGGCGTAACGAGGTGGCCCTCTGCCGTGCGCAACGGCAGTCCTTGCCAAGGGGTAGTTACCTTCCTGGGTTGGGATGCTAGAGCGCTACTCATAACCGAATAATCGGCGCCGGTGTCGACGAGGGCAGTGACTACGCGACTATCGACGTGTACGGTGATGTCGGCGGAAACAATCTTATCACTTTCGAAAACGACTGCAAAGTCAGAACGGTCATCGTCGGGTCTTTGCGTCGAAGGAGGCTCTTTGACAGTTCGTGCGGACGCGGCTTCACCCCCAGGAGCCGCGGTTTCTAGTTACCCCTGTGGGGACTCGGTGA
Organism: Rhipicephalus microplus; assembly: GCF_043290135.1. Taxonomy (NCBI): domain Eukaryota; kingdom Metazoa; phylum Arthropoda; class Arachnida; order Ixodida; family Ixodidae; genus Rhipicephalus; species Rhipicephalus microplus. Next base: position 12,548,730 of record NW_027464586.1, read on the forward strand.
CCGGCCTCTGAAAGGAGCATAAAATGACGAGGGAATGCTAGGTGACCTGGGGCGGAGAGGTGATGGTGGTCGTGATTGGGGGCGCGACTAAGGCGAGGAGCTTGCTGGCCCATAAGGTACGCTTTGATGTCGCGGGGACGCTCACCGTAACGCGGCCAACGAGCATCAGGGTGAAAGCGACGGAGACCAAGTAGGCGGTACTGTCAATTACGGCAGACGTGACCCGCTTCGCCATAGTGGTAGCAGAGTGGACGGTTATCTGACGTACGCCACACGCTGGCCTTTGTGGCGTTCTGCCGCGATCCAGACGGACGATAAGTTTATGCACTCGGAAACCTTGAAGTGGGTGGCGAAATCGAAGAGGTGCCCTGGAATCGATGGCTAGCCTGATCAATTGTCCCCATGACAGGATCAGGGCCATGTGGTGCAGGAGATCGCAGAGCCGCCGCATAAGTCAGCAACGGGGCCTCAGGCCTTGTTGGCGTGAGTGGGGTGACCACGTGTCGGATATCATTTCGGATTAAGTCTGCGAGAGCACTTACGGGTGGTTGGGGTCCCGCTGCTTGGAGTTGGCGCAGCTCATCCCGCACGACGCTTCTTATGAACTCTGCGAGGGCATGCCTCTCGCTGTCAGTCCCGATAAAGCATGCAGCAGCGGTCACGTCGTGGCGTTCATACTGTGACGACCGATACTGGAGAGTACGCTCCATTGTGGTTGCCTCATTTATGAACTCTGCCACAGTCGTTGGTGGATTGCGCACGAGTCCAGCGAAGAGCTGCTCTTTTACCCCACGCATTAAATGCCGCATCTTTTTTCTTCGGACATTTCAGGGTCAGCACGCTCGAAGAGTCGAAGCATGTCCTCGACAAACATCGAAAATATCTCGTTCGGTTGTTCGTTCCGAGACGAGGTAGCCTGCTCCGCTCTCTCTTCCCTTTCAGTGCTGCGGTACGCATCACGAAACAGCCAGCTGAACTCATGCCACGTCACAAAGGAACCATTATGATTCTCGTACCACGTTTTGGCAGAGCCTTCTAACGCAAAGTAAACTCTCCGCAGCTCGCGAGCTTCATCCCATTTGTTGATGTTGGCAACTCGATTGAAGTGGTCAAGCTAGTCGTCAACATCTTCATGTCTCCATGAAATGAACGTGGTGTGTGCGGCGCATGGAAAACATGCGGGAGAAAAGAATTGGCGTCGTTGGTTTTAGTCGCCTGGATGTTAGTTGAAGTTGACATCTCGTCTTGAGAGACGGGACTGTATTCGGGAGATAGTCCTCGCAGGCGGCGACTGCTTCTTGTCGTGGGAGCTGTAGCTGTCTCCAAGAAGCATGGTTTGTCGGCTGAAAATCTGCAGCCGAGGCGCATTTACCTAGCACCTCCACCAGTGCCGCGATCGTAATACCAAACAGCAACGAATCGACGTCTTGCTTGCCCTCAGGCAAGGACGCAAAAGCCCTCTTCTTTCTCCACTTCCAAGGGGTTCCACCTACAGTTGATGGCTCATGCCCATTACCTGTGACAATATAGAGAACACTCAAAGTACCGCTATCTCGCATATGCTGTAGCACATAGCCAATTTACGCGTCCGTCTACCTGCCCGACCGTCTGCTAGTCTGTCTGTCCATCCATGCGTCCATCCGTGCGTCACGCTAGAGAACACTCAAAGTACCACCACCTCACGTAACCTGTGGCACAACCGCTTTACACATCCGTCTACCTGTCCGTCCGTCTGCTAGTCTGTCTGTCTGTCTGTCTGTCTGTCTGTCTGTCTGTCTGTCTGTCTGTCTGTCTGTCTGTTCATCCATGCGTCCGTCGGTGCGTCCATCTAGAGAACACTGAAAGTGCTGCCATCTCGCATACGCTGTAGCACATAGCCTCTTCACTCGTCCGTCTACCTATCTGTCCGTCTGCTAGTCTGTCTGTCAGTCTGTCCTAGCATCCGTCTGTGCGTCCATCTAGAGAACACTCAGAGTACGGCCATATCGCATACCGTGGCACATCACCGTTTACACGTCCGTGTAGTTGTCTGTCCATCTGGTAGTCTGTGAGTCTGTCCGTCCACGCGTCCGTCCGTGTGTACGTGTAGTGAACACTCAAGTACCACGATCTCGCATACCCTGTGGCGAAGAGCTGCTTTACGCGTCCGTCTACCTGGCCGTCCGTCTGCTGGACTGTCTGTCTGTTCGTCCATGCGTCCGTCTATGCGTCCATACAGTGAGCACTCTGAGTACCACCATCTTGTGTCTCGTATACCCTGTGGCACATACCCGCTTTACACGTCCGTCCATCTATCCGTCCGTCTGTCTGCTATAGCGTCTGTCTGTCTCCGTCCATGCGTTTGTCCGTGCGCTAATCTAGACAACACCAAAGTACCGCCATCTCGCATACCCTGTGGCACATAGCCACTTTACGCGTCCGTCTACCTGTCCGTCCGTCTGCTAGTCTGTCTGTCTGTCCATCCAACCGTCCGTCCGTGCGTCCTTCTAGTGAGCACTAAGTGCCGCAGTCTCGCATCTCATATAACCTGTGGCACGTACCCGCTTTACGAGTCCGTCTGCTAGTCTGTCTGTCTGTCCGACAAGCGTCCGTCCATGCGTCCATCTATAGAACACTCCAGTTACCGCCATCTCGCATCTCGTATACAATGTGACACATACGCAATTTGCGCGTCCGTCTATCCGTCCGCCCGTCCGCTAGTCTGTCTGTCTGTCTGTTCGTGCGTGCATCCGTCCGTACGTCCATCTAGAGAACACTCAAAGTACCACCATCTCGCATCTCGTATACCCTGTGGCACATACTCCCTTTACGCGTCCGTCTATCCATCCGTCTGTCTGCTAGTCTGTCATTTGGTCTGTCCATGCATCCATCGGTGAGTCCATCAAGTCAACAGTCTGAGTACTGCAATCTCTCATCTCCCAAACTTGTGGCACATAGCCGTTTCACACGTCCGTCTACCTGTCCGTCCGTCCGCTAGTCGGTATTTCTGTCCGTCCATGCGTCCCTCCATGCATCCTACTAGTGAACACTCCAAGTACCACCATCTTGCATACCCTGTGGCACATAGCCGCTTTACACGTCCGTCTACCTTTCCGTCCATCTGCTAGTCTGCCAATCTGTCCGTCCATGCGTCCATCCATGCGTCTATCTTGTGAACACTCTAAGTACCACCATCTCACATACCCTGAAGCACATAGCCACTTTAACATCCGTCTACCTGTTCGTCTGTCTGCTAGTCTGTCTGCCTGTCTGTCTGTTCATCCATGCGTCCTTCCGTGCGTCCATCTAGAGATCAATCGAAGTACCGCTATCTCTGATACCCCGTAGCACATAGCCGCTTTACGCGTCCGTCTACCTGTCCGTCCGTCTGCTAGTCTGTCTGTTTGTACGTCCATGCGTTCGTCCGTGCGTCAATCTAGAGAGCACTAAAAGTGCCGCCATCTCACATACCCTGTGGCACACAGCCGCTTTACACATCCGTCTACCTGTCCGTCCATCGTCTAGTCTGTATGTTTGTGTGTCTGTCTGCCTGTCTGTCTGTTCATCCACGTGTCCGTCCGGGCATACATCTAGAGAACACTCAAAGTACTGCCATCTCGCACACCTTGTGGCACATAGCCACTTTACGCGTCCGTCTACCTGTCCGTCCGCCTGTTAGTCTGTCTGTCTTTCCGTCCATGCGTCCGTCCGTGCGTTCATCTGGAAAACACTCAGAGTACAGCCATCTTGCATACCGTGGCACATAGCCGCTTTACGCGTCCGTCTACCTGTCCGTCCGTCTGCTAGTCTGTCTGTCTGTCTATCCACTCGTCCGTCCGTGCGTCCGTCTAGTGAGCACACTGAGTACAACCACATCGCATCTTTGTACCCCGTGGCACATAGCCGCATTACGCGTCCGTCTACCTCTCCGTCCGTCTGCTAGTCGGTTTGTCTGTCCGCTCATGCGTCCCTCCATGCGTCCATCCAGTGAACACTCTAAGTACCACCATCTTGCATACCCAATGGCACATAGCCGCTTTACACGTCCATCTACCTGTCCGTCCTTCTGCTAATCTATCTGTCTGTCGTTCTGTTTGTCTGTCGGTCCATGCGTTCGTCCGTGCGTCCTTGTAGTGAACACCTAAAGTACCACCATCTGGCATACCCTGAGGCATATAGCCGCTTTTCGCGTCCGTCTACCTTTCCGTCCATCTGCTAGTCTGTCAATCTGTCCGTCAATGCGTCCTTCCAGGCGTCCATCCAGTGAACACTCCAAGTACCACCACTCACATACCCTGTAGCACATAGCCGCTTTACGCGTCCGTGTACCTGTCCGTCCGTCTGCTAGTCTCTCTGTTTGTCCGTCAATGCGTCCGTCCGTGTGTCAATCTAGAGAGCCCTCAAAGTGCCGCCATCTCACATACCCTGTGGCACATAGCTGCTTTACACATCCGTCTACGTATCCGTCCATCTGATAGTCTGTCTGTCTGTCCATCCACTTGTCCGTCCGTGCGTCTGTCTAGTGAGCACTCTGAGTACCACCATCTCGCATCTTTATGCCCTGTGGCACATATCCGCTTACGCGTCCAATTAACCTGTCCGTCAGTCTGCTTGTCTGTCTGTCTGTCTGTCTGTCCGTGCATCCGTCTGTCCTTGCGTCCATTTAGTGAACACCCAAAGTACCACCATCTCGCATACCCTGCGGCACGTAGCCGCTTTACACATCCGTCTACCTGCCCGTCCGTCTGCTAACCTGTCTGTCTGTCTGTCCATCCATGCGTCCGTCCGTGCGTCCATCTAGAGAACACTGAAAGTACTGCCACCTCCTAACACTGTAGCACATAGCCTCTTTACGTGTCCGTCTACATATCCGTCCGTCTGCTAGTCTGTCTGTCTGTCCGTCCATGCATACGTCTGTGCGTACATGTAGAGAACACTCAGAGTACAGCCATATCGCATACCGTGGCACATAGCCGCTTTACGCGTCCATCTACCTGTCCGTCCGTCTCCTAGTCTGTCTGTCTGTCCATCCATGCGTACGTCTGTGCGTCAATCTAGAAAACACTCAAAGTACCGCCATCTCACATACCCTGTGGCACATAGCCGCTTTACACATCCCTCTACCTGTCCGTCTGCCTGCTAGACTGTCTGTCTGTTTGTCTGTTCTTCCATGCGTCCATCCGTGCGTCCATCTCTAGAACACTCAAAGTATTCTATCTCGCATACCCTGTAGCACATAGCCGCTTTACGCGTTCGTGTACCTGTCCGTCCGTCTGCTAGTCTATCATTTTGTCCGTCCATGCGTTCATCCGTTTGTCAATCTAGAGAGCACTCAAAGTGCCGCCTTCTCACATACCCTGTGGCACATAGCCGCTTTAAATATCCGTCTACTTGTCCGTCAGTCTGCTAGTCTGTCTATCTATCTGTCTGTCTGTCTGTCTGTCTGTCTGTCTGTCTGTCTGTCTGTCTGTCTCTCTGTCTGTCTGTCTGTCTGTTCATCCATGCGTCCGGCCGTGCGTCCATCTAGAGAACACTCAAAGTACTGCCATCTCGCATACCCTGTGGCACATATCCAGTTTACGCTTCCGTCTATCTGTCCGTCCGTCTGCTAGTCTGTCTGTCTGTCCGTCCATGCATCCGTCCACGCGTTCAACTAGAGAACACTCATAGTACTGCCATCTCACATACCATGGCACATAGCCGCTTCACACGTCCGTCTACCTGTCTGTCTTTCTGCTAGTCTGTCTGTATGTCCATCCATGCGTCCGTCTGTGCGTCCATCTAGTGAGCAGTGAGTACCGCGGTTTCGCGACTTTATGCCCTGTGGAACATAGCCGCTTTACGCGTCCATCTACCTGTCCATGCGTCTGTGTTCCTGTCTGTCTTTCCATCCATGCGCCCATCCGTGAGTCCATCTAGTGAACACTCTAAGTACCACCATCTCGCATACCCTGTGGCACATAGCCCCTTTACGCATCCGTCTACCCTTCCGTCCGTCTGCTAGTCTGCCTGTCTGTCCATCCATGCGTCCATCCGTGCGTCCGTCTAGTGAGCACTCTGAGTACCGCAATCTCGCATCTTTATACCTTGTGGCGCATATCTGCTTTGCGCGTCCAAATACCTGTGTGTCAGTCCACGTGTCTGTCTGTCTGTCCGTGCATGTGCCCATCATTGAGTCCATCTAGTGAACACTCAAAGTACTGCCATCTCACATACCTTGTGGCACATAGCCGCTTTACACATCCGTCTACCTGTCCGTCTCTCTGCTAGTCTGTCTGTCTGTCTGTCTGTCTGTCTGTCTGTCTCTCTGTCTGTCCGTCTGTTCCTCCATGCATCCGTCCGTGCGTCCATCTAGAGAACAATGAAAGTACAGCCATCTCGCATACCATGGCACATTGCCACTTTACGCGTCCGTCACCCTGTCCGTCCGTCTGCTAGTCTGTCTGTCTGTCCATCAACGCGTCCGCCCGTGCATCCGTCTAGTGAGCACTCTGAATACCGCAATCTCACATCTTTATACCCTGTGGCACATATCCGCTTTACGCGTAATTCTAACTGTCCGTCAGTCTGCTTGTCTGTCTGTCTGTCTGTCCGTCCATGCGCCCATCCATGAGTCCATCTAGTGAACACTCAAAGTACCGCCATCTAGCATACCCTGTGGCACATAGCCCTTTTACGCGTCTGTCTACCTGTCCGTCCGTCTGCTAGTCTGTCTGTCTGTCCGTCCGTGCGCCTGTCCGTGCGTCAATCTAGAGAACACTCAAAGTACCGCCGTCTCACATACCCTGTGGCACATAGCCGCTTTACACATCCGTGCACCTTTCCGTCCGTCTGCTAGTCGGTCTGTTCATCCATGCGTCCGTACGTTCGTCTATCTAGTGAGCACTCAAACTACCGCCATCTCGGACACCCTGTGGCACATAGCCGCTTTACGCGTCCGTATACCTGATTGATGATTGATTTGTGGGGTTTAAAGACCCAAAACCACCCTACGATTGTGAGAGACGCCGTAGTGGAAGGCTCCGGAAATTTCGACCACCTGGGGTTCTTTACCGTGCACCCAAATCTGAGCCCACGAACCTACATTTCCGCCTCCATCGTAAATGCTGTTGCCGCGCGTCCGTATACCTGTCCGTGCGTCTGCTTGTTTGTCTCTCTGTCCATTCATGCACTCATCCTTGAGTCCATCCAGTGAACACTATGTGTACTGCCATCTCGCATCTCGAATACCCTGTTGCACATACCCGCTTTGCACGTCCATCTATCCGTCCGTCCGTCTGCTAGTCTGTCTGTCTGTCTGTCCGTCCATGCATCCGTCCGTGAGTCCACCTAGTGAACACTCTGAGTACTGCCATTTCTCATCTCCCAAAACCTGTGGCACATAGCCGCTTCACGCATCCACCTACCTGTCCGTCCGTCTGCTTGTCTGTCCGTCCATGTGCCCACCCGTGAGTCCATGTAGTGAACCCTCAAAGTACCACCATCTCGCATACGCTGTGGCACATAGCCACTTTACACGTCCGTCTACCTGTCCGTTCGTCTGCTAGTCCGTCTGTCTGTTCATCCATGCGCCCATCTGTGCGTCCATCTAGACAACAATCAAAGTACCACCATCTCGCATACCCTGTTGCAAAGAGCCACTATACGCGTCAGTTTTTCTGTCCGTCAGTCTGCTTGACTGTGTGCCTGTCCGTCCAGGTGTCCGTCCGTGCGTCAATCTGAAGAACACTTCAAGTACCGCCATCTCACATACCCTGTGGCACATAGCCGCTTTACACATCCATCTGCCTATCCGCCCGTCTGCTAGTCTGTCTGTCTGTCTGTCTGCCTGTTCATCCATGCGTCCGTCCGTGCGTCCATCTAGAGAACACTGAAAGTACTGCCATCTCGCATACGCTGTAGCACATAGCATCGTTACGCGTCCGTCTACCTATCCGTCCGTCTGTCTGTCTGTCTGTCTGTCTGTCTGTCTGTCTGTCTGTCCGTCTCAGCATCCGTTCGTGCGTCCATCTAGAGAACACCCAAAGTACCGCCATCTCGCATACCTTATGGCATATAGCCGCTTAACGCGTCCGTCTACCTGTCCGTCCGTTTGTTAGTCTGTGTGTCTGTCCATCCATGCGTCCGTCCGTGCGTCCACCTAGTGAGCACTCAAAGTACCGCCATTTCGGATACCCTGTGGCACATATCCGCTTACGCGTCCGTATACCTGATTGATGATTGATTTGTGGGGTTTAACGTCCTAAAACCACCATACGATTATGAGAGACGCCCTAGTGGAGGGCTCCGGAAATTTCAACCACCTGGGGTTCTTTAACGTGCACCAAACTCTGAGCACACGGGCCTACAACATTTCCGCCTTCATCGCAAATGCTGTTGCCGCACGTCCGTATACCTGTCCATTCGTCTGCTTGTCTGTCTGTCTGTCCGTCCATGCGCCCATCCGTGCGTCCATCAATGAACACTCTGTGTACTGCCATCTTGCATCTCGTATACCCTGGGGCAAATACCCGCTTTGCGCGTCCGTCTATCCGTCCGTCCGTCTGCTAGTCTGTCTGTTCGTTCGTCCATGCATCCGGCCGTGAGTTCATTTAGTGAACGCTCTGAGTTCTGCCATCTCTTATCTCCTAAAACCTGTGGCACATAGCCGCTTCACTCGTCCGTTTATCTGGCTGTCCGTTTGTTAGTCTGTCTGTTTGTCCATCCTTGCGTGCGTCCGTGCGTCAATCTAGAGAGCACTCAAAGTACCGCCATCTCACATACCCTGTGGCACATAGCCGCTTTACACATACGTCTACCTGTCCGTTCGTCTGTTTGTCTGTCTGTCTGTCTGTCTGTCTGTTCATTCATGCGTCCGTCCATGCGTCCATCTAGAGAACACTCATAGTACCGCCATCTCGCATACCGTGGCACGTAGCCGCTTTACGCGTCTGTTTACCTGTCCCTCTTTCTGCTAGTCTGTCTGTCGGTCCATCCATGTGTCCGTCCGTGCGTCCATCTAGTGAGTACTGACTCCATCCGTGAGTGAGTCCGTGAGTCCATCTAGATAACACTCAAGTTACCGCCATCTCGCATGTCGTATACAATGTGGCACATTCGCGCTTTACGCGACCTTCTATCCGCCCGCCCGTCCGCTAGTCTGTTATTTGGTCCGTCCAAGCAACCATCCGTGAGTCCATCTAGTGAACACTCTGACTACTGCCGTTTCTCATCTCCCAAAACCTGTGGCACATAGCCGCTTCACGCATCCGTCTACCTGTCCGTTCGTCTGCTAGTCGGTCTGTCTGTCCGTCCATGCGTCCTTCCACGCGTCCACTAGTGAACACCCAAAGTACCACTATCTCACATACTCTGTGGCACATAGCCGCTCTACTCATCCGTCTATACTACCTGTTCGTCCTTCTGCTAGTCTGTGTGTCTGTCTGTTGGTCTGTCTTTGTTTCTGTTTATCCATGCGTCCTTCCGCGCGTCAATATTGTCGCGATCGTAATAACAGACAGCGACGAACCGACGTCTTGCTTGCCCTCAGACCAGGACGCAAAAGACGTTTTCTTTCTTCACTTCCAAGGGATTCCACCTACAGTTGATGGCTCATACCCATTACCTGTGACATTACTCTCTCTCCTTGAAAAGCATCGGCTCAATGCTGGTAATGAGCGTTGATTAAAAACTGAGAAAGGAAAGATGCTACCATAGAACCCAAAAACTTTTGGGTTCCAGAGCTAGAGTATGCATCATCCACATGGTCACCATATCAAGATTACTTAGTACGTATGTTGGAAGCCGTCCAGATTAGGGCAGCGAGATTCATCTCCGGAAACTACGACTATCATTCAAGTATTACGCTAATAAAACAAGACCTTGTATTTCAGTCACTAGAAATACGCCGCAACATTGCTCTTTTATGTCTGTTTAATAGGTATATTTAGAGTAACAAAATTCACTGTTTGCCACTTTATTCTCCTGCGCGCACTTCCCAGCGCATTCACAATGCCCGTAGTTTTATGCGCATTCATGGTCACACGCAGGCATTTAACTTATCATCACTACCTCGAGCCATTGGATATTGGAACGATCTTCCGGATCATGTTGTATCCATTTGTAATCGTGAAATTTTTTGTGACAACCTGGTTTCGTTGCACTCTTATATTGTATAACGCTGTTGCACCTTGATTTTTGTAATCTTTTATATTGTATATATTTTGTCGTCTGCTTTTCTCCTTTATTGTTATTTCGTTTGTATACTGATGCCCCCCTTACTCAACACCCTTCAGTGGGCCTGTAAGATATTTTGAATAAATAAATAAACTCTATCGTAAGGAAACAAATTGGGCTGGTGTCATAGAAGTAGTCAATAAAAAGGAGTTAGTACACAAGACAATCAAAAAGAAACCAAATTGACAAAAAATAGTCATTGCATGGTAAGTCAGTCCACGTTCGATGGATGACGCCAGAAATATGGCTTGGGTCTTGACACGTGCACCACATCACTTTGTGGAAACTAACGGGAACGTCTTGATGTGCCCTCAGGGAGAAATAACTTCATACGTAACGTCACTGAGTCGGCGCAGAACTTTGTAACGGCCGAAGTAGCGCCGAAGCAACTTCTCAGAGTGACCACGCTGTCGGATGGGAGTCCCCACCTAAATTTTATCGCCTGGTTGGAAGGTAACCTCTCGGTGTGTAAGGTTGTATCGGTGTGCGTCAGCAGTTTGGTAAGCCTGAATACGGCATCGGGTGAGTTGACGGGCCTCCTCGGAGCGTTGAGCGAACAATGCAGCGTCCGCGTTGAACATGCTTAAGTTGTTGGGAAGGAGCATTGCGTAGAACATTGTAGTGACTTCTCGACCGTAAACTAAGCGAAATGGGGTGAAACCTGTACTCTCTTGGACTGCTGTATTGTAAGCAAAAGTTACGTGAGGGAGTATATCATCTCAGTTCTTGTGATCAACGGCCACGTAAGTTGACAGCATATCTGCAGTGGTCATGTTCAACCGTTCAGTGAGTCCATTTGTTTGGGGTTGATAACCCGTAGTTTTCCGATGTTCTGTACCACTTAGTCTCAGCATTTCTTAAAGCATCTCTGCGGTGAAAGCTGTACCAGGATCAGTAATTATCACAGCTGGCGCTCCGTGACGAAGCACGATGCTGGTGAGAAAAAACTGTGCGATTTCGGCTGCGGTAGCTTTGGGTAGGGCCTTTGTTTTGCTGTAATGCGTTAAGTATTCGGTGGCAATCACAATCCCCCGGTTTCCAGAAAGAGAGGTGGGAAATGAGCCGAGCTAGTCAATGCCGATTTGATGGAATGGTGTGTTCGGCGTGGCGATAGGCTGTAGTAGTCCTGCTGGTCGGACAGGTGGAGTCTTACGGCGTTGGCAGTCGCGGCATGTGCGGACGTACTGCTTGACTGTCTTCGCGAGGCGGGGCCAGTAGTATGATCGGCGAATTCTTTCCAATGTGCGCGTGTAGCCAAGGTGTCCGGATGATGGTTCGTCGTGACAAGCATGTAAAATATCGTCCCGAAGCGAGGTCGGCGCGACCAGTAGGTAAGTAGCCTGGGTATGGTCCAAATTTTTCTTATACAGGATTCCATCCCTGATGCAGAACGAGGCCAGCGAACATGCGAAGTTTCGAGGAAGGCTGCGTTTTCGGCCTTCGAGGTACTCAATCAGCAGGCTTACGTCCATGTCGTCGCGTTGTTGTTGAGCCGAGTCGGTTGCTGATACAGAGGAAAGGAATGTATCGTACTCTTCCACGTCCGCGTTTGTACTTCCAATTAGTGCACGTGAGAGGCAGTCAGCATCAGTGTGTTTGCGTCCTGACTTATGAATGACTGTAATGTCAAATTCTTGCAGCCGAAGGCTCAAGCGTGCTGGACGACCGGAAGGGTCTTTGAGCTTGGCGAGCAAGCATAAAGAATGGTGGTCGCTAACTACCCTGAATAGTCGACCGTGTAAATAAGGGCGAAACTTTCCTATAGCCCAAACATTGACTAAGCATTCGTTTTCTGTTGCAGAGTAGTTTTTATCTGCAGATGATAGTGTTCGACTTGCATAGCCGATCACGCGCTCTACGCCATTTTGCCATTGAACCAGTACAGCTCCAAGTCCGACGTTGCTGGCGTCCGTGCGTAGCTCTGTGGCAGCGTTATCGTGAAAGTGACCGAGTACAGGTGGGGCTTGGAGATGGTTTCGTAGCGTGTCAAAGGCGTGATGCAGATCATGACCCTAAACAAACGGTACGCCGTCTTTCGTAAGTTCATTTAGCGGTTCACCGATTTTAGAAAAGCCTTTGCCGAAGCGTCTGTAGTATGCGCAGAAATCGGCGGAGTTCGCGCTTGTTCGTTGGGACAGGAAATGAGGCAACAGCTTTAGTTTTCTCTGGTTCTGGGTGTATACCAGCGTGGCTGACAACGTGACCAAGAAATTTCAGTTCCCCGAATGCAAAGTGGCATTTCTCAGGTTTGAGAGAAAGTCCAGCTGTTCGAATCACCTGACGAACTGCCTGTAAGCGCTGGAAGTGCTGCTCAAACGTGACCGAGAAGACGACCACATCGTCAAGATAGACAAGAAACGATTGCCATTTTAGCCCAGAAAGAACCGTGTCCATCATTGTTTGAAAAGTAGCTGGCGCTGAGCATAAGCCAAAGGGAAGGACCTTGAACTCGTAGAGTCCGTCAGGAGTAATGAAGGCGGTCTTTTTGCGATCGCGCTCATCAACAGATATTTGCCAATAGCCGCTGCGTAGATCCATGGAAGAAAAGTAACGAGCATTGCGAATGCGGTACATTGAGTCGTCTATTCGTGGTAAAGTGTACACGTCTTTCTTCGTGATCTTATTCAAATTTGGGTAGTAGACGCAAAATCGCGGAGTACCATCTTTTTTTTTTTACTAACAACACAGGGGACGCAAAGGGACTGGTCGATGGCTGAATGACATGGTCCTTGAGCATCTGCTGGACCTGTTGGCGTATAACGTCTTGTTCTTTTTGCGAGACTCTGTAGGCATGCTGTCGAATGGGTCTCTCGGTAGGCTCGGTGATGATACGATGCTTTTCAAGCGGTGTTTGGTTAACTTTCGAAGTCGCAGCGAAGCAGTCCTGAAATCATCCGAGTAGCTTCAAAAGACGTTCCCGTTGGGCAGACGGTAGATCCTGGTTTACGGCGAGAGTGCTTGCAAATGTCATGCGGGATTCGTCGCACGACGAAAGAGCAGATAATGTTGAGGGACCAGGGACGTCGGCAATATCCTCAAGGTATGCGATCGCAGTGTGTTTGGTAAGATGGCGATACTCCTTGCTGAAATTTGTGGCTAATAGGGAAGCCTGCTTTCTACTGGGCTGAACAATACCTCAGGCTAGGCAGATTTGTTTTGCAAAAAGTAGGGACAAATTTCCTTCTGCAATTACAGCATCGGGAACGTCTTAGTCACATTCAACGTTGATAAAAAAGCTGCTGCGTGGAGGCAGAGTGACAGATTCGGAAGATACACGTAGGGCAGCCTTCGATGAGCGGGCGTTTTCCGGTTCAGGGTGAAACGGGTCCTCGAACAACACCTGCAAGTCTCGTAGGTCAATAATTGCGCCGTGTTCGCGAAGAAAGTCCAGCCCCAGAATGAGCGGATGGGAGCACATAGGTAATACGAGGAAAGACCCTGTGAGTTCGTTGGGACGCGGCTTCACCCCCAGGAGCCGCGGTTTCTAGTTACCCCTGTGGGGACTCAGTGACCGGCCGCTGAAAGGAGCATAAGATGACGAGGGAATGCTAGGTGACCTGGGGCGGCGAGGGGATGGCGATCGTGATTGGGGGCTTTGACCAAGGCGAGGAGCCTGCTGGCCCGTAAGGTACGCTTTGATGTCGCGGGGACGCTCACCGTAACGCGGGCACCGAGCATCAGGGTGAAAGCCACGGAGACCAAGTTGGCGGTACTGGCAATTACGGCAGACGTGACCCGCTTCACCATAGTGGTAGCAGAGTGGACGGTTATCTGACGTACGCCACACGCTGGCCTTTGTGGCGTTCTGTCGCGATCCAGACGGACGATAAGTTGATGCACTCGGAAACCTTGAGGCGGGTGGCGGAGTCGAAGAGGTGACCTGGAATCGATGGCTAGCCTGATCGATTCTCCAAATGGCAGGATCAGGGCCATGTGGTGAAGAGATCGCAGAGCCGCCGCATAAGTCAGCAACGGGGCCTCAGGCCTTGTTGGCGTGAGTGGGGTGACCACGTGTCGGATCTCATTTCGGATTAAGTCTGCGAGAGCACTTACGGGTGGTTGGCGTCCCGCTGCTTGGAGTTGGCGCAGCTCGTCCCGCACGACGCTTATGAACTCTGCGAGGGCATGCCTCTCGCTGTCAGTCCCGATAAAGCATGCAGCAGGGGTCACGTCGTGGCGTTCATACTGTGACGACCGATACTGGAGAGTACGCTCCATTGTGGTTGCCTCATTTATGAACTCTGCCACAGTCGTTGGTGGATTGCGCACGAGTCCGGCGAAGAGCTGCTCTTTTGTCTGTCTGTGGAGAGCTGCTCTGTCTGTCTGTCTGTCTGTCTGTCTGTCTGTCTGTCTGTTCATCCATTCGTCCGTCCGTGCGTCCATCTAGAGAACACTGAGAGTACCACCATCTTGCATACGCTGTGGCACATAGCCGCTTTACGCATCCGTCTACCTCTCCGTCCATCTGCTAGTCTGTCTGTCTGTCCGTCCATGCGTCTGTCTGTGCGTCCTTGTAGTGAACACTCCAAGTACCACCATCTCGCATACCCTGTGGAAAAGAGCCACTTTACGCGTTCGTTTACCTCTCCGTCCGTCTGCTTGACTGTCTGTCTGTCCATCCATGCGTCCGTCCGTGCGTCAATCTAGAGAACACTCAAAGTACCGCCATCTATAATACCCTGTGGCACATAGCCGCTTTACGCGTCCGTCTACCTGTCCGTCCGTCTGCCAGTCTGTCTGTCTGTCTGTCTGTCTGTCTGTCTGCCTGCCTGTTCATACATGCTTCCGTCCGTGCGTCCATCTAGAGAGCACTCAAAGTACTGCCATCTGACTTACCCTGTGGCACATAGCTGCTTTGCACATCCGTCTGCCTGTCCGCCGTCTGTCTGTCTGTCTGTCTGTCTGTCTGTCTGTCTGTCTGTCTGTCTGTCTGTCTGTCTGTCTGTCTGGCTGTCTGTCTGTTCATCCATGCGTCCGTCAGTGCGTCCATTTAGAGAGCGCTCAAAGTACTGCCATCTCGCATACCGTGGCACATAGCCGCTTTACGCGTCCATCTACCTGTCCGTCCGTCTGCTTGTCTGTCTGTCTGTCCCTCCAAGTGCCCATCCGTGAGTCCATTTAGAGAACTCTCAAAGTATTACCATCTCGCATACCCTGGGGTGCATAGCCGCTTTACACATCCGTCTACGTGTCCGTCTGTCTGCAAGTCTGTCTTTCTGTCTTTTTGTCTGTTCATCCATGCGTCCTTCCGTGCGTCCATCTAGAGAACACTCATAGTACCACTATCTCGTATACCCTGTAGCACATAGCCGCTTTACACGTCCATCTACCTGTCCATCCGTCTGCTAGTCTATCTGTTTGTCCATGCGTCCGTCCGTGCGTCCTAGAGAACACTCAAAGTACCGCCATCTCACATACCCTGTGGCACGTAGCCGCTTCTCACATCCGTCTACCTGTCCATCTGTATGCTAGTCCGTCTCTCTGTCTGTCTGTCTGTTCATCCATGCGTCCTTCCGTGCGTCCATCTAGAGAACACTCAAAGTACCACCATCTTGCATACCCTGCGGCACATTGCCGCTTTACGCATCCGTCTACCTCTCCGTCCGTCTGCTAGTCTGTCTGTCTGTCCGTCCATGCATCTGTCCGTGCGTCCATATAGTGAACACTCCAAGTACCACCATCTCGCATACCCTGTGGCAAAGAGCCACTTTAAGCGTCCGTTTACCTGTCCGTCCGTCTGCTTGACTCTCTGTCTGTTCATCCATGCGTCCGTCCGTGCGTCGAACTAGAGAACACTCAAAGTACCGCCATCTATAATATCCTGTGGCACATGGCCGCTTTACGCGTCCGTCTACCTGTCCGTCCGTCTGCCAGTCTGTCTGTCTGTCTTTCTGTCTGCCTGCCTGTTCATCCATGCTTCCGTCCGTGCGTCCATCTAGAGGACACTGAAAGTACTGGCATCTCGCATACACTGTAGCACATCGCGTTTTTACGCGTCCGTCTACCTATCCGTCCCTCTGCTAGTCTGTCTGTCTGTCCGTCCATGCATCCGTCTGTGCATCCATCTAGAGAACACTCAATGTACAGCCATCTCGCATACCGTGGCACATAGCCGCTTTACGCGTCCGTCTACCTGTCCGCCCATCTGCTAGTCTGTCTTTCGGTCTATCAACGCGTCCGTCCGTGCGTCCGTCTAGTGAGCACTCTGAGTACCGCAATCTCGTATCTTTATACCCTGTGGCACATATCTGCTTTACGCGTGCATCTACCTGTCCGTCAGTCTGCTTGTCTTGCATTCTGTCCGTCCATGCGCCCATCCTTGAGCCCATCTAGTGAACACTCAAAATACCGCGATCTCGCATACCCTGTGGCACATAGCCCTTTTACGCGTCCATCTACCTGTCCATCCATCTGCTGGTCTGTCTGTCTGTCTGTCTGCCTGTCCATACGTCCTTCCGTGCGTCAGTCTAGAGAACACCCAAAGTACCGCCATCTGGCATACACTGTGGCACATAGCCGCTTTACGCGTCCGTCTATCTGTCTGTCCGTCTGTTAGTCTGTGTGTCTGTCCGTCCATGCGTCCGTCCGAGCGTCCGTCTAGTGAGCACTCTGAGTACCGCAATCTCGCATCTTTATACCCTGTGGCACATATCTGCTTTACGCATCCATCAGTCTGCTTGTCTGTCCGTCCATGCGTCCGTCCCTGCGTCAATCTAGAGAACACTCAAAGTAACACCATCTCACGTACCCTGTGGCACATAGCCGCTTTACACATCCGTCCACCTGTCAGTCCGTCTGCTAGTCTGTCTGTTCATCCATGCGTCCGTCTGTGCATCCATCTAGAGAACACTCAAAGTACCGCCATCTGGCATACCCTGTGGCCTATAGCCGCTTTACGCGTCCATCTACTTGTCCGTCCGTCTGCTAGTCTGTCTGTCTGTCCATCCACGCGTCCGTCCGTGCGTCCGTCTAGTGAGCACTCTGAGTACCGCAATCTCGCATCTTTATACCCTGTGGCACATATCTGTTTTGCGCGTCCATAAACCTGTCTGTCTGTCCGTGAATGTGGCCATCCTTGAGTCCATCTAGTGAACACTCAAAGTACTGCCATCTCACATACCCTGTGGCACATAGCCGCTTTACACATCCGTCTACCTGTCCGTCTCTCTGCTTGTCTGTCTGTCTGTCTGTTCATCCATGCGTCCGTCCGTGCGTCCATCTAGAGGACACTGAAAGTACCACCATCTTGCATACGCTGTGGCACATAGCCGCTTTAGGCATCCGTCTACCTCTCCGTCCGTCTGCTAGTGCGTCTGTCTTTCCCTCCATGCATCCGTCTGTGCGTCCATGTAGTGAACACTCCAAGTACCATCATCTCGCATACCCTGTGGCAAAGAGCCACTTTACGCGTCCGTTTACCTGTCGGTTGTTCTGCTTGACTGTCTGTCGGTCCATCCATGCGTCCGTCCGTGCGTCAATCTAGAAAACACTCAAAGTACCACCATCTCACATACTCTGTGGCACATAGCCGCTATACACATCCGTCTACCTCTCCGTCTCTCTGCTATTCTGTCTGTCTGTCTGTCTGTCTGTTCATTCATGCGTCCGTCAGTGCGTCAATTTAGAGAACGCTCAAAGTACTGCCATCTCGCATACCCTGTGGCACATAGCCACTTTACGCATCCATCTACCTGTCCGTCCGTCTGCTAGTCTGTGTCTGGCCATGCATGCGTCCGTCCGTGCGTTAATCTGGAGAACACTCAGAGTACAGCCATCTCGCACACCGTGGCACATAGCCGCTTTACGCGTCCATCTACCTGTCCGTCCGTCTGCTTGTCTGTCTGTCTGTCGCTCCATGTGCCCATCCGTGAGTCCATTTAGAGAACTCTCAAAGTATAACCATCTCGCATACCCTTGGGTGCATAGCCGCTTTACACATCCGTCTACGTGTCCGTCTGTCTGCAAGTCTTTCTGTCTTTTTGTCTGTTCATCCATGCGTCCTTCCGTGCGTCCATCTAGAGAACACTCATAGTACGACTATCTCGCATACCCTGTAGCACAAAGCCGCTTCACGCGTCCGTCTACCTGTCCGTCCACCTGTAGTCTGTCTGTCCGTCCATGCGTCCGTTCGTGCGTCATAGAGAACACTCAAAGTACCGCCCCCTACATACCCTGTGGAACATAGCCGCTTTGCACATCCGTCTACCTGTCCGTCTGTCTGCTAGTCTGTCTGTCTGTCTGTCTGTCTGTTCATCCATGCTTCCTTCCGTGCGTCCATCTAGAGAACACTCAAAGTACCACCATCTTGCATACCCTGCGGCACATAGCTGCTTTACCTGTCCTTCCGTCTGCTAGTCTGTCTGTCTGTCCATCCATGCGTCTGTGCGTGCGTCCATGTAGTGAACACTCCAAGTACCACCATCTCGCATACCCTGTGGCAAAGAGCCACTTTAAGCGTCCGTTTACCTGCCCGTCCGTCTGCTTGACAGTCTGTCTGTTCATCCGTGCGTCCGTGCGTGCGTCAATCTAGAGAACACTCAAAGTACCGCCATCTATATTACCCTGTGGCACATAGCCGCTTTACGCGTCCGTCTACCTGTCCGTCTGTCTGCAAGTCGGTGTGTCTGTCTGTCTGTCTGCCTGCCTGTTCATCCATGCTTCCGTCCGTGCGTCCATCTAGAGAACACTGAAAGTACTGCCATCTCGCATACACTGTAGCACATCGCCTTTTTACGCGTCCGTCTACCCATCTGTCCGTATGCTAGTCTGTCTTTCTGTCCATCCATGCGTCCGTCTGTGCGTCAACCCAGAAAACACTCTAAGTACCGCCATCTCACATACTCTGTGGCACATAGCCGCTTTACACATCCGTCTACCTGTCCGTCCGTCTGCTAGTCAGCCAGTTTATCCATGCGCCCGTCTGTGAGTCCATCCAGAGAACACTCAAAGTACCGCCATCTCGCATACCCTGTGGCCTGTAGCCGCTTCACGCGTCCGTCTACCTGTCCGTCTGTCTGTTAGTCTGTGTATCTCTCCGTCCATACGTCCATCCGTGCGTCCATCTAGTGAGCACTCAAAGTACCGGCATCTCGCATACACTGTGGCACTTAGCCGCTTCATGCGTCCGTCTACCTGTCCGTTCGTCTGCTAATCTGTCTGTCTGTCCGTCCATTCGTCCGTCCGTGCGTCCATCTAGAGAACACTCAAAGTACTGCTATCTCGGATACGCTGTGGCATATAGCCGCTTTACTCGTCCGTATACCTCACTGATGATTGATTTGTGGGGTTTAACGTCCCGAAACCACCATATGTTTATGAGAGACGACGTAGTGGAGGGCTCCGGAAATTTCAACCACATGGGGTTCATTAACGTGCACCCAAATCTGAGCACACGGGCCTATAACATTTCCGCCTCGATAGGAAATGCGGCCGCCGCGCGTCTGTATACCTGTCTGTCCGTCTGCTTGTCTGTCTGTCTGTCCGTCCATGCGCCCATCCGTTAGTCCATCTAGTGAACACTCTGTGTTCTGCCATCTCGCATCTCGTTTACCCTGTGGCACATACCCGCTTCGCGCGTCCGTCTATCCGTCCATCCGTCTGCTAGTCTGTCTGTCTGTCCACCCATGCGTCCGTCTGTGCTTCAATCTAGAAAATACTCAAAGTACCACCATCTCACATACCTTGTGGCACATAGCTGCTCTAAACATCCGTCTACCTGTCCGTCTGTCTGCTAGTCTGTCTGTCTGTCTTTTTGTCTGTTCATCCATGCGTCCTTCCGTGCGTCCATCTAGAGAACACTAAAAGCACCACTATCTCGCATACCCTGTGGCACATAGCGACTTTACGCGTCCATCTACCTGTCCGTCCGACTGCTAGTCTGTCTGTCTGTCCGTCCATGCATCACGTCTGTGCTTCAATCTAGAAAACACTCAAAGTACCGCCATCTCACATACCCTGTGGCACATAGCCGCTTTACAAATCCGGTTACCTGTCCGTCTGTCTGCTAGTCTGTCTGTCTGTCTGTCTGTCTGTCTGTCTGTCTGTCTGTCTGTCTGTCTGTCTGTCTGTCTGTCTCTTCATCCATGTGTCCTTCTGTGCGTCCATCTAGAGAACACTCAAAGCCCCACCATCTTGCATGCCCTGTGGCAAAGAGCCACTTTACGAGTCCGTTTACCTGTCCGTCCGTCTGCTTGACTGTCTGTCTGTCCATCCATGCATCCGTCTGTGCGTCCATCTAGAGAACACTCAGAGTACCGTCATCTCACATACCCTGTGGCACATAGCCGCTTTACACATCCGTCTACCTGTCCGTCTGTCTGTCTGTCTGTCTGTCTGTTTGTCTGTCTGTCTGTTCATCTATGTGTTCGTCCGTGCGTCCATTATGTGTACACTCAAAGTAAAGCCAATATCGCATACCGTGGCACATAGCCGCTTTACGCATCCGTCTACCTGTCCGTCCGTCTGCGAGTCTGTCTGTCTGTCTATCCACGCGTCCGTCCGTGCGTCAATCTAGAGACCACTCAGAGTACCGCCATCTCACATACCCTGTGGCACATAGCCGCTTTACACATCCGTGCACCTGTCCGTCCGTCTTCTAATCTGTCTGTTCATCTATGCGTCCGTCTGTGCATCCATCTAGAGAACACTCAAAGTTCCGCCATCTCTTATACCCTGTGGCCTATAGCCGCTTTACGCGTCCATCTACCTGTCCGTCCGTCTGCTTGTCTGTCTGTCCATCCACGCGTCCGTCCGTGCGTCCGTCTAGTGAGCACTCTGAGTACCGCATTCTCGCATCTTTATACCCTGTGGCACATATCTGCTTTGCGCGTCCATCTACCTGTTCGTCAGTCTGCTTTTCTGTCTGTCTGTCTGTCCGTGCATGTGCCCATCCTTGAGTCCATCTAGTGAACACTCAAAGTCCCACCATCTCGCATACCCTGTGGCAAAGAGCCACTTTACGCGTCCGTTTACCTGTCCGTCCGTCTGCTTGACTGTCTGTCTGTGCATCCATGCGTCCGTCCAAGCGTCAATCTAGAAAACACTCAAAGTACCACCATCTCACATGCCCTGTGGCACATAGCCGCTTTACACATCCGTCTACCTGTCCGTCTGTCTGCTAGTCTGTCTGTCTGTCTGTCTGTCAGTCTGTGTGTTCGTCCATGCGTCCTTCCTTGCGCCCATCTAGAGAACACTCAAAGTACCGGTATCTCGCATACCCTGTAGCACATAGCCACTTAACGTGTCCGTCTACCTGTCCGTCCGTCTGCTAGTCTGTCTGTCTGTCCGTCCATGCGTCCGTCTGTGCGTCAATCTAGAGAGCACTATATGTATCGCCATCTCAACTACCCTGTGGCATATAGCCGTTTTACACTACCGTCTACCTGTCCGTCCGTCTGATAGTCTGTCTGCTAGTCTGTCTGTCTGTCTGTCTGTCTGTCTGTCTGTCTATTGGTCTGTCTGTCTGTCTGTCTGCCTGTCTGTTCATCCATGCGTTCGTCCGCGCGTCCATCTAGAGTACACTCAAAGTACAGCCAATCTCGCATTTCGTGGCACATAGCCGCTTTACGCATCCGTCTACCTGTCCGTTCGTCTGCTAGTCTGTCTGTCTGTCTATCCACGCGTCCGTCTGTGCGTCCGTCTAGTGAACACTCTGAGTACCGCCATTTCGCATAGCCTGTGGTACCAATCCCTTTTACGCGTCCGTCTACCAGTCCGTCCGTCTGCTAGTCTGTCTGTCTGTCCATCCATGCGTCCGTCTGTGCTTCAATCTAGAAAACACTCAAAGTACCGCCATCTCACATACCCTGTGGCACATAGCTGCTTTAAACATCCGTCTACCTGTCCGTCCGTCTGCTAGTCTGTCTGTCTGTCTTTTTGTCTGTTCATCCATGCGTCCTTCCGTGCATCCATCTAGAGAACACTCAAAGTACCGCCATCGCACATACGCTGTAGCATATCGCCTCTTTACGCGTTCGTCTACTTATCCGTCCATCTGCTAGTCTGTCTGTCTGTACGTCCATGCCTTCGTCTGTGCGTCTTTCTAGAGAACACTCAGAGTACAGCCATCTCACATACCGTGGCACATAGCCGCTTTACGCGTCCGTCTACCTGTCCGTCCGTCTGCTAGTCTGTCTGTGCATCCATGCATCCGTCTGTGCGTGAATCTAGAAAACACTCAAAGTACCGGTATCTCGCATACCCTGTAGCACAAAGCCGCTTTATGTGTTCGTCTACCAGTCCGTCCGTCTGCTAGTCTGGCTGTCTGTCCGTCCATGCGTCCGTCCGTGCGTCAATCTAGAGAGCACTCAGTGTATCGCCATCTCAACTACCCTGTGGCATATAGCCGTTTTACACTACCGTCTACCTGTCAGTCCGTCTGCTAGTCTGTCTGCTAGTCTGTCTGTCTGTCTGTCTGTCTGTCTGTCTGTCTGTCTGTTCATCCATGCGTTCGTCCGTGCGTCCAATATGAGTACAAAGTACAGCCAATCTCGCATACCGTGGCACATAGCCGCTTTACGCATCCGTCTACCTGTCCGTCCGTCTGCGAGTCTGTCTGTCTGTCTATCCACGCGTCCGTCCGTGCGTCAATCTAGAGAACACTCAGAGTACCGCCATCTCACATACCCTGTGGCACATAGCCGCTATACACATCCGTGCACCTGTCCGTCCGTCTCCTAATCTGTCTGTTCATCTATGCGTCCGTCTGTGCATCCATCTAGAGAACACTCAAAGTTCCGCCATCTCTTATACCCTGTGGCCTATAGCCGCTTTACGCGTCCATCTACCTGTCCGTCCGTCTGCTAGTCTGTCTGTCCATCCACGCGTCCGTCCGTGCGTCCGTCTAGTGAGCATTCTGAGTACCGCATTCTCGCATCTTTATACCCTGTGGCACATATCTGCTTTGCGCGTCCATCTACCTGTTCGTCAGTCTGCTTGTCTGTCTGTCTGTCCGTGCATGTGCCCATCCTTGAGTCCATCTAGTGAACACTCAAAGTCCCATCATCTCGCATACCCTGTGGCAAAGAGCCACTTTACGCGTCCGTTTACCTGTCCGTCCGTCTGCTTGACTGTCTGTCTGTGCATCCATGCGTCCGTCCATGCGTCAATCTAGAAAACACTCAAAGTACCACCATCTCACTTGCCCTGTGTGGCACATAGCCGCTTTAAACATCCGTCTACCTGTCCGTCTGTCTGCTAGTCTGTCTGTCTGTCTGTCTGTCAGTCTGTGTGTTCGTCCATACGTCCTTCCGTGCGCCCACCTAGAGAACACTCAAAGTACCGGTATCTCGCATACCCTGTAGCACATAGCCGCTTTACGTGTCCGTCTACCTGTCCGTCCGTCTGCTAGTCTGTCTGTCTGTCCGTCCATGCGTCCGTCTGTGCGTCAATCTAGAGAGCACTATATGTATCGCCATCTCAACTACCCTGTGGCATATAGCCGTTTTACACTACCGTCTACCTGTCCGTCCGTCTGGTAGTCTGTCTGCTAGTCTGTCTGTCTGTCTGTCTGTCTGTCTGTTGGTCTGTCTGTCTGTCTGTCTGTCTGTCTGTCTGTCTGCCTGTCTGTTCATCCATGCGTTCGTCCGTGCGTCCATCTAGAGTACACTCAAAGTACAGCCAATCTCGCATTTCGTGGCACATAGCCGCTTTACGCATCCGTCTACCTGTCCGTCCGTCTGCTAGTCTGTCTGTGCATCCATGCATCCGTCTGTGCGTCAATCTAGAAAACACTCAAAGTACCGCCATCTCACATACCCTGTGGCACATAGCCGCTTTACACATCCGTCTACCTGTCCGTCTGTCTGCTAGTCTGTCTGTCTGTCTATCTGTCAGTCTGTGTGTTCGTCCATGCGTCCTTCCGTGCGCCCGTCTAGAGAACACTCAAAGTACTGGTATCTCGCATACTCTGTAGCACATAACCACTTTGCGTGTCCGTCTACCTGTCCGTCCGTCTGCTAGTCTGTCTGTCTGTCCGTCCATGCGTCTGTCCGTGCGTCAATCTAGAGAGCACTCAATGTATTGCCATCTCAACTACCCTGTGGCATATAGCCGTTTTACACTACCGTCTACCTGTCCGTCCGTCTGATAGTCTGTCTGCTAGTCTGTCTGTCTGTCTGTCTGTCTGTCTGTCTGTGTGTGTGTCTGTCTGTCTGTCTGTATGTTCATCCATGCGTTCGTCCGTGCGTCCATCTAGAGTGCACTTATAGTACAGCCAATCTCGCATTTCGTGGCACATAGCCGCTTTACGCATCCATATACCTGTCCGTCCGTCTGCTAGTCTGTCTGTCTGTCTATCCACGCGTCCGTCTGTGCGTCCGTCTAGTGAACACTCTGAGTACGGCCATTTCACATACCCTGTGGCACCAAGCCCTTTTACGCGCCCGTCTACCTGTCCGTCCGTCTGCTAGCCTGTCTGTCTGTCCGTCCATGCGTCCGTATGTGCGTCAATTTAGAGAACACTCAGAGTACCGCCATCTCACATACCCTGTGGCACATAGCCGTTTACACATCCGTGCACCTGTCCGTCCGTCTCCTAATCTGTCTGTTCATCTATGCCTCCGTCTGTGCATCCATCTAGAGAACACTCAAAGTACCGCCATCTCGCATACCTTGTGGCCTATAGCCGCTTTACGCGCCCATCTACCTGTCCGTCCGTCTGTCTGTCCATCTGAGCGTCCGTCCGTGCGTCCATCTAGTGAGCACTCCAAGTACCGACATCTCGAGTACCCTGTTGCACATAGCCGCTTTACGCGTCTGTATACCTGATTGATGACTGATTTGTGGGGTTTAACTTCCCAAAACCACCATAAGATTATGAGAGACGCCGTAGTCGAGGGCTTCGGAAATTTCGACCACCTAGGGTTCTTTAACGTGCACCCAATCTGAGCACACGGGCCTACAACATTTCCGCCTCCATCGGAAATGCTGTTGCCGCGCGTCCGTATACCTGTCTGTCCGTATACCTGTCTGTCCGTCTGCTTGTCTGTCTGTCTGTCCGTCCATGCGCCCATCCGTGAGTCCATCTAGTGAACACTCTGCGTACTTCCATCTCGTATCTCGTATACCCTGTGGCACAAACCCGGTTTGCGCGTCCGTCTATCCGTCCGTCCGTCTGCTACTCTGTCTGTCCGTCCGTCCATGCATCCGTCCGTGAGTTCATCTAGTGAACCCTCTGAGTACTACCATCTCTCATCTCCCAAATCTGTGGCACCTAGCCGCTTTACGCGTCCGTTGTCCTGTCCATCCGTCTGCTTGTCTGTCTGTCTGTTAAGCAGTTTATTGGCGGACACTCAGCGATGATTCACGACAGCGAAAGTCAATGCGGGGATCGACTCTCTGCACGAGCTGCTCTTCTTATGAAAAGGGCGACCCACTAGAAGGCGCTGAAGAGGACGACCCACTGTTCAAAGGCTTTACCACAACTACCTCGGGTACGAAAAGGGAGCCACCTGGCGATCTAACAGCTGGGTACAATGAGTGGGTCATGATAGGCCTTGAGGCGCTCCACGTTAACAATGTCGCGTTCTCGACGACGCATGTCCGAAGATGGTTCGATGGGTTCAATCAAGTAGTTGGCTGGGGAAGTGCATTTGACGA
The DNA here is from genome assembly GCF_043290135.1 of Rhipicephalus microplus. Lineage (NCBI taxonomy): Eukaryota > Metazoa > Arthropoda > Arachnida > Ixodida > Ixodidae > Rhipicephalus > Rhipicephalus microplus. Next base: position 12,574,521 of record NW_027464586.1, read on the forward strand.
CACGGTAGGGGCCTTCATATTTGGACAGTGGTTTTTACGATAGGCCAGTTGCAGTTGTAGGAATCGAGAGCCAGACGAGCACTTCAGGGAGGAACGTGGGCGCAGTAGTGCTGGCGTCAGCGCGAATGCTTTTTTGCCGCTCTTGATCACGCGCAGTAAAGGTCTTTGCAAGCTCTCGACATTCTTCAGCAAGCTTGGCTGTAGCAGAAATAGGTGCCCACTCAGACGGATCTAGCCTGTACGGAAGTATCGTGCCGATGGTGTGTGACGGGTGCCTTCCATATAATAAAAAGAAAGGTGAAAAACCAGTAGTGCTCTGAGGGGCGGTAATATATGCGTAGGTGACGAAGGGTAAAATGGAATCCCAATTTGTGTGATCGGTGGCGACGTACTTGGAGAGCATGTCGCCGAGCGTACGGTTGAAGCGTTCGGTGAGGCGATTCGTCAGCGGGTGGTAAGCAGCAGTTTCGCGGTGAACAACATTGCACTCTTTGAGAATGGCTTCAACGACTTCAGACAGGAAGACGCGGCCTCGGTCACTGAGCAGTTACTGGGGTGGACCGTGTCGCAGAATGAATCGTTGGAGCAGAAAGGAGGCCACATCACTCGGTGTAGCCGCGGGAAGAGCGGCCGTTTCGGCGTATCGCGTGAGGTGGTCCACAGCAACAATGGCCCAGAGATTACCAGCCGACGTTAGTGGAAGTGGCCCATACAAATCGATGCCAACGCGCCCAAACGGCCTGGCAGGGCAAGGTAGAGGTTGCAGACCTACCGGCGACAGGTGCGTTGAAGTTTTGCGGCACTGACATTCTATGCAGGAGCGAACGAATTTCTGCACGTAGTGGTACATGCCACGCCAAAAGTACCGTAGGCGAATGCGTTGGTAAGTCTTCGATACCCCGGAGTGCGCACATTGTGGATCAGAATGAAAGAATTCGCATAAGTCAGAGCGCAGACTGCGAGGTATGTATGATTAGTAGCCACTGGCGGCCGTCACCGTTGTAATTGTGCCTATGTAGGAGGTCGTCGTGAAGGGCGAAATGGTGGGCTTGACGACGCAACGCGCGAGTGGATGGAGTGGATGGATCAGTCAGCAAGTCTATCAGTGAGGCAATCCATTGATCCTTGCGCTGTTCAGTAGCAATGGCATAAATGCTAATCGAAGAAATGGCAAGGTGAGACACTGAGTTGTTGGCATTGTCGTCAGGCGAGGGAGAGCGCGACAGGACGTCGGCGTCAGCATGTTGCCTTCCATTGTGGTACAGCACGCGGATGTCATAGTCTTGCAGGCGAAGTGCCCACCGGGCGAGACGGCCTGAGGGATCTTTCAATGACGACAACCAGCTTAGTGCGTGGTGGTCGGTGACGACATCAAATGGGCGACCATACAAATAAGGTCGGAACTTTGCAAGGGCCCAGACGATCGCCAAACATTCTTTCTCGGTGACTGTGTAATTAGTCTCGGCTTTAGTAAGCGTACGGCTCGCGTACGCCACGACATATTCCGGGAACCTTGGTTTGCGCTGCGCAAGGACAGCTCCGAGGCCGACACCACTGGCATCCGTGTGTACCTCTGTAGGGGCCGTAGGGTCGTAGTGGCGGAGTATGGGAGGCGACGTCAACAAACGACGAAGTGTTCTGAAAGCGTCGTCGCACTGTGATGACCACGAATGGAGAGGCCCGTTACTTCCGAGAAGCTTCGTCAGCGGCGATATGATAGTCGCAAAGTTTCGAATAAAGCACCGAAAGTAGGAACACAAACCTACGAAACTGCGCAGTTTCTTGACGGATGTCGGCTTGGGGAATTCGGTCACGGCCCGAAGCTTGGCTGGATCAGGCAAAATTCCGTCCTTGGACACGACGTAGCTGAGTATTGTCAGCTGCCGAGCTGCAAATTGGCACTTCTTTAGGATCAGTTGCAGACTGGCGTCGCTCAGACGCATTAAAACATGCCGAAGGCGTTGAAGATGCGTCTAGAAGTCAGGAGCAGAAACAACGACGTCATCGAGGTAGCACAGGCACGTGTGCCCGTTGAGGTCTCGCAGAACTGTATCCATCATGCGCTCAAAGGTGGCGGGCGCATTGCACAGCCCAAACGGCATAACATTGAACTCGTACAAGCCGTCGGGGGTGACAAAAGCGGTCTTCGGTCTAGCGTCCTCAGCCATAGGTACTTGCCAGTACCCTGAGCGCAAATCGAATGATGAAAAGAATTCTGCTATTTGCGGGCTGTCAATCGCGTCATCTACCCGCGGTAGTGGATACACGTCCTTACGAGTGATCTTGTTGAGGCGTCGGTAGTCCACACAGAACCGCACAGAACCGTCCATCTTCGTGACGAGAACGACAGGAGATGCCCAGGGGCTGCTAGAGGGGCGAATAACATCGCGGCGAAGCATGTCATCGACTTGCTCGTTGATTACACGGTGTTCTGTGGAAGATACGCGATATGGACGTTACCGCAGCGGTGGCTGTGCGCCTGTGTCGATGCGATGCGTAACGGTGGATGTGCGGCCGAGAGAAGGTTGAGCGACATCGAAAGAAGAGCAGAATTCTTTCAACAGGCCCAAAAGCTGGGAACGCTGGCCCTGCGTGAGGTCGTCGGGTATGCAGGGACCGAATATATCATCGAATGATGAAGCAGGTGTCGAAACAGCACCAAGCGTACAGGAATTTGAGCAGTGCATGTCATCGGGTTGATCCATAACTTGCGCGTCTTCGATGGGTTCCACGCTGCCGAGACATTCCCCTCGCACCAACGTAACGCTGTACGGAGATGAGTTCAAAACAAAAATACTGGTGCTGCAATGAGTGAGTTGCACGGTCGTGAAAGGACCCAGCAAGCTTTTTCTTATAAACACACGATGATATGGCGAGAGGAGTGCAGCGGTGTCAGAAAGGCTTCCGCAATAGAACGACACCACAACGGACGAGTTTGCAGGCACTTGAGTGTCGTCTCTGACGAGTAACTTGCTTGCAGCGGATGGACTGTCGGCCGGCGTCAAAGAAGAGAATGGCGTGACATCTATTTCTCCTGGTGCGCAATGAATGACGGCATCGTGGCGGAAGAGGAAATCCCATCCTAGAATGACGTCGTAAAGCATTGAGAAATTATGATGAATTCAACCGCATACATCACGTCCTTAATCATAAGGTGGGCTGTGCTCATCGCTGTAGGGTGAATGCTTTGGGCGCTGGCTGTACGGAGGGAGAGCCCGCAAAGCGGCGTAATCACTTTGCGCAGTAATCGGCTAAGCTTTTCGTCCATTACGGATACGGCGGCTCCAGTATCTACAAGGGCAGATGCACAAACGCCACCCACAAGCACGTCTATCACGTTCGACGGGCTATTCTGAGGGCTTCCGCAGTTCGACACCGTCGCAGCCCTTGCCTCGTGGACTGCGACGACTAGTTTTTCTGGTCGCCCTCGAGTGAACGTGGCCGCATTTGCGACAGTGAGCGACGTCGTGGAGATGGTGAACGGCCGGTAGACGGAACGGGGCGAGACGACGGTGACATAGGCGGCGGTTGGTCATAAGAGCGGCTTGACTGGCTGGGAAACTTGGAGGCGACCTGCAGATGCTGCACACGATTGCAATAGCGTGCTACATGACCGACGCAACCACAAGCAAAGCAGATGGGGCGATTGTCAGCAGTACGCCATTAGTTTGCGGGTCGCATCCATGTCAGAGAACGCGATTGGCGAGCCGGCTGCTGATATGAGTGCATGGTAGACGGCACTCGGGGCACGTGGGTGACACCAGCGTATGTAGGCGAGACAGTTTCTCCAAAGGCCTGGGGCCTCGCGACGGTTTCGGTGTAATTTAGGGGAACAGTGACAAAAATCGGTGGGGGCGGCCTGGCAACAACTTGGGCGTAGCTGAGTGGCACAGATGCAGGAGGCGGCTGGTGGTATTCAGGGACGACCTCCGCGATTTCCTGCTGAATGGCTCGGCGGAGCGGAGGTAGAAGTGTACTTGATGGCTGTTGAGCATGTTGTGGGGAAGCAAAAGCCAGTAGAGAGACCTGGCGGGCAACTTCCTCACGCACGAACGACTTGATTTCGGCGAGCAAGGTTGCGTGATCAGGAACTACTGACAAGGCTGAGAGATCAGCATCACGTGGTGGCGGTCGACGGGTCATCAAGCGTCGCCGCAGCAGCTCTTCGTAACTTTGGCATAACGTGATGACTTCTGCCACAGTGCGGGGGTTCTTTGCCAGGAGCATGGTGAAGGAATCGTCGGCGATGCCTTTTAGAACATGCGTGATTTTGTCAGCCTCTGACATGTTCAAATCGACTTTCTTGCACAAGTCAAGGATGTCCTCGATATAACTTGTGAAGGACTCGCCGGTCTGCTGGGCTCGTTCACCTAAACGCTGTTCAGCTTGCAGCTTACGAACAGCCGGGTGGCCGAACACGTCGACGACAGCGGTTTTAAAAGCGGACCATGTCGGGAAATCAGATGCGTGGTTGTTCTACCACATGCCGGCCACACCCGCGAGATAGAAAAACAGGTTGCAGAGTTTACCTGCCTCGTCCAAATGGTTGCGGACGCTCACGCGTTCGTACATGGCCAGCCAGTCCTCGACGTCGGTGCCATCCGCTCCGGGGAAGACAGGAGGGTCACGGATGCGGGTTTCAAAGCGGGGATCGACTCTCTACACGAGCTGCTCTTCTTATGAAAAGAACGACCCTCTAGAAGGCGCTGAAGAGGACGACCCACTGTTCAAAGGCTTTACCACATGTCTGTCTCATTGTCTGTTTATCCATGCGTCCTTCCGTGCGTCCATCTAGAGAAATCTCAAAGTACCGCTATCTCGCATACCCTGTGGCACATAGCCGCTTTACGCATCCGTCTACCTATCCAGCCGTCTGCTAGTCTGTCTGTCTGTCCGTCCATGCGTCCGTCTGTCCGTCCATCTAGAGAACACTCTGAGTACAGCCATCTGGCATACTGTGGCACATAGACGCTTTACGCGCCCTTCTACCTGTCCGTCCGTCTGCTAGTCTGTCTGTCTGTCCGTCCTAGCGTCCATCCATGCGTTCATCTAGACAAAACTCGGGGCACCACCATCTCGCATACCGTGGTACTTGGCCGCTTTACGCGTCCGTCTACCTGTTCGTCTGTCTGCGAGTCTGTCTGCCTGTCGATCCATGCGTCCGTCCGTGCGTCCAATCTAGTGAGCACTCTGACTACCGCCATCTCGCATCTTTATACCCTGTGGCACATATCCGCTTTACGCGTCCGTCTACCTGTCCGTCCGTCTGCTTATCTGTCTGTCTGCCCGTCCATGCGCCCGTCTGTGAGTCCATCTAGAGAACACTCAAAGTACCACCATCTCGCATACCCTGTGGCCTGTAGCCGCTTTGCGCGTCCGTCTACCTGTCCGTCCGTCTGTTAGTCTGTGTGTCTCTCTGTCCATGCGTCCATCCGTGCGTCCATCTAGTGAGCACTCAATGTACCGCAATCTCGCATACCCTGTGGCACTCAGCCGCTTCATGCGTCCGTCTAACTGTCCGTCCGTCTGCTAATCTGTCTGTCTGTCCGTCCATTCGTCCGCCCGTGCGTCCATGTAGTGAACAATCTAATTACCACCATCTCGGATACGCTGTGGCATATAGCCGCTTTACGCGTCCGTATACCTGACTGATGATTATTTTTTGGGTGTAACGTCCAAAAACCACCATATGATTACTAGAGACGACGTAGTGGAGGGCTCCGGAAACTTCGACCACCTGGGGTTCTTTAACGTGCACCAAACTCTGAGCACACGGGCCTATAAACTTTCCGCCTCCATAGGAAATGCTGCCGCCGCGCGTCTATACCTGTCCGTCCGTCTGCTTGTTTGTCTGTCTGTCCGTTCATGTGCCCATCCGTTAGTCCATCTAGTGAACACTCTGTGTAGTGCCATCTCGCATCTCGTTTACCCTGTGGCACATACCCGCTTAGCGCGTCTGTCTATCCGTCCGTCCGTCTGCTAGTCTGTCTCTCCAACCGTCCATGCATCCGTCGTGAGTCGATCCATTGAACACTCTGAGTACTGCCATCTCTCATCTTACAAAGCCTGTGGCACAAAGCCGCTTTACAGGTCTGTCTACCTGTCCGTCCGTCTGCTGCTCTGTCGGTCTGTCCGTACATGCGTCCGTCCGTGCGTACATGTAGTGAATACACCAATACCACCATTTCGCATACCCTGTGGCGAAGAGGTGCTTTACGCATCCGTCTTCTTTTCCGTCCGTCTGCTAGTCTCCCTGTCTGTCCGTCCATGCGTCCGTCCGCGCGTCAATTTAGAAAACACTCAAAGTACGTCATCTCACACACCCTGTGGCACATAGCCGCTTTACACATCCGTCTGTCTGCTAGCCTGCCTGTCTGTCTTTTTGTCTGTTCATCCATCTCTCTCAGCCTGTCTGTCTGTCGTTTGTCTGTACAGCCATCTCGCATATCGTGGCACATAGCCCTTTTAAGCGTCCGTCCACCTGTGCGTCCGTCTCCTGGTCGGTCTGTTCATCCATGCGTCCATCTGTGCATCCATCTAGAGAACACTCAAAGTACCGCCATCTCGTATACCCTGTGGCCTAAAGCCGTTTTACGCGTCATCTACCTTTCCGTCCGTCTGTCTGTCTGTCTGTCTGTCTGTCTGTCCGTCTCAGCATCCGTTCGTGCGTCCATCTAGAGAACACCCTAATTACCGCCATCTCGCATACCTTATGGCATATAGCTGCTTAACGCGTCCGTCTACCTGTCCGTCCGTCTGTTAGTCTGCGTGTCTGTCCATCCATGCGTCCGTCCGTGCGTCCACCTAGTGAGCACTCAAAGTACCGCCATTTCGGATACCCTGTGCCACATAGCCGCTTACGCTTCCGTATACCTGATTGATGATTGATTTGTGGGGTGTAACGTCCTAAAACCACCATACGATTATGAGAGACGCTGTAGTGGAGGGCTCCGGAAATTTCAACCAACTGGGGTTCTTTAACGTGCACCAAACTCTGAGCACACGGGCCTACAACATTTCCGCCTTCATCGCAAATGCTGTTGCCGCGCGTCCGTACACCTGTCCATTCGTCTGCTTGTCTGTCTGTCTGTCCGTCCATGCGCCCAACCGTGCGTCCATCAATGAACACTCAGTGTACTGCCATCTTGCATCTCGTTTACCCTGGGGCAAATACCCGCTTTGCGCGTCCGTCTATCCGTCCGTCCGTCTGCTAGTCTGTCTGTCCGTTCGTCCAAGCATCCGGCCGTGAGTTCATCTAGTGAATGCTCTGAGTACTGCCATCTCTCATCTCCTAAAACCTGTGGCACATTGCCGCTTCACTCGTCCGTTTATCTGGCTGTCTGTTTTTCTGTCTGTCTGTCTGTCTGTCTGTCTGTCTGTTCATCCATGCGCCCGTGTTGCGTCCATCTAGAGAACACTCATAGTACCGCCATCTCGCATACTCTGTGGCACATAGCCGCTTTACGCGTCCATCTACTTCTCCGTCCGTCTGTTAGTCTGTCTGTCTGTCCGTCCATGCGTCCCTCTGTGCGTTCATCTAGTGAAGACGCAAACTACCGACATCTCACATAACCTGAAGCACATAGCCGCTTAATGCGTCTGTCTACCTGTCCGCCCGTCTGCTAATTTGTCTGCCTGTCCGTCCATGCGTCTGTCCGTGCGTCCATCTAGTGAACACTCAAACTACCGACATCTTGCATACCCTCAGGCACATAGCCGCTTTACGCTTCCGTCTACCTGTCCGTTTATCTGCTAGTATGTCTGTCTGTCTGTCTGTCTGTCTGCTTGTCTGTCTGTCCGTCCGTCCATGCGCCCATCCGTGAGTCCATCTAGTGAACAATCAATGTACCGCCATCTCGCATACCCTGTGGCACATAGCCACTTTAAGCGTCTGTCTTCCTCTTCGTCGATCTGCTATTCTGTCTGTCTGTCCATCCACGCGTCCGTCCATGCGTCAGGCTAGAGAACACTCAAAGTACCGCCATCTCGCATACCCTGTGGCACATAGCCACTTTACACATTCGTCCACCTGTGTGTCCGTCTGCTAGTCTGTCTGTTCATCTATGCGTCCGTCTGTGCGTCCATCTAGAGAACACTCAAACTACCGCCATCTCGCATACCCTGTGGCCTATAGCCGCTTTACGCGTCCATCTACCTGTCCGTCCATCTGTTCGTCTGTGTGTCTGTCCGTCCATGCGTCCGTCCGTGCGTCCTTCTAGTGAGCACTCAAAGTACCACAATCTCGGATACCCTGTGGCACATAGCCGCTTCACGCTTCCATCTACCTGTCCGTCCGTCTGTCTGTCTGTCTGTGTGTCCGTCCATGCGTCCGTCCGTCCGTCAATGCGTCCGTCCGTCCATGTGCCCATCCGTGAATTCATCTAGTGAACACTCAAAGTACTGCCATCTTGCCTACCCTGTGGCAAAGAGCCACATTACGCGTCCGTTTACCTTTCCGGCCGTCTGCTTGACTGTCTGTCTGTCCATCCATGCGTCCACCCGTGCGTCAATCTAGAAAACACTCAAAGTACCATCATCTCACATACCCTGTGGCACATAGCCACTTACACATCCGTCTACCCGTCCGTCTGTCTGCTAGTCTGTCTGTCTGTCTTTTTGTCTGTTCATCCATGCGTACTTCCGTGCGTCCATCTAGAGAAATCTCAAAGTACCGCTATCTCACATAAAATGTAGCACATATCCTCTGCACGCGTCCGTCTTTCTGTCCGTCCGTCTGTTTGTCTGTCTGTCCGTCCAGGCGTCCGTCCATGCGTCAATCTAGAGAACACTCAAAGTTCCGCCATCTCACATACCCTGTCTCACATAGCCGCTTTACACATCCGTCTACCTGTCCGTCCGTCGACTAGTCTGTCTGTCTGTCTGTCTGTCTGTCTGTCTGTTCATCCATACGGCCGTCCGTGCGTCAATCTAGAGAACACTCAAAGACCGCCATCTCACATACCCTGTGACACATAGCCGCTTTACACATCCGTCTGCCTGTCCGTACGTCTGCTAGTCTGTCTGTCCGTTTGTCTGTCTGTCTGTCTGTCTGTCTGCCTGCCTGCCTGTTCATTCATGCGTACGTCCGTGCGTCCATCTAGAGAACAATGAAAGCACTTCCATCTCGCATATGCTGTAGCACATAGCCTCTTTACGCGTCCGTCTACCTATCCGTCTGTCTGCTAGTCTGTCTGTCTGTCCGTCCAAGCATCCGTCTGTGCGTCCATTTAGACAACACTCAGAGTGCAGCCATCTCGCATACCGTTGCAGATAGCCGCTTTACGCGTCCGTCTACCTTTCCGTCCATCTGCTAGTCGGTCTGTCTGTCCATCCATGCATCCGTTTGTGCGTCAATCTAGAAAACACTCAAAGTACTGCCATTTCACATACCCTGTGGCACATAGCCGCTTTACGCATTCGTCTACCTGTCCGTCTGTCTGCTAGTCTGTCTGTCTGTCGTTTTGTCTGTTCATCCATGCGTCCTTCCAGGCGTCTATCTAGAGAACACTCAAAGTAACACCATCTCACATACCCTGTGACACATAGCCGCTTTACACATCCGTCTACCTGTCCGTCTGTCTACTAGTCTGTCTGTCTGTCTACTGTCTGTCTGCCTGCTCATCCATGCGTCCGTCCGTGGGTCCATCTAGAGAACACTGAAAGTACTGCCATCTCGCATACGCTGTAGCACATAGCCTCTTTAGCGTCTGTCTACCTGTGCGTCCGTCTGGTAATCTCTCTGTCTGTCCACCCATGCGTCCGTCTGTGCGTCAATCTAGAAAACACTCAAAGTACCGCCATCTCACATACCCTGTGGCACATAGCCGCTTTAGACATCCGTCTACCTGTCCGTCTGTCTGCTAATCTGTCTGTCTGTCTGTCGGTTCATCCATGCCTCCTTCCGTACGTCCATCTAGAGAACACTCAAAGTACCACTATCCCGCATACCTTATAGCACATAGTCGCTTTATGGGTCCGTCTACCTGTACGTGCGTCTGCTAGTCTTTTGTCGGTCTGTCTGTCTGTCTGCTTGTCTGTCTGTCCGTCCGTGCATGCGCCCATCCGTGAGTCTATCTAGTGAACATTCAATGTACCGCCATATCGCATACCCTGTGGCACATAGCCACATTACTCGTCCGTCTACCTCTCTGTCCGGCTGCTAGTCTGTCTGTCTGTTCATCCATGCGTCCGTCTGTGCGTCCATCTAGAGAAAACTCAAAGTACCGCCATCTCGCATACCCTGTGGCCTATAGCCGCTTTACGCGTCCATCTACCTGTCCGCCCGTCTGCTAATCTGAATGTCTGTTCGTCCATGCGTCCGTTTGTGCGTTCAACTAGAGAACACTCAAAGTACCGCCATCTCGGATACCCTGTGGCACATAGCCGCTTTACGCGTCCTCCTACCTGTCCGTCCGTCTGTTAGTCTGTGTGTCTGTCCGTCCATGCGTCCGTCCGTGCGTCAATCTAGTGAGCACTCAAA